>NC_064862.1:78210257-78548590 GCF_024139225.1 Suncus etruscus | reverse complement strand
GGGTGACGGGGTGACAGGCGGTTCTGGTATGGGTCTCAGGTGCACGGCTGACCTGATCATGTGTAAAGCCCTGGGGTCAGTCTGTGAGGAACCCCAGGCCTCAAGAAGCAGATGGTAATGAAGGATCTTGTCTCTGGAGATCGGTGGGGGAACTGAAGCTCAAAAGAGGGCCCTTAACCATTTCGATGTTTCCTTAGGGAATTGGGGCTTCCAATCCCAAACTCAGGTTTTTTTTCTGTTATGGGCCACACCCAGTGGTGCTCAGGGGTTACTCCTGGCTCTATGCTCAGGAATTTCTGTTCTCAGGAATTACTCCTGGTGGGCTTTGGGGAACCTATAGAATATTGGGGATCAGGGCCCGGAGAGATAGCACAGCGGCAATGGGGAGCCAAGAGTGGGGAAAGGTGTGGTGGGTGCTGTGGGGGGTTGTGGAAGATGATGTGGGAAATATGTAGGGGACGGTGTGGGGTATGGTGTGGGTCGATGCCCACATGCCTGTCAGGAGCTATTTCTGAGCAGACAGCCAGGAGTAACCCCTGAGCACCACCGGGTGTGACCCCCCCAGAAAAAAGAATATTGGGGATCAAACTTGTGTCAGCCACACACAAGGCTGTGCTATGGCTCCAGCCCCTTAACCCAGGTTCTTTTTTTTTGGGGGGGGTGCACACCCAGCAGTGTCAGAGGTTACTCCTGGCTCTATGCTGAGAAATCACTCCTGGCAGGCTCGGGGGCCCATATGGGTTGCTGAGATTGAACCCCGGTCCAGCTTGGGTCAGTCGCATGCAAGGCAAATGCCCTACTGTTGTGCTATCTCTGGTTCCTAAGCCCAGTTTCTTGTTTTTGTTTTTGTTTTTGTTTTTTTTTGGTTTTTGGGCCACACCCGTTTGACGCTCAGGGGTTACTCCTGGCTATGTGCTCAGAAATCGCCCCTGGCATGGGGGGACCATATGGGACGCCGGGGGATCGAACCGCGGTCCTTCCTTGATAAGCGCTTGCAAGGCAGACACCTTACCTCCAGCGCCACCTACCCGGCCCCCTAAGCCCAGTTTCTTAACCTGAAACCATTTCTCTGTGACTCTGCAGTGCCCAATGCAGATGCAGCGACTAGATTGCAGACCTTAGGTGCCCGGGAGTGAGGCTCAGGTGAGAGGACACACCCTAAATGCTGTGGGGAGGGCTTTCCCTGCTAGGGTCTGGATCTGGGGGTGATTTCTTGTGTTTTCGACCCCATCATCATGGCAGCATCCATGGGTGCTTCATTACCATTACCCTTCATTACCATCTGCTTCTTGAGGCCTGGAGTTCCTCACAGACTGACCCAGGACTTTACACAAGATCAGGTCAGCCGTGCACCTGAGATCAGTACCAGATCCACCCAGCATTTCCCCTCTCTCCTTTGGAAACCGAGGACAACTGCCCCATCCCCTAACCAGCCTGGGGCCCTGGCCTGCAGTCCATTCCCTGGAGGGGCCAAGACTATCCTTGCCTGTCTGAAGGGCTGCAGGGCCTCAGCAGGGACAACCAGGCTGGACAAGGCCCTCACCTCCTGGAGGGAGAGAATCAAGATTCTTCAGATGCTGGCGGTGGCTGGGGCTAAGCAGTGTATTTATTCTGTCCTCACAAAGCACAGTCGAGATGCTGGCTGTGTGGACTGTCTATTTGAAGCCCAGGCACTTCTGACTTGGAAGTGAGGGCTGGGGAGGGCAGAGCAAGTGGGGGCTGAGGAGAAGGGAACCAAGCTCAGCTGTCCTGAACTGTACTGTTAGGGGGCTCACTGACTCTTTGACTTCCGGGCTGCATCCGGCAGTGCTCTGGGCTATCTGGCTCCATGTTACTGGTCGCTCCTGGCTGAGCTGGGACACCCCCAGGGCTTCCTACGTGTAAAGTTCGGCCGACTGAGTCCTCTCTGATGTATTAACAAGGCAAACAGGGGAGCTAATGATGAGTTATCCTGGACACGGTCCTTGCTGCGTTTAGCCCGGAGGCTGCAGAAGGAGTGGGAGAGCTGGGCCGGGCTCCGTTCCCTGCTGCTGAGCCGCGCCAGTGTCATTTGTCATTTGCTGTTTGAGACACTCACATTCAGCGGCCCTTGTTAGCCATGGCTGCCTTGCTTCCTGGAGGAGGGGAGAGGAAAGGAGAAGAGAGGAGAGGAGGGTAGAGAAGGTGACAGAATAGGATGGTAGGGTAAAGGAAGGGAAGGAAGGAGAGAGAAGGGAAAAGGAGAGTGAAGTTGACAGGATGGGAGAAGATGGAAAAGGAAAAAGGGAGAAAGGAAAAGGAGGGGAGATTGGAGGGTAGGGTAGGGTAGTAGTGGGGAGACTAAGGGAGACAAGGGGAAAGGAGAGGATAAGTGGAAGGAGGGGATAGGATGAGGGAGAGGGGGCAAGGAAAAGAGTGGAGAGGAGAGGAGGGAAAAAGGAAGGGAAGGGAGGGAAGAGGAGGAAGGGGGAAAGCAAGGGATAGGTAGTTTTTTTGCTCTGTGTTCCTCAGAACTCTAGCAAGCCCTTGAGACTGGAGAGAAGTTGCATGTCCTACCAGCACTCCTGCAGGGATTCTGCATGCTCCCCTGATGTTTCCTAGAGGAGGAGGAGTGCAGGGGAGGAGTCTTGGGAGCATAGAGCCCCTAAGATACAGGAACTGAGGGAGAACTGGGGAAGGGGTGTGTCTTGCAGGTGGATAGTGTTGAGTGCTTTCCTCCAAATGTCCAAATCCTGCACCCCAGCTCCGAGACTATGAATTCATCTAGAAATGGGGTCAATGGATGGTCTGACAGCCAGCAAGCTGTGTGGGTGCATGGGACAGTCAGAGTGGGTGTGAGCATGAGTGGGAAAGTCTGTGTGTGAGAATGTGTGAATGGGAAATAATGGGAAAATTTCTGTGAATATGAATGTGTGAATGTGTGTGTTCGTGTGTCCTCAGTCAATACTGAAGATTCAATAGCTTTCTGCGGGAAGAATTCTAAATGCCACCTGAACATTCTTAAGATAAAGGCCACAAAACCCAGAACCAGGCCTTATCTCTGGAACAGAATGAGGTTAAAAAAAGATTAAAATAATCGCAAAGGTAGGACTTAATCCTTACAACGTTATAAATATTAATAGGGAAAGGGCTATATTGGGAAACATTCCAAGGCAGTATGGTGCTGATGTTATGAAAATCCTTTCTTTGTGCCCTTAGCTGTTTTAATTGGTGTTAGAAGTAGCAAGACCCCTATCTCCTGTTTTGGGCCACCGCTGCCAGCAGGAGACGACCCTACCTTGCCTCCAAACATGTGTCTCCACCAATCATAAATGTCTCTGCTAATCACATGTGCTTCTCCACCAATCATGTGTGTCTCTGCAGTCACATGTCTCTCCATCAATTACGTAAGTCTCCACCAATCACATGAAGAATCACCAATTATATATGTCTCTGCCATTCATGTACATCTTCACCAATCATGTGACAATGGAGCCTTGGAAGAAAGGTGGTTCCTCTTGTTCTATTGTGGACACACCCCTCGGGGCCTCCATGGAAAACCAGCAGGTGGGACCTTGATCTTGAGGGCCAGGGAGGACGGGGGACACCCTGCTGCTGTGGGAGAGTCGGCACCACTCCTGACCCACTGTGCCAACCAGGCCCTTGGTCTGGGACCACCTGGTCTGTACCTGCATGTGGTGCAGGGATGGAGCTGCCAAGGTCAGTGACCAGGCATAGTCCATAGTCCAAAGCTGTGTTCTGGAAAGATGGACTTTAAAAAAATATTTATTATTTTTTTGATTTAGAGTCACACCCGGTGACACTTAGGTTACTTCTAGCTCTGTGCTCAGGAGATTACTCCTGGTGGGCTTGGGGGACCCTATGGGTTGAACCTGGGTCGGCGGCGTGCAAGGCAAACACTTCCCTGCTGTGTGATTGCTTCAGCTCTGAGAGATGGACTTGACACCCACCTGTGGCAAGAGTAGGGGGGCCCATTGGCACCACTGTGCTCTGACTGTCCTCAGCAATTTACCAGTACCACTACCTCAGAGCACTTGGCTCCCAGGTGAGCGCCAGTGGCAGCCTGAGCGCTGCCTGGCCCTGAGCTCCTGAAAGGGCAGTTGGCTGATATCTTTCTACCACCTTGCTTCTGGACGCTGATGGGGGGGGTGGTGTATTTAAGGCTGAGCGTTGTGTGCATGCAGGAGTCCTGGACTCCAGCCTGCGTGCTCCCCAGCACCACCGGGTGTGGCTTCCAAAACTAAGGAAATATTTGTCTAAGGGACTTCAGAGAGTGACGTCCTTCTCTTCCTTAAAGTTTGCCAAGTTTCTGAAGCAGAGCAGGGCCCAGGTGTGGAGTGGAGCAGGGCTTTGGAGGCCCCTGTGTGACTGCGCCAGAAGGAACAGGACTGGAGCACAGGGTGGGCTTGTGATCCAAAGCAGAGCCGGGAGTGCCTCCAGGTGCACCTGCATACTTGCAGAAGGAAGTGTGTATGTGTGTGTGTGTGGAGGGGGGAGATGTGTAGAAAATGAGCTTCCTGGCTGTTGTGCGAGAGGAAAACAGTGTGTTCTGAGCTGGGATGTTCAGGTTTGCAGAAGAGGAAGACGTGTTGCTGGAATTACTTTCTGTTGAGCAGACGCTTCCCTGGTCTGAATCACATGGAAAAGCGCAGGATCAGCCTTGGGTTTCTGGAAACTGCTGTGATGGTTGCTTCTTCTTTTTCTTCTTCTTCTTCTTCTTTTTTTTTTTTTTTTGGCTTTTGGATAACACCCGAAAGTGCTCAGGGGTTACTCTTGACTCTACGCTCAGAAATTGCTCCTGGCAGACTTGGGGGACCATATGGGATGCTGGGATTAGAACCACTGACCTTCTGCATGCAAGGCAAATGCCTTACCTTCATGCTATCTCTCCAGCCCCCGATGGCTGCTTCTTTCTGAAGCCTTCCCAGGCTGTGTAGATCCTTCTAGTCACACTAAAGGGTCAGGGGAGCATGTGAAGGTGCCCCAGCTGGGAGAAGGTGAGCAAGCCTGGGAGTAGAAAGTCCGAGGGTGGGTGTGGCTCGTCTTCCTACAGATTCTCCCCAGGGAAATTGAGACTATTGTCACTTCCAACAGTGACTTTGGGGACCCTCAAGATAGTTCAAACCTAGCATTCTCAGCTTCTAACCTAGACCCTGAACTGAGAGCCCCTCCAGACACTTCTGCAGCTGGGGCCGTAGTGACTGGGGGTACTCAGCTCATATTTCTGGTGGGTCCCGAAGCCTCAAGTCCCGCCAGGAGATGCAGAGTTGCAGGGGTCCAGCACTAGGGAGCCCCAAGGAGGCTCTGTGCAGCTCTGCCCAGGTCAGCGTGGTTTGGGGTTGCAGGGAAGGTGGGCAGGGCTGCCTCTGAGCCCTGGGAAAGCCTCAGAGCCCATGGACTTCCTGCTTGTAAACCTAAGAGGCACTGCTGTCCTGTGCCATGCCCTCCAATCCCCGTAGCCAACATGACTTGTAAACCTAAAAGGCTGGTTCCCTGACCCTCTGGTGGACCCTGAAAACACACTGTTTCAGAAGTGCAGCATCTCCGCTCTGGAAGTGGGCAAGCAGTCAGGTGATACGGGTTCGGTCTCTGCTACCCAGAGTGCAGCACTTGGGGCTGCCCTCGCTGTAACCCCCCCCACCCCCCCCACCCCCCGCATGGCTTTCCCTGCTGTAATGCAATAAGGGGCTGGGAAGGGCCTCTCGCCACACCAGAGTATGGTTCTGAGCAATGAGGCAGTGACTGTCACGGGGAGCCCCCTCTCCTTGTGAAGGGAAACCACTTGAGAAAATTGTCATAAATAGAACATCGGTTCTGGACTCCCTGTGTCCCCAGCAGCTACGTGATCAGCTTTTTTTTTTTTTTTTTTTTTAACTTTAAATGACTTTTTGACTTTGAGCCACACCAGCAGGACTCAGGGCTTACTCCTGGCTGCCCAGGAATCACTCAGGGGAACCTTACATGGGGCTGGGGATCAAGCCAGAGTCGGTCCTATGCGAGACCAGCACCTAAACTCCTTTCTAGCTTTCCTAGTTCTCCCCCAGAATCAGATACCCGCCCTCCCCAGCCCACTGCTTGGCTCTGTCCAGACAGTTGCTGCATTGCCCAAGGGTGTGAGAATTGATGGCCGTGGTGCCGCCATATTTCTAATCCGGGGTGTTTGCCAGGGATCACTCAGGCTGGGGTGCTTTAGGGTGCTCACACACAGATCTCGCAGACTCTTCACCCTTTGTCCTTTAGGTGCTCATAGTGCTCCCCAGGACCACATTCTCTAGCTAAGGTCCGAGAGTTTCTCTTATCTACTGGACCTAGTTGCAGGTGCTTGGCAGATGCCATGTTAATGTGACATTCCCCCCCCCCCCAGCGGAGGAGTGAGGCTGCATGGTCACAGCATGGATGTACTGGGCTCCCTGTGCAGACGGAAATGGACTTTCTGCAGAATTGTTCACAGGTGAAAGAAATCAAATCTACATATGCTTCTTGTTAAAGTGAGTATGGTGGATGCCTGGTCCCTGATAGCATCCTGCTCTGTCAGGGCCACATAGGGGGATTTTCTGGAGGAAGGTGCAGAGGAGCTGCTTAAATGTTGGAACTAATTCTATTTGCAGTGGTGAAACTGTTAGATCTATCCCAGCCTCTTCAGCTGGTTTTATTCCATCTCCACCTCAAAATTTCTGTTATTGGTATTTTAATTGGGAGAAAAAGCCACTGTCCAGGATCTCCCATTGTTGAATGGTGAGTTGTGTATTGCACAATCCCCAGAGAGGGAGAGGGATTCTCATGCCCCCTGTCCGGTAAGAGAGGCAGGTCTGGCAGCAACTCTGATGCAGGAAATAATCCAAACACAGTTGGGAAGGTATAGCAGGCAGGAAACTAACTGCAAGCTGTTCACCCACAAGCCAGTTGCTCCAGCACATAAATTAAGAGCCAAGATGTCAGCTGCCTCTCCAGGCCGCCTGAGTATCCTTTATTGGGATAAACAAAGCCCACCCCCCAAGGGGAGGGGAAAAGCCAGATGAGGAGGCAATGGGAAATGTCATTTAACAGGAAAACCTAAGGAGCCAATTGAGAAACATCAGATTAGAAGGCAAGATGAGGACCAACCCAAAGGCCTTTAGCTGAAGAAACAGACTGTGGATAGGCCTGAGTTTTTTTTTTTTTGGGTTTTTGGGCCACACCCGGCGGTGCTCAGGGGTTACTCCTGGCTGTCTGCTCAGAAATAGCTCCTGGCAGGCACGGGGGACCATATGGGACACCGGGATTCGAACCAACGACCTTTGGTTCTAGATCGGCTGCTTGCAAGGCAAACGCTGCTGTGCTATCTCTCTGGGCCCAGGCCTGAGTTTTATGGCAGCTCCAGTGGCCCAGCACGAGGCAGAAACAGCCTTTCCTCAAAACGCTCAGGATGCGTAAGATCCTCATTTTTTTCCCTGACCAAAGGGGGGTGTTATGAAGCAGCGATTTACCAATGGAGATAGGAAGGCATATATGAGAGGTCCCTTAGGTCGGGCTGGTGCACGGCACAGAGATGGGAGTGGAAGGACAGATGGAGTCCGTGTGTGTTGCAAGATGGTTCCTCTGTGTGGGTTAGACTGGGCAGTGTGGGCCCTACTGAGCGGCTTGTGCTGTTGCCCTGTTGTCTCGGCCTCCAGGTTTCTTCTTTTACTGTGATTCCCTTTATTCCTTCCTTTGATCACTCATTTGTTTTTCTGTCTGGTTGTGCCTGGAAAAGTGGCCGGGGATGGTGCTACCCCCGAGCCAAGACAGTCTCATCCCAGGCTCCTGGCGAAGGTTCTGGGAGGAACCACCACCTTCTGCTGCCGGGGGAGGAGCTGGGTCCCAGTCTTGGTCCTTACCAGAGTCTTTGTCCTTGCAGCTGGGGGACATGTGGCAGCTGTGTGACATTTGTGGAGTGATGCTGAACTTCTTACTGAAGGATGCAGGAGGGTTCCTGGCTGGTCCAGGCAGAAGCTGAGCCAAGCCAAGAGCATTGTCTGGGGGCTCCCTCTGACTCCTGTTCCAGCCCCTGTTCCTGGGCATAGAGCTCCCCCTTCACCGTGGCTCTCACCGTCTCCCTGGCCCTCGCCCTGGCCTTCACCCTTGCTTTCTCCTTTACCCTCTCCCTTGCCCTAGCCCTGGTACTAGTGGATGCTGATTAGCTGTGGTGACCAGTGGCTTTTGCAGCACCCATCACACTCCCAGATCTTGTGACTTTGCTGAGATGAGCTGTCCGTGCTCGGGTCTGATTTCAGAAGAGCCCCCAGGAGCTGCTCTGAAGAGAGTGACCGGGACAGTCTCCTGGCAAGTCAGGCTGGAACAATCTCCAGGTGGGTCAGAGCTGCTCTGTGCCATGTGTTACCACACCCCCTCTTCTTCGTGTTACCTTACCTACAAGAAAGACCCTCCCATTTCTGGGAGAGGTCTTGGGGAGGTTATAAAAGGTTTGGCCTGAGGGGCAAAAGGGGGATTTGCCTAGATGGAGTTGGAGGAGAGATGGCTGAAAGAAGCTAGACGCAGGGCAAGCTGACAAGACCATGCTTACATAGGTTTAAGATTATAGGCCACACATGTTGGCTAGGGCATGAATAAAGCTGATATTTTCTGGAACCTGTCTGTGGATGAGTTTTCTACCTGCCACGATCACCTGAACTTGCAGACCCGCTGTCTGATGGAGAAGGTGGAGCCACGTGGTCCTGAGCTGGAGGAGAAAGGCCTCCATCACCATCTACCTCCATCCAAGCCCATTCAAAGGTCAGAGATATGGACACCTGCTTCTTCTGCAGGAAAGGAATCGTGAAGATGATGGACATGTTTCTGCCCGTCTCCCCTCTCTGATGCCACGGTACTACCAACCTTCCGGCTGGTCACAGCCCATTCTAGGCAAGCTGCTTCCATGCTTCATTCATCTCGAAAATCCTCAGGAAAAATCCATCTTTTGTTTACCTTTCTGGTGTGAGATATGTCAGGCTGGTGGAAGCCACGTTCCCCTCCATGACACTCTCCTCACATCCCTGTCTCTTCCTCTCCCTCTTTGCACCTCTCTCTCCCCCCACCATCGTGTCCTCCTCTTGCTCACTCTGGGACTCTGACTGATGGGCATGTTCCTAGGCTCGTACCCAGAGGGACAGTGTAGTCCCCCAAAAAAGAGGTGTCATAGGCCCAAATATAGCCTGGAATAACAGGAGTGTCCAAAGGAGTCGGCAAACTTTCCTGGGAAAACCAGATGTTCCCGCCTCCACACCCTGCAGCCTCTTGCATGGACCTCAGCTCTACCCAGACCCCTGAGAGCCGCCTCACAGGGCCTGTAGCCATGGACAGGGCTGTTTGCCAACCACACTCGACTTTCAGGCATTGAAATTCTAGTCTCATATATTTTTGCGCATGTAACATATCATTATTCTGCTTTTGATTTTTCCCCCAGACATTTAAAAATGTAAAATCATTCTTAGCTCATAGACTGCATAAACAGAGGTGCCGGCCCGGGCCGGATCTGGCCGGCAAACGACCGTTTTCCCTCGAATGATCTAAAGGAACCAGAACAAAGCAGGCACCTTTGACACGGATTTTCTTGTCAGGGACACACGAAAGCGGCACCACGAAATTAAAATATTGGATGCGCCAGGCCTTCTCTGAACTATTATTTCTGCTCGTCACAAGAAGCTCTTAGTAAACTCTAGAGTAGTGGAGGCATTGGGGGAGTTGGGGCTGGGAACATTTTAGCCCAAGGTGGGACAGAGGGTCTATCTGCTTCCAGAACATGCCAGGAAACCGCCAAGGGAAAAACAAGAGGCCACAGCCCTGCTCAGAAGGAGCAAAGCAGAGTTTTTCCTCAAATACTGGTTGCAGGCAAGAGGCCCCACACTGCAGGGTGTAAGCTGGTTGGTAAGTGCAAAAATAATAATACCATTTTTAAATAATACCAACCATAGCAGAGGTGTGGAGAAGACAGGACCCAGAAAAGCACTGTTGAGACCATGGACTGGAACCAACCCCCAGTTTTGGGGGGACTTTGGTTCCACCCAGGGGTTTGTGTAGGCTCTTCCTGGATCAGGGATCCCTTGTGGCAGTGCTTTGGGATTGAACCAGGGTCAGCAGCATGCTCTGAGCACCTTAACCCCTGTGTTATCTCTGAGACTCCCAACTCCCCTGTGGGGTCACTGTCACCATGAGCCTGGGCCTGCCATGTACCCTGAATTTCCTCTTTGGTGGTTCACCAAGAGGAATGAACACAAGCTGAGAGCAAACAACTCCTACAGTGCTACCAACAGAGACTGACAGCGCTGCAGTCCAGGCTCTACAACCCACAAAACCCAGGAGAAAAACCCGGAGCACAGCCCCACAAAAAGAGATGGGGAGCCTTTTGGAAAAAATGGAATACATGTGACCCTGGGGTTGAGGCTTTGGGTGGAGGATTTTATAGTTCTAGATCAGTTTTAGGTTTATATAAAGGAAGACAGAGATTTTCCATTCACCTTTGACCTGCTTGCATGCATAGTTGCGTAGTTGCTTGCATACATAGTTTTTGTCAAGACCATGTCAACAGCCTAGTACATTTGTCACCAGAGATGCAAGGACGTGTCCCCTCACCTAGAGTCCTCTGGCTGACGCGTCCCTCATCTATGTTCTCTGTCTTGCTGCTCTGTATATTTGTTTAGCATTGCAAGTTTAGACAATCATGCCGTGTCCTATGACATATGTGTGACATAGGGTTAGGGTTATGTCACACTAACCCTAACCCTATGTCACACATATGCCACACATAACCCTATGTGCACCACTATACTTCCACTGGTACATTCCCTCTGCCCATGGAGCCATCTGTTCCGACCACTCATCTTTCCCCAGGCCTCTAGCCACCTCTGAGGCCTCCTGTTTGCAGGAACATCACACACAGGGGCCTTAAATGTCGACTTTTCAGATTGTTTCTACTTAGAATGAGCTTCATGGGACCTGAGCCATGGGACAGAAGGGACGGTTGTGCATGCAGCCCATGAGGGTTTGATCCCCAGGATCCTATATGGTCCCCTGAGCACAGTGATCTCTGTGTACAGGGCCAGGAGTAAGTCTTTTACATCACCAGGTGTAGCCCAAACCCCCAGAACAAAAACAAAAATCACAAAACAAAAAGAAAAAGGGGCACCTGAGCTTCCTTCCTCCATACTTTCCCATGGCTCATTTCTCTCTAATGTCCAATAATATTCTGTTTTCTGGCTGTTCCACAGTGATCCTGTTGGGATGCGTCATGGCTGCTTCTGTGTTTTGGCAACAATGAAAAACTGCTCTGAACATCTGTGCTGGGCTTGCGCACAGCTCCAGGGCGGCTCCAGGGAGTGGGTTCTGGGATCTGTGGAGAGGATGTTTGTTCTGACCTGCTCTGGAAGTCCACAAGCAGTCAATGCGGCTCCTGCCTTGCCAAACAGCCATGGTCACTGGAGTTTGAGATTCTTTTTTTTTTTTTTTTTTGGTTTTTGATTTTTGATTTTTGGGTCACACCCAGCAGCACTCAGGGGTTACTCCTGGCTCCACACTCAGAAATCGCTTGCTGGCAGGCTCGGGGGACCATATGGGATGCCGGGATTCCAACCAATGACCTTCTGCATGAAAGGCAAACACCTTACCTCCATGCTATCTCTCCGGCCCCTGGAGTTTGAGATTCTAAAGGTTGAGGTCAAGTGGTTCTTCAAACAATGATTTAGGATCTAGAAGCGTGTGTGATATGTTGTTCCACTTATCTGAAGCCCAAGAACAAAAGAAGGTACCTACAAAGGGCAGGTTTCCAACACTGGGGTTTTGAGAGGAGATGAAGGAAAGGGTCAGGAAAGAGGGACGAGGAAGTGCTAGATGGCTGAAATGTTCCCTGTTGTTGCTGTCAGTGGTGGCCACTAGTCAAGTTGCATGTGCCTTGCTCTGTGGCCAGTGTAACTGAAGTGCTACTTTTGAATTCATCTTCTTCATTTTCTGGTTTCTGGGTCCTACCTGGTGATGCTCAAGACTTAACTCCTGGTTCTGAAGTTGGTGATCACTCCTGGTAGAATGCAGAGGATGAGGATGGAACTCGGGCCAACTGCATATCAGGTGAGTACTTCCCCCAAGGGAAACTCTCCAGCTCAGCATCATGTTTCTAATCAGAACATTGTTCACCTTGCATGTGTGAGATCCTGGGTTAGATTTTCTATCCCACCAAAAGCTCCCTTAAACCCTTGTTGTTGAGGTTGGTCCCCAGTACCCTTCACCACTCCCTGCCCCTAGGCGAGTGCCTTAATGTTTTCTCTTGTCCTTAACTAACCACTTCAGCCCCTCCCCAGTAAGATGCTGCCTCCTAGACCTTAAATAAGTGCTTTCTTTAAGCATCAAGGAAAAAAAAAATCTCTTATTGGGTCAGAAGGAAACTCAGTAGGCTGGACACATACAGGAGGCCAAGGCCTGATTTTTGGCCAAGTGTGGTCCCCTAAGCATCAAGCCAGAAGTAGCCCCTGAGTGCTGCTGGGTATGACCCCCAAACCAACACAACAACAATCTCTGCTGTTTGGATGGGACAGTATTTCATGCTTGTCGCCGCTCCCTAGCTTCTGCGCCCCCCGAGAATGAGACAAAGCTAGGCTGCTTCCTGTCACAGAAAACACATTTGTCACAAGTTTATCCAAGGGAAATTTTCCTCACACCAGGATGGATTTTTTGCCGTCATTTGAGGAAACAAAAATCTTGAAGAGCGCAGAGTCAGCAAACTCGAGAATTATTTCCCCAAACAAATTTCTGGGACTTGGCCCCGGCAAAGGCGACTCCCCCAGGGTCCTGGTATCTTTCACCACATTTGTCTTTACTCTGAGGGGAGGGCATCTGCCTTTCTTCATGCTGAAAGACTTGGGGGGCTCCTGGGGCGTGGGCAGGGCTGGGCTGTCAGCACTGGGGGTGTGTGTCTAAATGAGTCTGTATTTTCTTTCTGGGCCACACCTGGGATGGAACTCGGGTTGGCCACGTGCAAGGAAAAGTGGTCCCCACTGGTTGTCAAAGAACCTGAAGTGGAAAAGGACCTGGAGGAGATGGTACTGTGGGTGGATGGGGCACTGTGGGGAGAGGGGCCTCTGTGCTTGGTTTCTTGCAGGACAGGGCAGCAGTGAGAGAGAGGGCAGGGAGAGATCCAATTTCAGAAAGGAGACCTTTGCAGCCTGCAGACATACACACCCACACTCATACCCAGAGTCACACTTACATTCATACATTCACACATAGTCAACACTTACATTCATGCGCTCAAATTCACACAAGTCAACGCTCACTTTCACTCTCAACACATTCACACAAGTCACACTCACATTCACTCACACACATTCACATTTGCACTCACATTCACACACACTCCCAAAAGCAAGCAGGGGGTGGTGGGTCCTGCCCAGGGACACGCCTCCCACAGTGGAGATGTCGCAACTCTGCCTCCTGTCAGTTCTGCCCAAGGTCGGTGACATTGCCGGCTTGTGGGCAGCTTCCATTCAGTAGCAGCTGAGATTTTGGGGTGCGGTGGTCACTGTCTTCATGCTGGGAAGTTGAGTTCACTCTGGCTATGAGGTGGTGGGGTAGGTGCCCCCCTGACTCGGGGTACTGCAAGGCCTGGCTGGTGTCCAGAGGAAAAAGACCACTTTAATAATATGCAGAGGTACTGGCCACACCACAGACTAATGGAATGAGGACCTGGGGGTGGGATACCAGGCACGGGGACTGTGCAAACCTTTCTGGGGCCAACATTGTGATCACTGCAGGACTAGACTTGGGGTACCTGACACTCAGAAGCCTGTGGCTACTAGAATCAGCATCTCCCAGGATGCTGGAGGAGTGGCCTCTGGTGCTATCACCTGCATCATGGCCACTTATTTACCCACACTGTCTCCACACCAGTGTTTGTTTCTGTTTCTCGGAAGCTGCATAGCCAGAGATGAGAATGAAGAGAGAAAGGAGACGTGCAGCTCTTACGGGGTGGTAAGGGGGAAGGATGGGGAGTCAACAGTGAGGACAAGAGGGCTCTGGCCTTCATGGAGGCAGGAGGAGATAGGGACCCTTGGCACACCTCAGGCCTGTTGCTGGGCCCCACCCTGCCTGGGGGTCCCCACCTTGCCTTTTCTCAGAGTTCATACCCTTGACCACAACCCTCACTGTACCCTTGGATCCTGGAGGATGGACAGTGGATGACTGGGAGCTGGCAAGGTCTCACGCTAGGCTGTGGGGCTGCTGGCCACAAGGACGAGAGCTCTAAGCTTGGACTAGGGTCATTCCTGGGCTGGGGCCTTCCCTGGGGCCCCTCTGCCTTGTTTCTCCCCCGTGAAGCAAACTGGGCCTTTCTCTCTTCTGGCTTCTTTCTCTGCATTTCCTTTGAGCTTGATTAAAGCTTTCTGTACATTTTATAAGGTCTGCCCCTGAGCAGAAGGTCAATGATTCTTAGTTCATCAAGGCCCCACTGTCCTGTAGGAGAACCATTTTTGTCCCTGAGTTCTGTGTTTTTTTTTTTTTTTTTTTTTTTTGCTGTTTGTTTCTTTTTGGGCCATACCCAGCAGTGCTCAGATTACTCCTGACTCTGTGCTCAGGAATCACTTCTGGCAGGCTTGGGGGATCCTATGAGATGCCATGGATCAAACCTGGGACAGTTGCATGCAAGGTAAATGCATAGCCATTTAAATGCCCTCCTCACTATGCTATTGCTTTATTCCCATTCCCCTTAGTTCTGTGATGAGGCAGGAGCTCCAGGTAGTCCCAGCTTTGCCTTTTTCAGCATTTCATATAAGGGACCATGTGCTATGTGGGCTTTGTTATAGGCCTCCTCCTCTGAACACTCTCATTTTTCTGGCTTTGCAATGATCTTGGGGGCTGTCCCCTGCCCCTGTGACCCTCCACCAGTACGGCCGGTGGTTTAGCACCAAAACTTGCAGATATATGCTGCTTGGTGCTGGGCATGACTTGGGTGCCTGGTGGTGACTTGAAGTCTCTAGGCCTGTAGCTGGGGGTGCTAGGGTTATCTCTGGATGCCAGGATCACTCCTGGTCTGGCCATAAGCAAGACAGGTACCTTCACAGGGTATTGTGTTCCCAGTCTGGAGCCCTCACCAGCAGGTTTTTCCGTATCATTCTCTAACAGCCCGTTGTTCCTCTGTTCTGCCCAGTTAATGCATGGTGGGTTTACCACATGGTCATTGGGTCACCGACACTGTCTGGCAGTCGGCAGGAGAAGCTGTTCTAAGATGCTGGCGCCTGCGTCTTTTTGTGGAAGTGTGTCTGCAGTACTCTGGGGTGGCTTCCGAGCAGTGGGGGACCAGATGGTGAGCTGGACCCTGAAAGCAGTCGGACACAGCTTCCTGGAACCAGGTCTTCCTGGCTTTTCTGACACCAGTGGGAGTTCCAATCTCTCTGCATTCATCTCACACACTGCTGGTGTGTGTGTGTGTGTGTGTGTGTGTGTGTGTGTGTGTGTGTGTATTAGTTTAGTTTTTGAGCCACACCTGGTGGCTCTCAGGGGTTACTCCTGACCATGTGCTCAGGAATCACTCCTGGCAGGCTCAGGAGACCCCATGGACTGTTGGGAATCGAACCCGGTCTGCTGTGTGCAAGACAAACACACTCCCCACTGTACTATCGCTCTGGCCCCTTGTTTCTTTAAGCAATGTTTCATAGTGTCCCAGGTACAAATCTTGAGTACATTTCAGTTCTTTTTTTAAAGTATTTACTTTTCTTGACTCTACTGAGAATGCACTTACATCGCTTTCATTCTCCAAGTTCTCATTACAAGCAAACGTTACAAACAGGGAAATGCAATTCATTTTTATATATTTCTCCTGCAAGACTTCCAAAGTTTATGATTTCTAGGAGGAGATTTTGCACCTTAGGATTGCCTACTTACCAATAATATTTCTTTATTTGGGAGGGTTCTACGTCTGGAGGTTCTACACTCTGCCATATACTGCCATATACCAGTAATATTTCTATATATTTTTTCTGCACCCACCTATATGCTTTGAGTTTGGGACTTTATTTCACTGTATTTGTCTTACTGAACTGCTTAGTCAGGTACAGGTCACAGTGTAAGAGGGTGGGGCTCTGGCTTCATCTCCCACCTTTGGGGAGCCCATTCGGCCTTAAGCCCCATGTCAGGTGGGTTCTATGCCCACTCTCCATGCTGAGGAAACCCTCCCTTGCGTCTGACCCTGACCTACAGATGGGCCTGTTTCTATGAGTTGCCTCTCTGCATCTCCCCATGCATTGTCTGTGTCTGGCCCTGGATCCGAGGTGCTCAGAGTGAGCTGAAATGGGAGCTGAAAAGGGAACTTTGGCACCAGGCCCGGGTCCCTGCTCAGATGATGGATTGCTCTGATGTGTGACTACTTCCCCCAGCTTTTCAGCTTCAAGAGATTTGGTTTTCAAATACGGCCATAAATTATTGGATCCTCCACCCTTCAAAGGTGGCATAATTTGCCTTCCTGGGGTGAACAGGGTGTGGGCACGGGTGGGCACGGTTTGGGAGGATGACTGCTCTCAGCCTTGATGAGCCATCCTGATGTGGAAAGAGACTGGTCAGTCGGCACTGACCACACAGCGAATGTCAAACCCACAGAGCAGGACCAGTACCATTGCCCCCAGAAGGTGTGAGACAAGGAGACATGGTTGGTTAAGTCACAACTCTGGAATCGGTTTGTTGTGGGCAACAGAGATGCGAGAAACACAGGACTTTTCTCAGGGATCCCAAGACACTAACACCCAAGGGAACTGAGCTTAAAGGCTCAAGTATTTGGGGTTTGGGAGTCATTTAGGGGATACTTGGAGTCAGAAGGCAAGACAGCAGGTAAGGCGCTTGCTTTGCAGCAGGATCCCTATTCCATTCTCTGCACTGATAGCATTCGTATCCTGAGTCCTGCCAGGTGTGATCCCTAGAACCATCAGGTGTAACTTCCCCAAACAAATAGCAATATAACCCCCAACATCAACATGGTCTTCTTGTGACTATCGTGTATGCTCAGAGGTTACTTTGTGAGCAGTAAGAGGAAACTCGGGTAGGCAGCTAAGGATTCCCTCTGTCACAGGGTCCCCAGGGCAGCAACACCCGCCCACATCCCTTCCCGTCCAGCCCTGACCACTGACCTCCCAGGATGAGGCTCTCTGGCCTGAGCTGCCCCTTCTGCTGCCATCAGCCACTGCTTTGAGAATCTGCTGCTGCCCTGTGATCCCGGCAGCCAGGATCAGCTCAGCACTTCAGACTTCCCTTCCCCTCTGGAAAGATCTGAAACAACAGTGCAAAGGCCACAGAAGCACTTAATGCCGAGAGTGAGGTCTTGCCTAACAATCAGCAGAGAAGGAAGAAGAGAGCTTGTGGAGAAAGGAGGAGAGAGTGAGGTCTGGGTAAACCTCTATCAGTGTAGAGAGAAGGGAAGAGAGAGCATGGGGTCTGGGTTAACAGCAGAGAGAAGGAGTGAGTGTTAGGCCGGGGACCTTGCCATGCTCCAACACTGAATATTGAGGTACAGTGGGACGTCCCATTTTCTGAGTGGAGAAGGAGCTATTGTAATAGCAGTCCCGCTCACCCCTTTGCACACAAATGAAATGCCCTCAGTTTCCTCCTGGAGCCGGGAAAGGGACTGATTTTCCCAAGAAACAAGGGCCCCACTAGAGTAGACGCCTGCCCTCCCGAACTTAGGGATCAAGTGCCCTTTCTTCTTCCTAGCCCCTTCCCCATTTTCCTTCCCTCTTTTCCCCTCCTCTTTACCACCCTTCCCCCTCTTTTGCTCCCTTTCCCCTTCCTCCTCTTCTCTATTCTCAGGGAGATGCCCCCCTACCCACTGTGGACAGTGGGAGTCTGAGCTCCACTCCTTTTCTCCACCAGACTGAGTAATGGGGTATTTGTCTGAGCCATCCAGACTTTCTGCCAGTATCTGGGCACCTACTGGGTGTCCCTGGTAGTGGTTCCCTGACCCTCGGCTGTGCCCATCCACAGACACCAGTGTGGCTGGGATTGCTCAGTGCCACAGCTCCTTTCTGAGCCCAGGAGAGCCCTCAGGGGTCTGACCCTGGTGAATGTCATCAGCCAGCACAATCACCCAACATGGTCACAGTGGCTGTGTAAGGTGGGGTGGGTGAGTTCCAAGCCCATCTCCCACAGGCGGCAGTGCCAGTGCAAAGCCAGGACAGGGTGTGGGATGGAGGGAGGGAGAGCGCTAGAGAGAAAACATACTTATGTTATACGCAGATGACTCCAGTTCAATCCCCGGCACCCCATATGTTCCCCTGAGTTCTTTCAGGAGTAAGTCCTAGCACAGAGCCAGGAGTGATATTTGAGCATAGAGCTGGGAGTGAACCCTGAATACCACCAGAAACAGGCTTGAAGTGCAGATCTGGGAGCACCCACTGAGCATCTCTGAGTGAGAACCCTGATCCCAAAACAGGTGAAATGACATAAATTCCTCTCCAAATCATGCATCTTAGTCACAACCACAGACCAGCTTCTGACCTTGGGAGGCCCTGAAATGTTTTGTCAATTTTGGCATGGGGAGCTAGCCTTGGACCCCTTGTTTGGGTGCCTGAGCGGACCAGTGCCAGCCACAAAATCAGCCATATAGATGCTGGATCCTGCTGCATAGACACCAGAAATAGTGCTTGGGAGGTGTTGCCAGGAAAGCCCCCTCTGCCCCTTTCCTGGGGTCCTGGGACCATGCGGAATGGAGTGCTGACGTGTGAAGGACCCTATAGTAGAGTTGGATTAGAACTCCGCATCCTGCACGGTCTTTAAAGTGCATTTAAATATTTCAAATCATCTCTAAATTTTTTAGGATTCATGAATTTGGAACCGTAACAAGATCATAAAGGAAGAGGCTTGCTCCTCACCAATAGGAAGCAGAACTGACTTATTTATATGTTGATCATTTATTTCCATTTCCCACCCGGGGAGCCCCCCGAGAATCTAGAGGCAGAGCCGAGCCTGGTATTAAATAATCTTTGCTCTACACCTGTTCAAACGACCTGCAAGACACTGGTGATTTGTCCTGATGCAAAGCCATCAATCCAGGGAACATGAAATTTTCACTGTCAATAAATATCCTGGCATCCACAGACACGGGCCTCCCGTTGCAGCCCCCAAATGCAGGTGGGCGTGGAGAGATGCTCGGATTTATGGGGAGAGGAATTGGGGTGGAAAACCTGTCCCGGGCAGGTCTGGGGCCCGGAATCTAGTGCTCACTCTGGAAGATGGTCACTATCTGCCTTCCTTTCCCCAAAATTGGACCCCAAATCTTGCTCAATTAATAATAAACACTGCAGGGCTCCCCGCCCTGATTCCATTATGTGTGAAATGAGAAGGCGGAAACGTCTTTGAGAAAGACTGTGCAGATTAGCCATCAGGAGCAAGTGATTTAGTAAAGAGCCTGTCATTTCCTTCTCTGGGATGCTCCCCCCTGGGGTCCTTCCTTGGCTGGGTCAAGGGCCTTATCCTGAGACCTCCCTGCCCTCTGAGGCCTCCCCTATCCTCCCAAGACACCTGGTCTAGGTTTTGAACATTAGACCAGACTCTGCTGCAAACCCAGGGACTGGGGGTGGGTGCTTAGTGCACACCCACTGTGCATGGCTCAGAGTCTCCCAGGAGCTGCAGGGCACTGAGGGCTGTTGCAATACATCTCTTGGTGGGGTTGACTGATGGAGGGATGGAGGATGAGGTCTTTTTCCTTCAGCTCAGACCAGGCATCTGCCACCCTATTCACCCGAGAAGGGAGCCTGCAACTAGCTTGAGGACCCTACACCCTGAAAGACTCCAGGGCAGAAACGAGACTTTCCATCTGGGGAGGTGGGAAGGAGAGTTTGCTATCTTGTGCTCTTCCCTTTTTCCTGTTTTCAATCTTTGGGAAGAACTGGAACCTGTGCAAGCACAGAGGGATCTCTAAGAGCCCCTTCTGCAGTGGACCCCACATTGTTTGCAAGTTGGACGCTGTCTCGGTGGCACTTGACCTATGAAAGTGACCTTCATTGATGACCTTCATCAATGAGGACACCCAGGGGTCCAGAGGGGGAGCACCATGGACCACACAATTGTAGCTCATGCTGCAACCCTGTGTTATGTGGAAAATCCTCGTCCTCTGGGCTGACTCTAGAAAGCCCAATTCCTCTCCTTGCCTGTTCTGGAATCCCACAATTCTATCCCATCAGCATAGCAGCAGATGGTTTAGGGGTTGGGCAGCAGAGCTCATGTATCCTGTCTACACAGACTGAAAAAACTACATTTTGACCAGGAATTCAAAATGGCTATCATCCCTCTTTGCCCTTTTCTTGTCCTCTGTCCTTGTCTTTTGTCCCAGTTCCTTGTCCCCTGTTCCCCATCCCCTGTCACCATTCCCCTTCTCCTATTATACTTAGAACCAGAAACCTTACATCTCTCCCTGCCCTGGGAATCCCACCTGCCTGGTGCTGGCTTTGCCCTACGCCCATGAGGAGGGGTCTTCCCTATTTTCTGTTTTGTTTTCATGTGAGAACCGAGGTGCAGGGCACAGATCTGGAGCTCTGGAGCCAGGGGAGAGAGGTTCAACTGCAATTCTAGACTCAGTCCTACAACACCGGATCCAGCACAGAACTGGAACCAACAGCACCGGAATCAGGTCAGCACCAGAATTGGCACAGAGCTGAAACCATGTCAGCACTGGACACTTCCAGCCTCCTGCTCAGCCCCCTCTGGGCCACCTCACCCAGACACAAAACCTAGACCGAGGTGGATGTGGAAACCAGGTCTGGCCCTGCTGGGGTTCTCATTCCTTTGTGCCCCACTCTGGTCAGGGAGGTCAAAGTTCTTGAGTCCCTGTCTGCTGGCATCTCTGGGCTGCATTGGGAACCTCTGGGGAAACCAGGTTCTAAGGGTGTCCGGGCAAAAACTAGTGCCTGTGGCCTTGAACACGAGTGTCAAGGCAAGTTTTCCAGTTTGGTTTTTCTTGCTTCATTCTTGTCTTGGAGGTCACCTCTTGCCAGTCTCTGGCTGATTGCAGTAGGACTCGGTGACTTTCCAGAATGGAGTCTGCAGTCTGTGTGCAGGGGAGCCATGGTGACCTGGGAGTGCCTTACAGTGTTTCCTTGTTCAAACTGCTGCCCTGTGTTGCTTGAGGCAGCTCAGTAAAGGGGATTCCCTGTTTTATTGAGGGGACACACTCAGTGGTGCTCGGGGATTACTCCTAACTTCATACTCAGGAATCACTACTGGTGGGGCTTATCGGGGGTTATCCTGAGTCTCCACTCAGGAATTTGACAGTTTCTACAGTGGGCTCCAGAGCAGAGCCCCAAAGGTCCTCTTGAGTGTAGGAAGACACTGGGGAGTTCCGAGGCCAGTGCTCAGGGCCGGTTCCCCCGAGTGCTGATGTGGCAGAAGGAGCTGGAGGCTGCGTCTTTCGGGGCAGTGTCAACAGCCACTGGGCATGTGCTCCAGAGCTCGACTGGGGGCTGGCATCTCTCGGTGTTGTAATGCGGTGTAAATATTTGCAATAAATCAATACCATTGTCCCCTGGTGGCAGTACCCGAATGAAATTTTCAGAAATGAAGGAAGAATAAAATAATTTTGAGTGTGAAAGGCAGAGGCCTGCAACACGGTTATACAGAAATTACTATTATTCCTGTGCTCTACTCTTTGCCTCCTTCTTCTCCTGGTTCTCAGGGTATAAATAATTCACCTCCAATATCCTGTCCTGGGAAGAGGCTGAGCAGATCCGATCAGCGGAATGTCAGTGAACATCGCATTAAAGTCCCTCCTGGCCTGGCGCTCACGGGTCCTGCAGAAGCCCCATCTCGGCCATAACAGGGCTGGGATGATATGGGCATTGGGGGAGTGAGTGGGTCCCTGAAATGGAATCTGGGTCTCCAGGAAGTTGGATCAAGCAGCTGCAACTGATGGAGCTCTCGGGCTCCCGGTAGCTGGACCCCATTCTTGGGGACTAGATGAGTGTGTCCATGGGAAAGTGTGATGTGCATATGTTTGTGCAGCATGTGCCTATATGCACGCATGTACACAAACATGTAACATGCCTAGGAGATATACATGCAAGTGTGTGAGTATTGCATGTAATGGGCATGTATAGGCATAACATGCACATGTATGCTACGTGCATAAGTGTTCAGTGCAATGTGTGATGTGCCAGTTATGCAAGATAAATTCATGTGTGATACACACATGTGCACCTGCCTTTGTGAGGACTACCTATGTGTACATGACTGCATTTAACATATGTTTACCAAGATGTGTCGGTGTGTGAGAGGTGTGTTGAGGAGACAATTCAGTGTGGCTGTGTGTGAGTTGTGTGCTGTGTCCAGGTGACATATATACCTGTGATTGTCTATGTGTGAGTGTTCATTTGTGATTGTGCACTTGTGATTTCGTACCTCTGATTGTGTACTTTCAGCATAGGAACTGACCTTTGACTTACCCAGTTTGAAGCCAGATCTGTTGGGAGCTCAGTCAAAAAGAGAAAGAAAACATGTCGGAGTATCAGGTACTCTAAGGGGTTTTGGGGGCCCACATTTACACTCACAGAGTTGGGAGTGTCAATGTGGCATCTAACCCCTCCACCCTGGAGGCCTTCACCCCTGAGCAGGAAGGCCCTGAACCACCAGGCTATGTCCCCAATGGACCCCAGTTTCTTGCTGACACTATTAGAGTGCCCTGACCTATGTCTGCCTTGGTCGCCTTCCCTGCTGGTGTCTAGGTGATGGGTGACACTCCTTCCTGAACAGTGTTGGAGTCCCCCGTGTTGGGGTGATGTGCACTGAGACCCCTAGTACCTACCCTGATTCCTTCCCCAAAAGCAAACACTAGGGAATCACTGTTCTCTGGACTGGGGGATCCCATCCGAAGGTCCTCACTGCATGGCTGGGTCACAATTGGGCCGTGAACCCAGCTCTGTCCCCAGTGTGGTCAGGGACCCCCCCCCCCCATCCTAGTCTATCTGCACATACTGTTTATATGGGGTGCCCTTGTGCCAAGACTTGAGACATGTACCATCTGCTTGCCTGCTTCTGGGGTCCCTGGGTTCTGGCGGCGAGACTGGCGCTGACTACCCGTGGGGGGTGTGCAGGACCGGGTGGGGGTGGGACTTCCCTGCATGCACAGACGTGCGGAGGTGTCGGGATTCCAGACACACAGCATATGTCCTTGGAGCAGACAAGGCGCTAAATTCGCTCTAAACGCCGGCTGCTAGGCTCTGAGATCGCTCCCTCCCTCACCCACAAACGACTCTTTGTGCTGCATCCCGGCCAGCAGCTGGCAGAATCCCAGCTCCATGGCTCCGGCTTTATTAGGTAGCACCGAGAGTTCTTTAGAATGGCACCTTTCCATACAGGGAGACTGTGAAGAAGAAAAGGGGTGTGTGTTTGTATGCATACGTGCCTGTGTGTGTGCGTGTAGGAAATACTAAGCCAAGGGTCTTCTGGTGATGGACATTGTCCCCATCTCTCACTTCTGCAGTATGGCCTAGGGTCCCACCTCCCCCACTCCCCCAGTGTTGTGCTTCCATAGGGCCTTTGTCTTGGTCTGGCTTTGCCCCCGCCAAGTGGACATTTGCTTTCCACTTATACCAGCTCCATAGAAATCTGGGGGCTTCACCAGGAACTGGAGGTGCACAAGTAGGGGACAAACTGGGACCCTGGGTGGGGGTGTCGTTATGTATATGTGTGAGCCTATGAGCACATGCATGTGCATGCATGTATGTGCAGGTATGTATATGTAATCATGTGGGTGTGTGTGGAGGGTACCACAGGATCCAGGGCCTGAGCTCATCCTGAGTCTAGCCCTTGTCCCCCTTCCTCCTCGGCCTCCACTCTGGTTCCAGCCTCTGTGTGTTATCGTGAGCACTTGCCGCAGCAGGACAGTGAGAGTCTGTACAGAGGTTTTGTCTCCCAGTGAGACTCCTCAGGGAGCACAGAGGCCCTGTCTTTGCCCTTGATCTCAGCCCCAGCACCTTGTAGGGAGGCAGCGGAACTCCTGACCTGACTACAGCCTTGTGCAGTGCACACCCTACTCCACTGCCCAAGGAATACTTGGCCCTTCTAGATAGGGCACTTGATTTGGCCTTTGTGGCAGACGATGGTTTGTAGGAAGGCAGCCTCCCCCACTCAGCTCCCACTGGGAATATTTTTGCTCCCTAAATTTCTCCACAACAGTAACTGGAGCAACTTTCTTTTTTTTTTTTTAATTTTTTATTTTTTAATTATGAGAACAAAGATGCAAAGAAAGAGGACAAGGTAAAGTTACAGTGGAAGGACAATCACCCATAACATAATTCTCAGAAGTCCCCTTGCTGATATCTTAACTTTGAACTTTCAGCCAAAGAACATTAAGATAAATAAAACAAAATCCATGTACAATTACTTTGTCCCTCAAGTCCCCAGATTGTAACACATTATAATATTTCTTAACAGCACACAAGGCAATCTAAAGCCATAAAACTTACATAACTCCTTAAACATTAGAGGAATAGTGTTTTTTACATTTCCATGTACATGCATATTAGCTTAAGTTAACCTCAAATTTTAAGTGTTTTTTTTTTTTAAGAATTAGAGTCAAAGGAGCACAATAAAAACGGTGTTAGAGTGGCAATTGTTGTTTGCATAGGCCCAACAAAATATGAGGGGCATGGAAAGGAATAACCTTGGCCTAAATACAAAGAGACCCTACCCCTGAAGTTTCCTGGCATAAGACCAACTCTAGGCTCCAGGCAAGCTAGATCGTCCAATCCAAGACATTGTCTGTAGTGCCAACACACTTTTATTTTTCACACAATCTCTGTTGTTGGTATCATGCTTCTGTATTAAAGATCCTGGAATCTGCATATCCTACATTAAAGTCAGAATGTGGAGCGTCCTCTCATTTCACCTCACCATTAAAGGGCAATGCAGGGAGCCCTGTCCTGTAAGCAGGTCGTTGTTGTTGTTAAGTCTTCTCAGTGTTAAGGGAAGTCTCTTTTGAGCAGGTCGATGTCTGAGCAGCTGTAGGAGTAATGCCACGTGGTGTTATTGGCGCATATGAGGGCCATAAGAACAAGTCCAACAATCCCCATGACATGGTTCAATCATAAGCATTAAACTGGGGAACTCTTTCACCAAAATTCCTTGTTGAACAGCTCATAAAGAGAAGATAAAAAGTGGTTAGAATCGTCACTGTATAAGAGAACATTTAGTAAGACTTATAGCTGTCAGAGAAAAAACAAAATATTCAAAAGAAATATGTGTCCACTTTGTGTCTCTTGAAACAGTTTGGGGTTGTTACACACAATGCACGGCTTTGGTCTGTGATTAGGATTGTGCAGTACTGAAGTTAAAAAGAGTAATGTGGGTTAGTGATGTTTGGGGCGGGGTGAGAGAGTTAAGGAGTAGAAATGAGCTTTGTAGGGGTGTGGGAAAGGGCAGAATACAAAATGGACATTCTGGATACGCAAAACATAAGGATAAGAAATACTCTTAATACACGCAGTGCCCCCGCGCAGTTCTGTAGTTTGTGGATGCATAGGGTGGAATTTCTCTCCCCCATCCTCCCAGGGCCTGATTAACCAGGTGTGGCCCTGAAGACCCGCCTGGTGTGGGGGGATCTCAGACCCCTGGACTAAGTGGTCAGCCCAGGGGGCCTATGGCTAGCTGTCCTGCCCAGAGCTCCCAACATACCAGTTGAAGACAACTTTCAAAAGTCAGCTTACTACCCTCTCCCACAGGAAGCCCTCCCCAGCTTCCGGCTTCTGGTTTAGTGGGGGATCATCCAGCATCTGTGCTCCCTCTGTCACACAGGGGCCCAGTCTCAGTACCTTTCATTTCCTCTGCATACTCACTCAGGTTTACTGGCAGTGTCAGTCATTTGCTCTCATTTCCACTTCTTTTCTCTGACTAAAGTGCTCGTAATGTATATTTAATCAGTCATCTTGGAAGCACTTTGGGGCTGTTGCCAGTTTTGGTGCCCATGTCCATAAAGCTGCTATGAACATTCTTGTAGGTTTAAGTGTGTACATAAGTTTTAATTTCTCTGGGACAAGCGCCCGGCAGAGAAAGCAATGTCCAGGTGGATTGGAGTTGAGGGCCTGCTTCCTGACAATTTTCTCTTTGTCCCCTTTTTCAGGTGCTAGCCTTTTCTTTCTTTTTCTTTTTTTTTTTTTTTTTTTTTTAATTCATGGCAGCTGCTAATGGGTAGTGATTGTGGCCAGAATTTGCCTTCCTCTGCTGGCTTCTGAGATGAACAGTTCTCCTATGTCAATTGTCCTTCTGTATAGACTCACACACCCTTCTTCTGTAGTCTCTCCAGCTGGTTTGCTTTCCTCTCTGAATTTGCAGAGATCTTTCGAGCTTCCAGACATAAGTCCTTTGTCAAATGTATGGTTTGCAAATATTTCCTCACAGTCCATGAACTATTGTTTGATCACAGAAAATATTTTTTTGGGAGGAGCTGTGGAATTTATGCCACACCCAGCTGCACTCAGGGATTGCTCCAGGCTCTGTATTGGGGAATCACTCCCGGTGGTGCTTGAGGAACTATATGGGCTGCTGGAGATCAAACCTGGGTTGGCCATAGTGGGGGAGTTGTGATTATATTGGTGGTATGTGACCATACTGCTGGCCCCCAGCCTAACAGGAGATCTTTTACAGAGCAAAGTTCCTACTTTCAGTGGGGTCCAATGAATCAATTTCTCTTTCACTGACTTTGCTTTCCACAAACTCTTTTCCATTCCAGCAGCAGCCTGAAGATCTTTCTAGGTCCTTTCTTAATCTTGTTTAATTGTGTTTTTGCATTTATGTGCACGGCCCACTTTAAATTGATCTTTGCCTAAGATGTACTTTAAAGGATGGTCCATGTAGTTTATCTAGTTGTTTCCGCACCATTTGTTAAACAGGCAATTCTTTACGCAGTTGCTCCCTCCCCCACATCCCAAATCAATTGTGTATTTAATTTTCAAGTTTTTCTGTTCTGTTCTACTAATTTGTCTATTCCCTCTACCCAAACTACACTGTTTTAATTAGTTTGACTATATAGCAAGTGCCTCGATACCAGCAATATTTCTCCCAATTTAAAGTTTTTCAAGATCTTTTTAACTATTTTAGATCCTGTGTTTCTAAAATAAAAAACACAAAAGTTTAATACATTTATGAATAAGTTTAAGATTAGTTGTGGCAATGAAAAAATCATGTGGCATTTGAATAGTAATTGGAATAAATAAAAAAGCCAGAGTGGGGGAGAATTGGCACTTCAGTGACCTTTGACTTATGCCATGGTTTACCTCTTTATTTATTTGGCTTTTTGGGTCACACCCGGCAGTGCTCAGGGATTACTCCTGGCTCTATGCTCAGAAATCGCCCCTGGCAGGCATGGGGGACCATATGGGAGGCTGGGATTCCAACCACTATCCTTCTGCATGAAAGGCAAACGCCTTACCTCCATGCTATCTCTCTGGCCCCACCTCTTTATTTATTTAGGTAGTCACTTCATTGGGTTTTTTAAGAAGCTTCCAGGATTCAGATCCAATAACTTGTTTTGTTAGAATTCTGAATTTTATTACTTGGTGTGTGTATGAGTATGGGGTACACCTAGTGGTGGTCAGGGCCCATGTGGGGATCATTCCTGGTGGTGTTCGGGGAACCATATGAAGTTCCAGGGATCGAACCCAGCTTAACTGCATGTAAGGCAAGTGCCTTAACCCCTGGGCTATGTCTCCAACCCAATATTTTCTTTTTCTTTGGCACAATTGTTAATGCCTCTAAATCCACTTTCTGCATGTTTGTTGAAAGGTGATTGAAATTTGTGTGTTGCTCATGTCCAGTGGGCCTCTGTGGAAATCACTGGTTTGAGGGGTAATTTGGAGGCTTTGAGTGAACTGCACAGACCATGTGAGTATGTTCACAGTGACAGTTTAATTTTTTTCTCTTCCAACCATTGGGTTTTTTTCCCGCCTGTTTGTGCTTGTGAAAACTCCCAGGAAGGTGTTGAACAAAGAAGTTAGAGAAGACAATGCTTTGTTTCAAGTCTCAGGCAGAAAGAACATGGTGTTTCTGAGTTAAGTATAAAGGCCTCAGGCAAAGGCTTTTTATCAAATTGAAGAACTTTTCCTCTTAGTTTTATGAAATTTTTAACAGTGAGTAAGTCTTGGATTTCTTTTCATCAATAGATAAAAATCATCTGAATCTTCTTCTTTAGTCTGTTAATATGGCGGGACACATTGATTTTTGAATATTAAGTCAGTCATGCATCCCAGGAATACATTTCATTTGGTCATGGCGTGTAATTCTTTGTTATATGTTCTTGGATTTGATTTGCTCCATTTTTGGTTGAAGACTTTTGCATTTAAATTCATGAGAGATAATAGACTTTTGCTTTCCTCGGTATTTTCTGGTTTTATTGTTAGGGTAATATTAGCTTCATAAAATGAGCCGGGAATGTTAACTTTCTATTTATTTTCTGGGTGTGATTGTGTAAAACTAATGGCTGCTGTAGGGATTTCCAATATACTTACTTAATTTATTAAAGCCTAGTGATGTTATGTTCACACATATGTACGCATACATACATGCTTCTATAAACAGGGAACTATTTAAGTCTCTCTCTCTCTCTATATATATATATATACACACATATTGAGAACCACTTCAGATATAAGTTTTGCTTTAATTATCAAGTATGACTTAACAGAAACAGTATATTTTATTGTAGATATTTAATAATTCTTGTTTCTGCATATTCTAGAGTGCCGTTTTCTTTCTTGAAATGAAAAAAATATGTATTCCCATCAAATAAATAGGAATTAAAAGATTAATTTAATCTAGCGACTTCTTTAGTCTTTATGGGGATGTCCCTTCTTTGGAGAATATCTCTTTTCTTCTTTTGTTAGCTCCAGACTTGAGATACAACCCACAAAGACCAGCAGAGATGGCAGTAATGCAATGAGCAGTGAGCAAGGGAGTTTATTTGATTACCACCATGCTGGAGCCACACCTATCCCAGATGATGACGGTCCAGATGGGACTTGCAAGCCTTTTTTTTTTTTTTTTTTTGGTTTTTGGGCCACACCCGGCGGTGCTCAGGGGTTACTCCTGGCTGTCTGCTCAGAAATAGCTCCTGGCAGGCACAGGGGACCATATGGGACACGGGGATTCAAACCAACCACCTTTGGTCCTGGATTGGCTGCTTGCAAGGCAAACGCTGTTGTGCTATCTCTCCGGGCCCGCAAGCCTTTTTTTTTAATAGGGGCTTTAAGCAAGGGGTAAAACTATACGTTCTTAGTACATGTTGTATCAGCCAGGTTTAAACTGTTGTCTGAAGTAGTAGAGGAGGGGCTTGGTCACTTGGAAACCTTGGTGTGCAGTTACATAAGGCCTCCTGGTGTTGTTAGTTTATCTGACTGTCCTGGTATGTGCCCTCGAAGTTCCTGGAACTGGCTGTCCTGGGCCCAGTCCCCACCCTCCACAGTCTCAACCCACCATCTGACACCATTCAGGCATGGCTTTCCATGTATGAAGCAAAGCTAGGCCACAGAAGTGAAACAGCAGCAGTTAATTCCAAACCTACACTCCCCTCTAACACTTACATTCCTGCAGTGTATTTTTGAACAACCATCAATTATTTAACAGTGTTTAATGTCGAACCATTTCCTCCTGGCCTCCATAGTTTCGGATGAGAAATCGGCTATGATTCAAATCAATACCTGACTCGGTAAGATGCTGTTTCTGGATGCCTTCAGAATTTTCCCTTTGCGTTTGTTTTTCAGAGATATCGTTATTAGGTGGTTTCTTTACATTCACCTGTTTGAGATTCGTGCAGTCTTTTCTGCCGTTTATATAATCTGTGACTTTTGTTTCTGTCTTTTCTCCTGATTTGGGGTGGTGTTTCAGCCATTATTCCGGGAGTACTTTTCCCAGATCATTCTTCCTTCTCATTTGGGGAATCATAAGATTTGAATGTTCTTTTCTTACTGTCTCAGGCCCTTGGGAAGGAGGCTTTATTTTGTTGCAGCTTCTTTTCTCGCCATTATTCAAATTAGGAAGCATCTATTGATCCGAGCTGGGGACTGCGGATTCTGCCCTCAGCCTCAATGCCCCTAATGAGCCCATCCACAGCTCGGGAAATTTCCATTTGGGTCTTAGCAATCCAACTTTTTTTCTGTTCTGTTTTTCACTTGTTCTCAAAGCATTCTTGTTTTCTATCGCACTCTCTTTATAGGCTGCTTTCCATGCTTGCGGCTGTACCTGTCCCCTCAGATCTGCATCTTGTTCATTGGCTGGGGACATTCTGGACACTTTTGGCATCAGGGGGCCGACATCATCCTGGCCAAGAAGCTGAGTCATAATATTGCTGAGTCATCACTGTGCTGAGTCATCACCGTGTTGAATCATCATAGTGCTGAGTTTTCAGTGCTGAGTCATCACAGTGCTGAGTTGTCACAGTGCTGAGTCATCACATGCAAGTCATCACAGTGCTGAGTGTTCAGTGCTGAGTCATCACAGTGCTGAGTCACCATAGTGCTGAGTCATCACAGTGCTGTGTCATCACATGTAAATCATCACAGTGTTGAGTCACAGTGCTGAGTCAATACAGTGCTGAGTCACCATAGTGCTGAGTCATCACAGTGCTGAGTTATCACATGCAAGTCATCACAGTGCTGAGTGTTCAGTGCTGAGTCATCACAGTGTTGAGTCACAGTGCTGAGTCATCACATGCAAGTCATTACAGTGCTGAGTCTTCAGTGCTGAGTCATCACAGTGTTGAGTCACAGTGTTTCATTATCACAGTGCTGAGTCATCATAGTGCCGAGTCATCACAGTGCTGAGTTAGCACAGTGCTGAGTCATGCAACGCAGGCTGAGTCATGCTGGTGGGTGGGCGGGGGTTTCTATAACTCTCCTCAGGCCTACCACATTTCAAAATATCCGCTCACTTCTTACCATCTCTGATCTTCCAAGCACGGCTCCATTCACGAGGTGGTGGCTCCCAGACCAGGCTTTGTGGCTGCCTTCACGGCTGCCAAGTGGTGGCGTTTGTTCCTCATGCTTCTGAGCTGCCCTGGGCCCCCAGGTCTGTTTGAGTTAGTGGAAGGAGACTTTCTCTTCCAGTGTTCCAGTCATGCTGAGAGATGTTTGGTTTGGGTGCAGGCACACCCTGTAGTGCTCAGGGCTTCCCTTGGTTGTACCCAGGAGATTCTGGAACCAGAGCAAAACTGGGGCTCCAACCTGTGTCCAGGGCCAGGACTGGTTCCAAGGATGGTTCCCGGAAGATCCCGTGCTACATCAGTGCACATTTGCCTCCTGGCAAGACTTATTACTGATGTGGATCGAGACGGCCGTTACCCCCACCCACCACCCTCCATTAGTCAATGCAATGAGGAGGGTGGGACCCCCAGAACCCCGTTCCCCTTGCACAGTGTTTAGGGGAAGAGGATCTGAGTCAGTCTTGGGATGGAAATCCAGCTCCAGCCTTGTTTGCTCTGTGACTTAGAACAAGTTTCTTTTTTTTTTTTTTTTTTTTTTTTTTTTGGTTTTTGGGTCACACCTGGCAGTGCTCAGGGGTTATTCCTGGCTCCAGGCTCAGAAATTGCTCCTGGCAGGCACAGGGGACCATATGGGGCGCCGGGATTCGAACCGATGACCTCCTGCATGAAAGGCAAACGCCTTACCTCCATGCTATCTCTCCGGCCCCTAGAACAAGTTTCTTAACCTCTCTTAGTCTTCCTTAAAATGTGAATAAGGGGCTGGAGTAATAGCACAGTGGTAGGGCTTTTGCCTTGCATGTGGCTGACCCAGGACAGACCTAGGTTCAATCCTCAGCATCCTATATGGTCTCCCGAGTCTGCCATTAGTGATTTCTGAGTACAGATCCAGGAGTAACTGTTGGGTATGACCAAAAGATAATGATAATAATGTAGAAGAAAAGAAGAAGAGAAAGAAGAAAAGAAGAAGGAAGAAGAGAAGGAGGAGGAAAAAGAAGGAAGAAGAAGAGGAAGAGTAGGAGGAAAAAGAAGAAAGAAGAAGGAGAAGAAAAGGAAGAGGAGGAGGAGGGAGGGAGGGATGGGGAAGGGAGGGAGGAGGAAGAAGAAGAGGGAGGGAGGATGGAGGGAGGGAGGGAGGGAGGAGGAGAAAGAAGAGGAGGAGGGAGGGAGGGAGGGAAGAGGAGGAGGAGGAGAAGAAGAAGAAGAAGAGAAAAAATAAGCAGAAATGAGTTTAATTTCTGCTCCAGAGATCTGGGTAGGAAGTCACAGGGAGGTGTTTGCCAATCAACAGCCTCACCAGCCTTATCCTGAGGGATCCTTGGTACCACATTCATGCCTTTGGTCTGCAGAGAGGGGGGCAACACCTCCCTCTGTCCCTGCACACCCTGTTTGCATGCATCCGAGTCCTCTGGGCTGCTCTGTGCTCTGGACTCTGGGGGGTGGGGGAAGTCAGGCCCATGCCTGGCGTGGCCCCTTGTCTCCATAGAAGGTTCCCTGCCTGCCTTCTAGCACCTTCTTCGCTTCCCTCCCTAGTTCCTTAGGGACAAAATCACCCGGGATATAAATAAAATGTTCTAAATAAAGCTCTGTGCTTCAGCCGTGCGGGTCGTCTCTGCATAGGTAGCTCCTGGCAGCCCAAATAAATCAGCCTCCAGTGCAGCCCTTTGGGGGATTAACTACCTTTCATGGCCATGGAAGGGGGGGGGGAGTGCACCTAGGGCTGTGGGCACTGCTTGAAGGGCGACTGCAGGAAAATGGACCCGCCCCAGCATGGAGTGCCAAGTCTCTGGCTTGAGATCCCTTGTTTCCTGCTCGCACACTGAGAGGACAGGGTCACTTGGTATCTTCCCAGTCTAGCTGGTGCCTGAGGAGCTTAGGAGGCAGCAGGAATGGCTGCAGGGTCTTGTGGTGGGCGTCCCCTTTTCCCACTCTGGAGGGTTGTGGGTTGCTTGTGGGTTGTTTAGGGGATGCTTGGGAGGTTGTGAGGCTGTGACTGGCTCAGCTTTGTTCTCTCTTTACCTCAGTGTCACAGCCCTGGGCACAGTGGGCCTGGGAAGGGGAGGGGAGGTAGGGAGATGAGAGAGCAGTGAAGGGGAGGGGATAGGAGGGAGAGGAGCTGGGTATGCCTTGAGTTTGATGAATATCATCCTATGAGCAGACAACTGGGGGTCTATTCTCTGTGAGTCCAGGTGTCTGGAGCAATGACCTAAGGGTCACCAAGCAGGACCACAGCATCCAGGATCTCATATCCCTGTGAAACAAGCCTGTCCTGGGGTGTTGGGAAAATGTGTGGCATCCTTGTGGGGACCTGGCCTTAAAGATTCTCAGGGGTGCACAGGGGAGCACCCACAGGGCTACATCATCTAGTGAGCCCAAGAAAACAGGGATTTTAGGGTGTCAGCTCCTTCTCCCCTCAATTGGGGGTCACCTTCATCTTGGGGTCGCATCTTTATTTATTTATTTATTTATTTATTTATTTATTTATTTATTTATTTATTTATTTATTTGGTTTTTGGGCCACACCCGGCAGCGCTCAGGGGTCACTCCTGGCTGTCTGCTCAGAAATAGCTCCTGGCAGGCACGGGGGACCATATGGGACACCGGGATTCGAACCAACCACCTTTGGTCCTGGATCGGCTGCTTGCAAGGCAAACACCGCTGTGCTATCTCTCCGGGCCCGGGGTCGCATCTTAGCTTAGCGTGTAGTCAGACACTGGATAACTTGTTTGTTTTGGGGCCACACCCAGTGATACTCAGCACTTACTCCAGGCTCTGTGCTCAGGGATCACTCCTGACAGGCTCTGGGGACCATCTGGGTGCTGGGATTGGACTTGTGTTGGCCTCATGCCCAACCCTACCTATACTGTCTCTCCAGCTCCGCTGTGTGGAACCTGCAGCGTCGAGCCCTTTTCAGGTGAGGAGGGACACTTTAGAGTTCATCAAAGAACTTGCAAAGTGCATCTTCTCAGGTCTGAATTCACAAGTTAACGTGAGCACATGGAGTCAAGACTTGGTTCCTGTGGCAGGCAGATCCTGCCAAAGCTCAGGACTTTGTTGTAAAAGATTTTGTTGTACAAAGAAAGCAAGAGTTGGGATGGAGATGTAGCATGGAGGTAGGGTGTTTGCCTTGCGTGCAAAAGGACGGTGGTTCGAATCCCGGCATCCCATATGGTCTCTGGAGCCTGCCAGGAGCTATTTCTGAGCATAGAGCCAGGATTAACCCCTGTACGATGCTGGGTCTGACCCAAAAACCAAAACAAACAAACAAAAAACAAAAAACAATAAAACAAACTATGGGGCTGGAGCGGTGGTGCTAGAGGTAAGGCATTTGCCTTGCAAGCGCTAGCCTAGGACGGACTGCAGCTCGATACACCCCGAGTCCCATATGGTCCCCCCAAGCCAGGAGCGATTTCTGAGCGCATAGCCAGGAGTAACCCCTGAGCATCAATGGGTGTGGCCCAAAAACAAAAACAAAGAAAGCAAGAGTCATGGAATTTTGTCCTAAAGGTCTCCTGGCACCCCAAACAGGCTCTGTCCCCCAGTGCTGCTCCTGTTCAGTGCTGGTGAGTCACCAACATGTTCTGATCCAAACAGCTGTTTCATCCACCTCATCCCTCCCTTCCACCCTGGTTTGGCCCTGATGGTTGGTTTTCATAAGAGCTGAAGTCTGACTCAGACCACACAGATCATTCCTGTGGCCTGTGTGTGCTGCCAGAGCAGCAGAACCCCTGAAACCCCTACCCCCACTTCACGGGTCCCAAAATTGCCACAGAAACCAAGGAGGGGATTCCTAGGAAGGCTCAGATGATGGGGCCACAGCACTTGGGCACCGAGGAGCAAAACTCCACTGCAAGATGGGTCTGTCTGTTTGTCTGCCTGTCATGAATGTCTATGATGTCATGAGATATGTCTGTGTGTCTTATGAGATGTTTGCCTTTCTGTGTGTTTGTCATGAGACACGTCTGTCTGCCATAAGGGTGTCATGAGATGTGTCTGTCTGTCATGAGAGTGTCTGACATGAGACCTATCTGTCTGTCATGAGATGTATTCGTCTATCACGAGGTGTATTTGTCATGAGACTGTCTATCTGTCATGAAATTAATCTGTCTGTGATGAAGTGTGTCAGCCTGCCTGTATATCATAAGATGTGCTGTCTGTGTGTCTGTCATGAGATGTGTCTGTCTGTCACTTCCTGTCTCCCCACAGAACCACCATGTGGATTCTGGTGCAGATGGGGCTGGTCATGCCTAGTCCCTCCACTATGTACCCAGCCCGGCTCTTCCATCTCTGCCCTTGTGCCCATGCAGACTCTGCAGATGCTGCTGTTCCTCAGCTCAGTGGCCATCAGGATCTGAGAGGAGGCAGATGGTTCCAGGCCCGTTTGCTGACCTGGGCTGTTGGGTTGTTTCTGGCAGCAGAAGCCCATGGGTGGCCACAGGTGTGGATGCCTTGAAGGCCTGGGAGGGTGGGGTGTCCTTGAGCCTGTGGGCGCCCCCCCAACAGTGCCCAGGCTCCTGGGAGGGGACCTGGTCCTGAGGCAGGTGGGTTTGAGGCCAGACCCACTGCCTTCGAAAGAGGTTTCAGATGCTTCATTGGTGTGTGTGTGTGTGGGGTGTGGTGTGTGGGTGTGTGTGGGGGGGGTGTGTATGTGGGGGTGGTGTGGTGTGTGTGTGTGTGTGTGCGCGCACGTGTGTGTGAAAACGATGTTTTTTACCTGCCAGGGGACAATGCCAATAATTTGCATTTTCAGTCTAAAATTAGATGACTCCTGATTTGCTCAGCAGCCACTTGTGTTTTACTGATGATCTGGTGCCTCCTGCTTCTGTGTGGGACGGCCTGAATGTGGGTCATAGAGCAGCGGTTTCCTGGCCCCCACTTCATCCTGGAATTAGTATCTGCATATTAACAAGCTGCCCCTGGTGGTCCTGCTCATCAGGATGTGCAGTGGGTCCCTGCAAGTAAGGCCTGTCCTATGGCTGTGTGCCCCCTAAAAGATAGGCTTTGGGGTTCCAGTTTGATGGCCCGTTTGGGGTGAGCAGCTGCTCAGGTAGGCATGGGTGTGACTCAGGCACAGGCACATGTATGTACACTTGTGTGTCTTTGTACATGTGTCTGTATGTCTATCAATGTGTGTATGGGTATCTGCATGTGTGTTCTTGCTTGTGTGTGTCTGTGCATGCAAGCCTGTGTTCTTTTCTCTGTAGGCTGAGCCGAGCTTAGATCAGATTCTGAGCTTTTTTTTTCCTGCCAAACCCGGTGACACTCAGGGGTTACTCCTGGCTATGCACTCAGAAATTGCTCCTGGCTTGGGGGACCAATTGGGATGCTGGGGGATCGAACCACAGTAGGTCTGTCCTAGGCTAGCACGGGCAAGGCAGATGTCTTACCGCTAGTGCCACCACTCCGGCCCCCCAGATTCTGAGTTTTTTCTTCGTCAGACCTACCTGGTTCCTACTTCTTGACTCTGGGCCCTCCTGAAAAGCTTCATCTCCCAGTCCCCTGCTCCTGCAGGAATGGTGACCCCTAAACCCCCACCCCTCTGCCCCTGGTCTCGTGGATATAGACACATGTAAGAAGTCCTGCCCAGCCCTAGAGTGTTTAGTAACTTCAGGCCACTGACATTATCTTTGTTGCCTTCAAAGGCTTGGCAGGGGAGGCTCCTTTCTTGACAGGACAGTTGAGAGGTCCTTCTCCAGTGTTCTTGAGAGCACCGACATCGCCATGATGTTGGGTGAGGAGATGCGGCCTTTGCCAGTAGGAAGCTTCAAACACAACAGCTAAACTATCTGATGGGTTTCGTGGATGTGATGTGAGCTCCAGGCCAGGTTCTCCGCTTTTCTAGCTGCTGTGAAAATGCCCTGAATGAGGTGGCTTGGATGTGAAGAGGGTTCTCCCGAGGCCAGGCCATCAGAGATGTGAATGTGGGGACAGTGGTATTAGGCTTTCTGCTTTGGACCAGATATATTTTTCCTGTGTCCTCAGGAACAGTCCATCTGGAGCCCACTCCTGGCAGTATCCTCTGAGAAGGCACCTCCCAAAGGCTCTTTCTCCCGGCCACTGGGGTCAGGATTTAGCATGGAATGGGGCCATGGCCATTGGTTCATGAAACTGAGGGGAGTGAGGAGGGGTTCAATGAGAACAGTTGAGCTCTTGGAGGGCCTAGAAATGGTCCCTCCAGGTAGGGCCCAACAGTGAGTTGGAAAGGAAGGTCTGAAGTGACTTTCACCCTCCAGCATCCTCTTCCCTGCTGCCCTGGTCTCTGTCCTGCTGCGACTCACCAGCTGTCTGGCCTGGTGGTCACTTGACCTTCTGTGATTGCTGTGCACAAACTCTCTCTCACTTTCACTCTCTTTCCTTCTTACACACATATATAAACTCTTTTTTTTTTTTTTTTTTTTTGGTTTTTGGGCCACACCCGGCAGTGCTCAGGGGTCACTCCTGGCTGTCTGCTCAGAAATAGCTCCTGGCAGGCACGGGGGACCATATGGGACACCGGGATTCGAACCAACCACCTATGGTCCTGGATTGGCTGCTTGCAAGGCAAGCGCCACTGTGCTATCTCTCCGGGCCCATATAAACTCTTATATACATCCATACACACATGCACTCTGTCACACACACTCTCACATTCTTTCTTACATACATGCATACAGTTACCCACACACACAATCGCACACTCACACACATTATTTCTTATACACATACATATGTACACACTTTCTCACATACACTCTAGCACACACATATGCACACTTTCGCACATAGCCTCATACATACACATACTCTCTCTCTCTCTCTCTCTCTCTCTCTCTCTCTCTCTCTCTCTCTCTCTCTCTCTAACACATAGTCTCTCTCCACCCTGGACAGTTGAAACTTGACAATGAGCTGCACACCCTTGGGAGACGGGGAGCTCAGAGTGCCCAGACCCTGGAGAAATGCAAACACACACAAACACAGCCTGGAAGCTATTTTCTTTTCCTCATCAACATCATAATAGAAAATCATTGAATGAAATTACATTATTTGAGGACCTGCTATATTGTGTTAAAATTCATACAATTCTACCCAGGGAGAAAAAAATCAATTTTACAGTATGTTAATTAAAACACACTCAGTGGAGAAGGAATGACCTATCGAATAAATTGTGTGAGAGTATGAAGACCCTTGGCTTTTCTCGTAGAGAGAAAAAAAAAATTCAATTTGCTTTTTATACCATACGCTAAGTAAGCATTAGAGGAATTTAAGGACAAACTATGAAAAATAGAACTTGAAAAACATATGGACGGACTCGTTGAAGGATATCCAGAGAATTTCATGGTATAGAAGAAACTTGCACAGGAAAGAGCACAAATCACAATTCATGAGGAAAGATAAATAGGGTGACATTAAGATGCAATCCTTCTCTATGACAAAGCACTAGAAATAAAATTATAGAGATAAGCCACAGGCTGTGAGAAGATATTTGTAACGCGTATAATAGACAAAACACCATCCGAAGAGAAGATATTTCCAACATATATAACAGATGAAAAATTAGTTCTCAGATTATATAAATGTAGTCTATAAACCAATGGGGGGTGGAAAGACCAATAAATCCATTGAAAAATGGACAAATGATTTCAGAAACTCAAGAAAGAAAACAACATGGCCAATTAACAGTGGAAGACGCCATCCATCTCCCCAGGGATCCAGGAAATGAAAATTAAAACTTGAGGAGCTATTTCACACCTATCAGATTGGCAGGAAGAATCTTGAAAGAAATCTAACAACATTAGTTTTTTGTGGAGGAACCCAAACACCCCACAGTGCTGATAGAAGGAAGAATTGATGCAACCACATTGGCGAATAATTAGCAATGTGTGATGAAATTGTAGAAAGATGTCACCAGCCACCCCACATCCAGAAGCCTGGTGCCCAGGTCTGTGTGTGACCCAAAGTTGACTGATGGAGCAACAGAGTTTGGAAGGAGCCTGAATCCCCATTGGTGTAGGAGCGGAGAAATAAATGGGTGTGCGGGTGCAGGAGGCAGCACTCACCCTTCCTTCAGAAGATAAAATCAGGAGCAGAGAGAACTTACACACGTTGTGCCACGAAGCTGCCTTGAAAGAGAGCAGAGAGCAGAGGGCGCAGGGAGGGCACAGAGATGGCTCCGTCATGTGACCTGCTATATTTCTCTATTAAAATCTGGGAGAATAACGATGCAGAGGGAGCTCAGAAGTGCTCGGGAGTCAGCAACAGGCCACCAGATGCTCCGTTTTCTTGATAAATATGCTCCTTGTGCAAGAGCTACTTTTCTGGTCTTGGAAAATATTTTGTGGTGAAACTCAGGGTATCCTCACCAAACAGAAAGTGCCTTTCCGCAGGGCATGGGTGACCAGAGAACATGACATGCAGACTGGACCCGCTGGACAGAGTTGGATATGAAGGCAGAATGCAGCAAATGAGAGTCGTCCTCCTTCCTTCCTTCCTTCCTTCCTTCCTTCCTTCCTTCCTTCCTTCCTTCCTTCCTTCCTTCCTTCCTTCCTTCCTTCCTTCCTTCCTTCCTTCCTTCCTTCCTTCCTTCCTTCCTTCCTTCCTTCCTTCCTTCCTTCCTTCCTTCCTTCCTTCCTTCCTTCCTCCTTCCTTCATGTGTTCCAAGCTCTGGGCTCACATGGGTTGCAGCCCTGCCTAGGGCGATGTGGGTACTGAGTGCAAGTTTCCTTGTGTGGGTGGGGTAACTAGAGCCCAGAAGAGGTGGGAAGGACCCTCAGGCCAGCAGGCAGCATCTGTGTGGAGAGGAGCAAGGGCAGAGCCTGCAGGGTGGGTAGCAGAGTATGCACTGTGAGAAACAATTTGGGTATCATGGAAGAGGCTGGAAGCACTCTGGGCATCTACTCCAGAGGCAAGAACATGAGGAGGGGCCTCTGAGCCCCTTGCTTTGCATTGTTACCACACCTGACACCCATGGTAGACCTGGGTCAAGAAGTTAGGGTATGGGTGCAGAGGGGATGAGTTTTGGCAAGCTGCTGCACCCCAGGGAACCCTGGACAGAGTGAAATGAGTCAGAGAGAAAAAGCCAAAGGCCAGATGACCCCCTACACCTGCAGAGCATAAGGGAGCAGAGTGAGGGATCCTTAGTGGGAACCAACCTCAGGATAGGGTAAGCAGGGCCTGATTGGAGGCTGTGAAGGGTTGTGAGGGAACAACCTTGGGCTCGTAGGTGGACCTGGCCCTTGGGGGCCAGGATGCAGCAACATCTTGTGGAGTGAAGCCTCATCCCTCCTTTCTTCCTAGGTAACTTGACCTTACCTGCAAGACCCCGCCCATTCCTGGGAGGGGTCTTGGAAAAGGTAGATAAAGCCTTTGACCCAGGGGATTAGGGGCTCTGTCTTTTGGGCTTGGACCAGCATGGAGGTCAAATGGAAGATGGCTGAAAGGAGTAAAGATGCAGGGCTAGCTAAGAATGGCTGTGCTTAAAAGGTTATGATAGAGGCCACACATGTGGTGGATAGGGTATGAATAAAGTTGATGCTTCCTGATGCCTGTCTCTGGATGAGTGATTCCGCCGTTCACCTAAACCTGGGACCCGCCAGCTGAATGGGGGATGAAGCCACGTGGCCATGGCCTAATAATAAAGGACTCCATCCTTCACCATCCACCACCATCATGAATTATTTAACACTCCAGTGGAGGAGGCATATGTGGACATGTTCCCAGAGCAGGACCAGTGCTGCTGCTAGTCTGTGGGAACCATCTACCTGGGACCGTTGGACTGAAAGGAGCAAAGGGGCTGCTGGTGGCAGAGGCAGGACAGTGCACTGGGTGGTGGTGGAGGCTATGATAGGGGAGTGATGGGTGTTGGTTAGTGGTGATGGTAGTAGTAGAAGTTGGTGACAATGGTGATAATGGTGGTTATTGTTGGTGGTGTTTGGTGTTGGTATTGATGGTGGGTATTGGTGATGGGTGTTGGTGGTGGTTAGTGGTGTTGGTGATTGGTTTTGTAACTGCGGTCATGCTGATGAGGACGGTGATCCAGTGGTGATAATGGTAACATGACAAAGGCGTGGAGAGGCATTGATGGGCTGGAAAGCTGTAGAGAAGGCCCAGTATTTGTAAGGTAAAATTGACAGTTTACTGATCCTTAGGAATCACTTAAAAATCCACTTAACGAGCAGCAAGGGATAAATCACATTTATTTTGTAAAATGTCTCATAATTGCTTCCGCAGCTCCTGGCCGCTCACGTTCACAAGGCTCCTCCCCGCAGTGCCGCAGATGTTGGGGGGGGGGACGACTGATGGCACCACGTTCATTCTTGGACAATCTTTTCACTCCAATACGGGCTCTCTGTCCCTCCGTGTGTTCTCCTGCTGCCCTGGGATTGTCTGACACACAGGTGTGGGGGGCTCGTGTCTCACCACTTAGCCACAGTGCCTGGCTCCGAGAACTGAGGAAGGGGCTCGGGAGACAGCAGCACCCTTGAGTGACCTGATGCATGGTCTGGTCACTGGGTGCTCAGTCATTCTGTTTGGCTAGTCCCTGCACTCTTTCCAAGGAATAGTCAATGAGAGAGAGAGAGAGAGAGAGAGAGAGAGAGAGAGAGAGAGAGAGAGAGAGAGAGAGAGAGTCTCAGGTGCTGGACGCTTTCCAGAGCAGAACCCCATTAAGTCCTGCCCCGAAGGGAGGAGGCTGCTCAGTTGGTCCTTCACCCACACCCTTAGGCATGTGACAAAGAATCCAAGAATCTGGCAGTTCCGCGAGTGACTCTTCAGGGCACATTGGGCCTGGTTGTGCTTATTCCTGAACATTCCGCTCTCAGACGCCCTCCTAGGATCAAGCCCCCGGCACGGTGCTCCCTAGCAGATGTCTAAGCTTTACACGCGGCTAATTTTATATCCGGTGAAAATGCAAATGCCTGCGAAACGCTCTTTGAAATAAAGATGCTTCGCCACCAGGGGCTCGGAGCCGCGTGCCCAGGGAATCGCCGAGACGGAGCCAGGCGGGGGATGAATGTGGCAACCTGTCATTTCACAGTCACTTAAAAGAAAATGGGACCTGGCTTTCCCAGGCTGTACTTTGTCATGGGGGGTACAAGAAGCTGCACTTTCCATTCAGGATAATTGCCCCGTTCACGGAAAGTTAATGTGCCGCACACTATGGACGTGTTTGATCCATCGCAGGGCAGGTCTCTTGCTTCCCTGAGGTGGAGCCTCCCGGAATTTATCAGGCCGAGCTGCCGGGCAGCTCCATCACCCTATATTGACTCGACAGCGGCCTGGCCTGCAGTCTTTTATCTCCACCCAAGCACCGTGTTTGACCTTGAAACTCTGAATGATGCTTTATAATCCCCGGCCTGGTCTGACAAAGAGGCCCCCGAAGAAAAATGTGACTCTAGAGTCTGTAAAAACTCGGGTTGGAAGAATGAGAATAGGGGCGGGAGGGGATCAGGGCTCCGTGGGTTGCTTTGTGGGGATGGGACCTAAAAGACCAGGCCTTGCTTGTGTGGGACCCAGGACTACTGTCCTTGGGCGGAGACAAGATTTGAGGTTTGGAGAGGTTAAGTGGGTTTCTCATCATTGTGGCATCAGGGCCACACTGCCCAGTGCGCTGGACTTGCTAGTTGGGCCTCAGGCCTCCCTGTGGCGGCCGTGCACTAGGCCAGGACTCTGCAGACAAGACCAGGGCCATGTGTAATATCCAAGAGATGGAGGCCACACCAGGACTTGTTTTTTTAGGTTCAGTTGCAGAGCCCAGAGGAGGGATGTGGAGTATCTCTTCTCTGCAGAACCAGGCCCTTCCTGATGGCGCCATGGACCGCAGCTGGCAGGAGCCTGGCCGCCTCCTCGTGGCTCTTCCTCAGAGCTGTCCAGGCTTTTAATTATTGAAGAATGACTATGCGTCTGGCTAATTTATCAGCCTCTGGCAAGAATCAGGAGTCAACTGGCCATGAATCCTCTCTGATTACTACTACGAGCGTCATCAGGTGACACTGTGCTGAGGAATGTGCGGGGCTGGGGCCCGGCCAAGGCTGTCCTGGCCCAGACGGACGCACCCCTCCTCTCACCCCTGGGAGGCAGCTCTGGGTTCTCCCACAGGGTCTCCGGTGAATGCACGAGGCAGAGACTCTCAGGGTGTGTTTTCGGAGGAGACAGAAATTGTTGTCAGATGATCTACAAACATCTCTTTGCCCTTCAGGAAAGTGGGGTACTCTCTTTGCACCTCAAGGCCTGGGATCTGGCAATCTCAGAGGGGCCAGGTGAGCAGGAAAGTGGGGGAAGGGGCAGCTGAACCACGCGTGGTGCCTGGACCAGTGGACAAATGTGGATGAAGAGAGTCTTCCAGAAGGGAGCAGGCAATGTTCTAGCACATGCTATACCCATGTGGCCAGTAACAGCAGATGTCAAGGTCCCACTCCGGCTGGATTGGGCTGGTTCCTGCTAGTTCCTTCTGGTTCCAACTCCCTGACTCATCAGGTGCCCACAGACATGGGGAGCAGAGTGGGTAAGCAGGAGGTCTCTTTGGGGGTGATAAACATGCTTTCGGATTCATTTGAGGTGGGGCTCCCACATCTGGGCGAAATTTATTTATATTTTATTTATAATTCTTTTGTTTTGGGCCCACACATTCCTGCTCTGCACTCAAGAATCATTCCTGGTCGGCTGTGGGACCTATGGGATGTTGGGACTTGAACCCAGGTTGTCTATGTGGCAAATTACCTCTTCATTGTGCTGTCACTCAGGCCCCTCCCCTTTTTTTTCAGTTTAAAATGGTGAATTTTGGCAACATGAATGTCACTTAGATTGAAAAAAAAAAAAAAAAAACCAGGCCCGGAGAGATAGCACAGCGGTGTTTGCCTTGCAAGCAGCCGATCCAGGACCTAAGGTGGTTGGTTCGAATCCCAGTGTCCCATATGGTCCCCCGTGCCTGCCAGGAGCTATTTCTGAGCAGACAGCCAGGAGTAACTCCTGAGCACTGCCAGATGTGGCCCAAAAACCAAAAACCAAACCAAACCAAAAAAACAAACAAAAAAACAAACAGCCCTAGGAGTAGCCCCACTGCATCATGGGATATGGCCCTCCTGAAACATCCCTGCATGCGTTTGTCTTTCCTGTCTCTAAACCCCTACCTGCTGTGGGGGACTTGCTTGTGTTTGTTCTTTACCTGCCAGGATCTGCCAGGACAGGCATGTAGCTTCCCCATACTCCAGCAGACCAGGCATTTCTGTCAGTCTGTCCATCTCCTGTGCCAGTTCCTGAGGTCCTGGGGGACAATGTGTTGAGAGCACCAGGAGCCCACGGTCCTTATGGAGGCACTTGATGGGTGCATGCTCTAAGCAAGAGTTGGAAGAAGCAGTAAGTTCCTCCCAACCCATCCCATAGTCATCAACTGCTGTGACAGTGGCTCCCCCAGACTCCCTCGGGCTATGGCACCTGTGCTTGTTGTCCTGCAGCCAGGAGACAGTGAAGGGACAGCACAGAGCACTGAGGATTAACAAGATGGTCTATGCTAATCAGGACAAAGAGGCAACATGTTTCCCAGGAGCTGGATGGGTTCTGCTGAAGAAAGAAGAGCCACAGGCCTCTGGTAGGGCTGGGGTCTCTTTGCCTGTGTGGAGGGTCCCAGGGTTCCACCATGTTCCTGTAATGGGGACACTCCCCTAGTTCTCCATCCTTCCCCTATTTCTCTTCTTCCCTCCTCCCCTCTCTTACCTTCTCCCTTTCCTTCCTTTCTTCCCTCTCTTTCCCTTCTACCTTCCCTTTCTCCCTCCCTCCTTCCTTCTTTTCTTCCTTCCTGTCTTCCCTCTCTCCCTCCCTCCTCTCCTTCCTTCTCTCCTTCCCTCCTTTCTTCCCTCCCTCCTTTTCTCCCTTACCTCCCTCCCTTCTTCCCTCCCTCCTTCACTCCTTTCCTTCCTTCCCTCCCTCCCTCCTCTCCTTCCTTCTCTCCCTCCCTCCTCCCTCGCTTACCTTCCTCCTTCATTCCTTTCCTTTCATCCCTCCCTCCCTCCTTTCCTTCCTTCCCTTCCTCCCTTCTTTTATTCCTTTCCTCCCTCTTTTCCTTCCTTCCCTCCCTCTTTTTCTTCCCTCCCTCCCTCTCTCTTTCCCTCCCTTCCCTTCCTCCTTCACTCCTTTCCTTTTCTCTCCCTCCTTCACTCCCTCTCTCTTTCCCTTCCTCCCCTCCCTTCATCCCTCCATCTCTCCCTTCCTTCCTCTTTCCCTTCCTCCCCTCCCTCCTTTCCCCCTTTCTCTCCTCCCTCTCTCCCCCTTTCTCTCCTCCCTCTCTCCCCTTTCTCTTTTCCTCCCGCTTTCTCCTCCCTCCCTCCTTCTCTCCCACCCTCCCTTCTGTTACCCCTTCTCTAACTTCCTCCTAACTTATCTGGATAGTGAGACCCTCCCCAGCTGGAAGGGGTCTGTAGTTGGTAATTAAGAGTGGTCTGAGGGGAGGGTGAAGCAGACGCAGCAGAGAGATGCAAGAGAAATATCAGAGACAGGTTGGATGCAGAGAGGCTGCTTAGCTTAGAGGCCATGTGAGAAATATGCACATGGCGTTAGGGCCTTGTAATAAAGCTGGACTTCTCCAGAAACTTCATCTGACTGCCTGTGGATCATTTCTTTGCCGTTATCCTGAACCAACAAACCTTCGGGCCAAAGGGGCTGCAGGTGCCGGCCTGGGCCGAGAAAAGCCTCACCATCCATCCATCCATCCATCCATCCATCCATCCATCCATCCATCCATCCATCCATCCATCCATCCATCTATCCATCCATCCATCCACACTACTAGGACTTTATTAATTAATAATTAATGAAACATCTTTCTTCTTCCCTTTCTTCTTTCCTTTCCTTCTTTCCCTTCCCCTCTCTCCCTTCCTTTATTTTTTTCCTTCCTTTCTCCCTGCCTCTGTCTGAAGTTACCAACCTCACAGTGGAGCACCCCGAATTCCTGCTCCTCCTTTACTTGTGCATGTTGGGCCCCATCCAGGGCTCTGAGCATCACGCAGTGCTGACGACGGCGAGCAGCCAGGCCCCGTCAAGATGCCCACATGCCTGGAGCTGTTTGTTTTGTTCAAGAAAGTCTCATTTTGTGAGGGGAAAGAAAACTTAATTACCAGCAAATGAAGCAACTCTCAGAACATATGGTTTTGGGGGTTGCCAGGCTTCAAGGCCAATTTGTTGCTCTCTCTGCTTTGTGTTCGTCTTCCCTGAAAGATGGTGCAGGCGTCCCTGAGCTCCTATAGGGGGCGCTTCAGGGTCCAGAGCAGTGCAGGGTTGTCTTGCCTCTCCATGTCAGCGTGCCAGTGGCCGACCCAGGGGACCTCCTTTCCCCAGGAACACTGTTATTGGAGCTTTGGTAGCTCAGAAACAATTCACTTTTCTGATTTCCATTTTGTCTTCCTGTTGGCTGCTGACAGGCTGTGTCTAAACCAATATTCGCACAGCTGCCTTCATGGGTACCACATCCTGTGTCAGAGGTGATATCGGGCTGGGAGGTGGTGTGGGCAGAAGGAGGCAAATTTGGGTTGGGGAGGCAATTTCGACTGGGGAAAGTTATGTCGGGCTGGGGGGAGGTGATACACAGCAGAAGAAGGTGATGACAGGCTGGGAGATGATGTCAAGCTGGGAAAGGCAATGTCGGCTGTGGGGAGGTGATGTCATTTGGGCTGAAAGAGGCTGATGTTGACTTGAGGAGGTAATATTGGTAGAGGAGGTGATACATGGCTAGAGGAGGCATTTTGCAGGGGGCTGTTCTCTCAGCCTAGGACAGCAGAGACTTAGAAATCTTTGCTCACACATTAGCTTTTGGTATCTTTAACCCCTGCACCCTACTTTCCCTCTTGCCCATTCTAAAGAAGGATTTGGAGCTGAGCACAGTGGGCATCTGGGTCAGACATGGGTTGGGATGGGTCATCTCCATGTTTGACTCGGGCATCTCATTGAGACCCAAGGCATCAGATATGGAGGAGTCTGGGTGGGGACCCTGGGGAGTTTGAATGGGGGGACCTTCAGGCTGACAGTCAGAGTAGGGCCTTTGTACATAGGCCCATTGTTTTGTGACATGAAGGGAAACTTAGTGGCCAGGCCAGGCCCTTTCCTGGACCTGATGGCTCTTTTTGCTTCAGAAATGGCCACACACCCTCCTGGGCCCCCTGCCCTACACTGACCCCTGCAGGCCTCCACTGCCACTGCTATCCTCCCCTGCAGTGACAACCCCTATGACATAGTGATGGCTAACCTTTTTGAGCCTGAGTGCCCAAACTGCTGCACAAAACCAAAGAATTTCAAGAATTTCAAAAATCTCAAAAGTGCCAACATGTCAATTAAACCTTAATAACAAGATTTTAGCATCTAAAAACTATGTGTCATGCGCCACATCTTAATTGCGGACCTTCCCGTGTGCCTGCTGCATGGCCTTCATGTGCCACCGCTGGCACGCGTGCCATAGGTTCGTCCATGTCTCCACAGCCTGCCTTGAATTGTCCCCAGACCAGGACTCCCCCACAGCATTGTCTTCTCTGACCAAGGTGTAGTCCAAGAGGACCTGTTGACCACAGCTGCCTGCCAAAGGTTCCTCACAGTCACAAAGAAACGAGCCTTAATGGAAACACAGAGCCACTGCATGTGGGAGACTCGAGTCCAGTCCCCAGCACCTCAAACTCCCCCAGGCCCTGCCAGGAGTGACCCTAGGCACAGATCTGGGAATAGTCCTTGAGGACCAGGGAGGCCTGACCCAACCCCAAAAGAAAGAAAATGTAAACTCAGAGACAAAGACCATCATCCAGTCCAGACCTAAGGTTTGGTTCCTGAGATCCTGAGCACCCTGGAATGTGGCCTTATATGTCCAACTCTACTGATCCCTGACTCTTTGGTCAAGCATCACCAGGAGCAGCCACTGGCCCCTCTGGACAAAACTCAGGGGCCACCCCCAAAATAGCAACAGAAGAATAAAAACAGCAGCTTCTGGAAAACCCTACTTCTACATTTTTTCTCTGGGGAGCACTCCCAGAGAGCATGCCTAGTCCTCAGTGCGGTGCCAGCACAAGTGGGCCACTCAGGGTCATGCCCAGTGGTGCCCAGAGGGAACTTGTCACATGGGTCAGCCCAGCCTCGGGCACACACCCTCACCCAGGCTGTCTCCGGGCACCAAGAAGACTGTTGAGAACCTGAAAGCATCTCTGGTTTCTTCCTCGAATGTTTGCTCAGCTGCAAAGGGAATGAGGGCCTGAAGGAAGGGGGGATACAGCTGAGCCCAAAAAGAGAGAACTTGGGGGTGGGCTTGGAGCTCTCATGCACACGCTGCCTACAGGGCCTGGCAGGGAGCCAGCGCCAGCTCGCCCATGGGGAGAGGCAGAGCCGGTGAGTAAATAAAACCCTTGCAGCAGGAGGGGCCTTTCCTCCACAGCTCTGCAATGTGGACCGAGAGATAGCGGAGGGATTACTGTGCCCGCCTTGCACACAGCCAACCTAGGTTTGATCCCCAGCACTGCAGAGGCTCCCCTGAGCACCGCTAGGAGCGATTCCTGAGCACAGAGCCAGGAGTGTTCTCTAAACTCAGAACAACAGCAGAAAGCCCATAACAGGTGCCATTATACAGCATAATAAGCACCGGGAAGAGTCTTTTAGACACAGTGCATGCCTATGCTGTGCCCAGCTGAGGGGCTGGACTAGGCAGTGACGAAGGGGATAAAACTGATGAAGCTTGGGGGAATAATCCAGGAGCGGGAGGGCCATGACTGATAGTCACAGAGGCTCCTGGAACACATTGGCACAGCAGTCACCTAAGACTTCTTTTCAGGTGTGAGTTTGAGTTTTAACAAAGGAGGAAATGACCATAAATAACATAATTAAAATCGGGGCCGAACTGATACCAGAGCAAGGAGGGAATTCCAGGTTCGATCCCAGGCATCCCATATGGTACCCTGAACCTGCCAGGAGTGATTTCTGAGCACAGAACCAGGACCCCTGAGCACTACCAGGAGTGATTTCTGAGTAACAGAGTCAGGAGTAACCCCTAAGCATTGCCAGGTGTGGCCCCAAAACAAAACAAAACAAAAAGTGAAATAGAACCCTAATATTAAGGAGAAAGGATTAAAAAACTTAAATTCAACGAGAGCACAGGAGGGAGAGGGCATTTGCCTTACACAATGCCAACCTGGGTTCAATCCCTGGTATGCCATATGGTCCCATGAGTACCACCAGGAGTAATTTCTGAGCACCTCTGAGTGTGGCCCCCAAACAAACAAAAAGTACCAAATGCAGATCTGGGGCATAGATCAATGGTGGCAGCTATCTTTGTTTGCAAATACCCCTACCTAACTCCCCCATGCTAGCTGTGAAGGCAGTGATGCTCAGTGGCTAGTGATGCATGACTACAGATGTGTTTCTTTTAGCACAGAAAATAGTTCAGGGCTTGAGTGAAGCTCCACAATGTCACTTGCGACTTGCTTTCTCTCCTGTCCTCAGAGGATTCTGAGTCCTTCTCAAGAAGCTTGGTCCATGCTCAGCTTCACCTTCTGGTCTCAGAGTCTCCTGATGCTCCAGCCATCACATCTGCACCTTGAACCACAGAAAGAACAGACCAGGAAGAGCAGAAAGGGCACCTCTAGGTTGTCTCTCTTTAAAGAAGCCTTCTCCTAAGATTGCCCAGGATCCTGGGTTAGACTGGCTTGGATGGGATTAGGCTACTTCTGGGAGCAAGAAAGGCAGGGAATCTGTTCTTCTCACCAAGCGTGTTGTTGTTTTGCACAAATGCGGAGTCTTGTTAGCGAGAATGAAGGATGGGAATTCCAGAAATGAGAGGCATGCTTTGCCACTCAACTAAAATGCCTGTCTTTAGGAAAATGGCTAAGGCGTTTGCAGTACCCTCTCAAGATGGAGTGTTCCTTGTGGAGTGGTGCAGAGGAAGGAAAATGGCCAGAGGAATCCACATGAATAATCTCAGGAGCAAAACCTCTAGCCTGGAAAGCAGGTTGAGAGTGATTCATGGGATGACACTATTTATATAAAGTTTAAACGCTGCAAAACAACGCGACACAGCCATTAAGGCCGCGCACGGGGCACTTAGGTGGGAAGATGGAAAAACAAGCACAAGAGCAAAACCCCCTGACCTAGAGCTAGCGGCTGGCTCCGAGCAGGGCCTGGGGTCAGGAACCACTTAGCTGAAGGTTTCAATGCTACCTAAAATGCCTCTTTCTCCTCCTAAATAAGCAGAGACTTGGAGAAAATGGAAACCTTCATCTCCGCGCCTGGGCCTATAGCCCCTGCCCCCTGCTCTGGGCAAGAGCATCCACTGTCTGTGCCAGGAAGAGAGGAGAGGGCCAGAGGGAGGCTGAGCTCGTCTAAGGGCACTTGCTGCCCATTGCATGCAGCCAGAGAGCAAATTCCAGTATGGACGGAGCCTTCCTGGTCCCGGTCGTTCCTTGAAGCTCCCCTCAAAAAAGGCCTCGAGTGAAACTCCTGGTGATGCCCAGTTCTAGGGGTCCTGAGAGCCCTGGGGGTCCTGGGACTGATAGTCTTTACTTGTGAAGCTCCTGGGGAGAAACTGCTGTTTTGGGGTCACACCTGGCAGCGCTCAGGGGTTACCCCTGACTCTATGCTCAGAAATCGCCACTGGCAGGCACAGGGGACCATATGGGATGCTGGGATTTGAACCACCGACCCTCTGCGTGAAAGGCAAATGCCTTACCTCCATGCTATTTCTCCAACCCCTCACTGGCTTCTTTCACATGTTTCTCTCGAGACTCATCCTGATACCTTTTGGTCACGTTTTTGGTGCCAGCCCATGTCCTCAGGGAGTTTCTGCATAATTTCCCAGCCCAGATGAACCCGGTATGGAGAGCTAAGTCTGGGCAGCTATTAGAGTCTCACAAGCTCCCCTCGGTTGTGAGAGAGCCTGGGTTCTATCAACAGATGCCAGAAGCTCTGCAGAGCTTCCGACCCACCACTGGCCCTCCTTGCTCTTGATGGAGAGGCCCTAGGAGTTTGCAGAAAGCTCCCTCCACAGGGAGGGAAAAGTCACTAAGACTGAGAAGGGAGAGGCAGGTGCTAAGTTTGGTCTTTGTGGTGCCCTGTTCCTGTCTCTTACAGATGGATCATGGTCAGAGCATCACTCCTTGGTCTGCAGACAGCTGAGTACAGTGTCCTCACCAGATGCAGACACCACCCATGTGGCCAGGATGTGGCAGCCCACAGTTTCCTGGCTGACCATATGGGTCCTGTGTGTGGAGTATGGGGTGGGGCCACACCCCATCTGCCTGCCTCTGCAGTGTGGGAACTGTGGCTGGCCAGTCTTGGGGCGTGAGAAGGCAGGCGGTGCCCAGGTGCCCAGATCTGATCCACTAAGGGACTAGTGGAGTCTGGTGTGAGGTACAGAAAAGGGTCAGAGAGAGAAGGAAATAAAACATGGATGGAAGGTTCTAGTCAAGCCTACCAGGAGTCATCCCTGAGCACAGAGCTGGAGTGATCCTAAAAGCAGAAACAGGAGTGATCCCTGAGCACCGCTGGATATAGGCCAGTAATCTCCCTCCCCAAGTACAACAGAGCTTGGTGTGAAGTTAACACACACACGTACAAGGGACATGGTCATGTGTATACATATAAGGCACATGTGTGCATTAGAGACACCTGCTTACAGAGATGACACAGCACATGTGTGCTGGTAGACCATATAGGCACATGCAAGTACATACATATGCACACACAAGTTGCATGATGGCATAATGCAGAGTACAGTCGTGTTCTGCATCATGCTCCATGGGTTCACTTCTGGGGTGTCCCATGTGGCCTGGGTGCAGCAGAGAGTGCAGCCGGGTGGGACGGCTTTCATGGGTGATGGGACAGCACAGTCTAAGGTGACCTGGATCCCTGACACACCTGGGACCCAACTCACCAGACCACCTACTCTCATGGTTCTGTTCTGCATAAAGCAAGGAGAAGATGTGACCTCCTCATAGCAGGGATGCTCCTGGGGTCGGGACTATCTTGCAGCAGAGAGTGCTCTGGGGGAACCTTCACTGCAGGGCCTGAGAGTGGAGTGTGGAGTGGGAGGTGGAGGGAACTAAGCTGCCTGAGAGGATGGTTTGCTGTTTGTGTGAGGCAGATATTGGCTAACACCCCACAGAGTAGATGGGGATCCGCTGCCCCCCAGTTCCAGCTCACTAAGGCTAGGACATGGGGTTTGTCGGCCACACCCGTCCCCTACAAGTTCGTGCCAGCCCACTGGAAGGATAGCAGAGCATGGAAGAGGATGGCCGAGCAGCGAGCAGCACGGGCTAACCAGCCTGCTAAGTTATGGGGAGTCTGTATTAAAGCAGGAGGCAGCGCACTTGTGGGGGCAGCCACAGAGAGCTGTGGAAATCGTCATTACGGGACCACTGAAAATAAAAATAAATGGTGGGAAGGGCTGGGGTGGAGCCTGTGAGGGAGGATGAGGCAAGTCTGGGCGTGCCGGCACAGCTGGGATGCAGCTGACCCTACCCATGGTCACTGTCTGGTGCTGCCATGGCCACTCTCTGCAGCTGGGCAGCAACTTTGGTTTCTGCCTTGGCCTCAGGAGGTAGGAGGGGAGAAAGCTCAGGGCATGTGGGCACCACACAGTTGGGGCCTCAGAGGACCAGGCCGGGGGCTCAGCAGGCACAGACATGAAGGGCCTTAACACACTCACATTCACACAGACATACTCACATCTACAGACACAATCACACATTCACATCCACACACACTCTCATGATTACACACTTAGATCCACGCAGTCACACTCACACATACATGCATATTCACACACATAGAAATCTACACTCACACACACACACACACACACACACACACACACACACACACACACACACACACACACGAACTGTCATAGCCTTAGAGGACAGAATTCTTTCTCCAAGCCCAAGGACTTGCCTCTTGTCAAAATCACGACTAATTAATACCTCTCACTTCCTGCCAGCAGAAAAACAATTTACAATTAAGTCTCAGGCAGCTTCCACATAATCACTTTGACACCTTCTCTGTGTGTTTTGAAACGTGTGCCCACATTTCACGATTCGTTTATTTTACAAGGTGGGTAAACGACCAGTGGTTCTCGCGATGATAGGGCCGGGGAGTTGGTTTTATCTCCCCCGGTAAATAAGTGATTGTTCCAGCCTTCATGTCGATGTTTCTGTCCCTTGCTGGAGAATAATGGTAGTTTTTTTTTTTTTTTTGTTCTAAGAAAAAAGTTAGTTTATGATAATCACATCACCTATTCAAATAGCAACATAATTAAAACATTTCTGGGTAGGCACGACTCAATTAAATTCATTACATTGACAGAGATAGTCTATGGTACATGCCTCCGAAAATATAATATTAAGTGTATTAGCTGTGCTGTGTGTCATTTTTCTCTGCGCAGGCAGAAAGTGCTATGTGGATAATTGAGCAGGCAATTTTGCTTTTGAAAGATGCTATCAAAGGACACAGGATTTAATTTCGGATTTTTTGTATTTTTATTAAAAGACAGGCTCTCCGCATGTAATTGTCCACGCCAGACCAGGCACCATGTTTGAGGACATTCATGGGGACAGTTGGGATAAAGATCAAACATCAGCAGCACTGGTGGGGGTGGGCCTCTCTTTGACCTTGGTCCACACTATATCCAAGTCACATGACCCCCACCCATGCCCTCCTGTCCCTAAGTGCTGGATGAGAATCCGCTTCTGCCTTCTGCCCTAGGTGTTCTCGAGTCCAAGATGAGCATCCATGGAGAAAAGACACCCGATGTGGGGTTCACAGACTCCCCCCAAAACTCCTGCTTCTGGAAACTCTGCAGGAAATCAGGGTGATAACTAAGCTTGGGGGTGGGACTCAACACTTGCTAGCTTTGGGAGAGAATAAAAGGAAATGCTCCTTCTTGAGTTGGTGTCCCCCAAGACAGATTCAGGGAACCTGGGGTGACTCTGTGGAATTCTTGGCCAATAAACCTGTGATGGTGCTCAGGCCTTGAAATTTAGGGATCCCCAGCCCCTTCCCCCCCAGACTTAGGGTCATATGGTACCAAGAATAAAACTGGCATCAGGCACTACTAAAATTCTCTCCCTGATCTTCCTGTGACAGCTGTGGGGGCGTGTCTGTCTCCTGCTGGTGTCCAGGGTGCTCGCTAAAGTCTCAGGGCTGGGTTGGATTTGGACCATGGAACCCCTCTGCTGTCTTTGCTCCTCTTCTGGGCCAACCACGCTGCAATTGAAACCATCCTCACAGGACACCCGCTGACATTTGGGGAGAAAGCCATGGTGCCTTCTAGGGTCCTCTCTTGGATGTTTCAACCACACACACCCTGCCCCCACACACACTCCAGTACCCATATCTTATAAAGTGAATTTTGTACACATTTTGCTCAGGTACTTATGAGCCCCAGATCCCGGGAGAAGTGTTGAGGTCGTGAAACCATTAACAGGGGCCAGAGATAAGGATTTCCCCACCCCTATTCTTACTCCGCACTCCCTTCTCCAGGAACCCCTCATCCATTCACCCTGAGCTTCGAGGACCTGCCTCTAGTTTCACTGGGTGCTGTTGTTCCTGGCTCTGCCCCAGACAGTCTCTCCCCCTCCCCTGTCGAAATGTGATCTGTGATCCAGGCTGGAGCCTGTGCAGCTGGCGGCGCCCCCCGGGAGTGTCGCATTTAGCATGTTCTCCCCCAGTGTGCGGTTGGTGTTTATTTAGATGACACAAGAGCCGTATAACAGCCAGGCCCGGCCCTGCGCTCCACTCCACTTCCACCCCAGGAGGCAGGATGAGCTCATTGGGGAGACACGCAGCTGCGCTCAGGCCTCCAGGCTGCTCACGCCTGGGGCTCAGAGGGACCAGCAAGGGCATGGACAGAGCACTGGGCAGTGTGCAGGATGGAGGCCGTGATTTTGGATCATCTGTGGCATCTGGATCACATCTGGGGTCACGTGCACTTCCAGAGTTTATTTTATTTTTAATTAAAAACATTTTATTTTTTTGTTTCTGTTTTTGGGCTACACCTGGTGGTGCTCTAGGGGTTACTTCTTTCCCTGCGCTCAGGAGTCATTCCTGGCAGTGCTTGAGAGACTCGATGCTGGGGATTGAACTCCGAATGGCCTTGCGCAAGGCAAATGAGGTGCTATTGCTCCGGCCCCCACAGTCTGTCTTATTTTTATTTTGGTTTTGGTTTGGGGGCCACATCTGACAATGTTCAGTGGATACTCCTGGCTGGCTTCGGGGATCATATGGAGTGCTGGGGCTCAAACCTAGTTGGCCATGTGCATGGCGAGCACCCTCCTCGCTGTGCTATGGCTTGGGTACATCAAACATTCTGGAGAAAAACTGTCTCCTCACACTTGAGCCCACATGCATGTATGGACAACAAGTGCCTCTCTGAGGGAATACCTGGGGGGAGGGCAGGGCCATTAAGATACCCACGAGCAGATGGCCCTGTAGTAGGGAGTGATCTGCCCCTTGACCTTGTACCCCCATCAGCTGTTCCCTGCTCAGAGCTTCCTTGCCTCCCAGAGCCAGAGCTAGGACCAGCCCAAGGGAACAAACAGCACTAAGGGATTGGCTGCATCTCAGTTTCTTGCCTTTCTCGGAGGGATGGTGACTTGGCCAGGAGCAAGGTCAGGGGCTCTGGGTTTATTGAATGAAGCTCTGAAATGTGCTTACAATATTCCCACTGCCCACTTCTGCCTGCCTGCTCACCTGGTCCTAGGGCTCAGGCTTCCTGGCCATCTGCAGCCCACCTCTTCCTTTTCTCTGGTCACCCCAATTATTGAGGAGCACCTGCCTCCTTTACTCTGCTCACCCCAATTCCTGGGGAAATACCCTCCTCTTTTTATCTGCTCACCCCATTCTCAGTGCTCCCCCCTTCTTCCCCCATCTTTCCTGCGCCGCACCTGAAAGAAACCTGAAAAAAGTCAAAGCTGAGGAGCCCACAGATCTTGCTGAGTCTTGCCTGCTGCTCACCACCTTAAAGCAGACTCTGTCCCTGTGCCATTGACCTTGAGTCCTTGCTTTCTCTCGCTCTTTCTTAGAGTCTGACAGTCAACGGCTGCCCCAGCGGTCAGCGGCTTGAGTCCTTCAAAAGGCCCTTAGTGAAGGCGAGTCTTTGAAGCCCGGAGAGCTGAAGTTGGATTTTTTTAAACCTTTTGAACCTACCTAGCCCCAAGTTACCCCACTGGACCCCAGAAGTGTGTGGACTGAAGGATCAAAAGCACCGGTGACTAACTCAGCAGCAGGCAGTGGGTAGGGAACAGCGACCAATGAGGGAGCCAACAAGGAAGCAGTTGGGGGTGATATTTCTCCTGGGAGTAGCCTGTGCTCATGGAATAGACCTCCAGTGGAGTGTCCAGGAAACCTCCAATCTCCCCCCGCCCCATCAGAAAGTAGCCACTTCCTCAGCCTCCCCATAGTGTGGACCTGGGGAGGTTCGTTCTTCCCTCTAACCTGAGGAGGAAGGGGATAGGGGGTGAGTCCCGAAGAATGAAAATGCTCCAGGACCCAGAGCAGCTGTGTCACTTTGGTTTTTGGGCCACACCCAGCAGCACTCAGGAATTATTCCTTGAGGCTTGGGGATGCGGTGGGGGGGGGGGGGGGAACGACCAGATATAGTGCCTGGGGATCGAACCTGGATCAGCCATAAGTAAGGCCAGTGCCCTCCCCACTGTGCTATTTTAGGGCTGGAGGGGAAACCATTGCTGCCCAGATCCAGTGAATGAGGCAAGAAAGCAGAGGGGAATGCTCGCTCAAGGAAGTTTCTGCACCTATGTCTGATGAAAACCTTCTTGGGTAGACAATGGTGTGTGTGTGTGTGTATGTGTGTGTGTGTGTGTGTGTGTGTGTGTGTGTGTGTGAGAGAGAGAGAGAGAGAGAGAGAGAGAGAGAGAGAGAGAGAGAGAGAGAGAGATGAAAAGGAAGAGAGAGAGTGGGGGAGAGAAAGACAGATTGTGGCATGAGAGAAGAAAGTGCTGGAGGCCAGGAGAGAGACTAAGGTGGGCACAGCCCTGTAGCCCCGTAGCATCATCCATCTGGGTAGTGTCCTGTCCGCTGTGGGAAACAGTTGCCTGTGATGCTTTTGCAAATGATCCGGAAGAAAAGTAACTGGTGAAGTCAGCTAGTAAGTCTGCGGCCTCGACCTTCCCCTGACAGCAGGCGGGTAGATAAAGACAAATGATGGGAAGGTCTTGGGGCCCCAATGAGGCTGGGGGGTGGCAGATGAGCCCAGTGGAGCCGCCCCTGGTAATGCATCGTGGCAGGAATACCCAGTTTCTCAGCTGTGGCCAGGGAAGGATGCCAAGGCATGGGGCACTATTTCTGGAGCAGTCAGCCGAGACGCGGGCAGAATACGGATCTCTGAAGGCCATTATCTGGCTGCCTGACCTCCTCCCTCCTGTGGCCCAGCCTTGGTCTGTGGGCCTCTCTCTCCTGATCCCCCTCATCCTGCTCTGGGGTCTCCAACCTCAGTGGTTTGGAAGGCACTGGGATTGTGACTGTTGACTGAGTTTGGCGCGTTGGGCCAACCTGGATGATGTGGCTGCCACTCCTGAGCACAGGGACCATCTATCTATGTGGGCTGTAACCTGCCTTTGGGGTGGACACACACATATCTAAGAACCGACACATTCCCAGTCCCTTGAAGGCTAGTCACCCAACGTCTGGTGCTGCCCAGGAGCCTCTAGAGGAGAACCATGTCTGTGTTGGTCTTGCCCTCAGTGCTGTTCTGTTTATCCCTGCCAGGCTGTGCAGATGATTCATGTCTGGTCTATGGATGGGTGAGGGTGTCCCCACATCCCTCAGAATGGCTCTGTTGGCCACAGAGGATATTTATGCGCTGGTTAGGCTGGGCCTTTTGTGGACAACCCAGCCCATGTTTGGGGCCACATGGAGACACTGTGTTGAAATGAACAAGGCATGTGTGCAACTGCATGTGTATTGTTTAGGCAATGGAGCGTCTCAACTCTGCTGTGCCTTTCCCTCTGACTCTGATGTCTTCTCCACTGACACCAGATGCATTAGTCTCTACCGCTGATGGGGTATTCACTCCTATGCTGGTTCTCCAGTTCCAGGTCCAACCAGGGGAAGCATTGGAGTCTGGAATGTTCTGTAATGTTTGCCTTTACTGGAATGCCACAGGGTGCTAGCTGAGACACATGACTGGAGCATGATCAGGTTATTACATACAATGGAGTTCACTCCTGTACCTTCCCCAGCACGACCCAGTGAGGTTTCCTGTTGTGTGGCCCTCCCTCTGAAGCTATGCCCCTGGACTGACAGTCCTGGCTCCCTACCACCACCATTCTACCCTAAGTCCCTCACATTGTCTTCCCTCTCATCCAGGTCACAGACCTCCCTCCCTCTCCTGAACTTCCAGTCTCTCTCTACACACAGGTGCTGCTTTGAAGTCCTGTCCCCCATCTTGTGTGGACCACAAGTTTCTGGAAATGGCACAAGCTGGGAGGTATGAATAGCTTCAGAAATAACTCTGACAGCTTCATGCCTGAGAGCCCATAATGGCTGTTGATGGAGAACCAGAACATTCACAAGGCTATGCGCCTCTCCAGCTGTCCCTGGGATAAAGGGCTGGAGGACAGTCCCTGCGGGATAAAGAGCTGGGGACAGGAGGGGCAGTTCGGGCCACCTTATTCCTCATGGCCTCACAACTGCTCAGGAGCCATGGTCCTGATGAAGTCAGGGTGCAGGCTGACCTGGGTGATGCTTTCCAAGGGTAGAAAGCGGGCGGGAGAGAGCACAAGGGTCAGGCGGAAGGCAAGCTGGGCCTGTGCCACTGCATGCTGTGGCCTCACTGACCTATTCAGAATTACTGACAAAAGCTTCATGTCCTTATTGTAGGGCTCTTGGGAGCAAAGATATGTTTGAAGGGAAAACTACCTCTGGTCCTTTATAAGAATGACCACTGTGTAGGGATCCAAGTGATAGCACAGCAGGAAGGGCTTTTGCCTTGCATGTGGCTGACCTAGGTTCAATTCCAGGCATCCCATATGGACCCCAGGAGTAATTTCTGAGCATAGAGTCCAGAGTAACTCCTGAATGTCACCGGATGTGGCCCAAAAACCAAAAGTAAGACTACTGTTAAAATATAGTGGCTTGGGGCCCGGAGAGATAGCGCAGCGGTGTTTGCCTTGCAAGCAGCCGATTCAGGACCAAAGGTGGTTGGTTCGAATCCCGGTGTCCCATATGGTCCCCCGTGCCTGCCAGGAGCTATTTCTGAGCAGACAGCCAGGAGTAACCCCTGAGCACTGCTGGGTATGGCCCCAAAACCAAATATATATATATAGTGGCTTGTTTGGCATTCTTTAAAAAAAATACTTGTTTTTTAAAATCAATATAAACTAAATGTTTACTTTATGTTTAACTCCATTCATCCCTTCACTCCCCATTATCGGTCTATTAATACATCCACTACCCACCCACCCATCTATCTACCCACCCTCTATCGAATCATCTATCATTTATCCATTCATCTGTTCATCCAACCAACCATCCATCCATCCACCCATACACCACCAATTACCATATATTCATTCAAACATCCATATACCACCTTCCTTTCCTTCCTTTCTTTCTTCTTTCCAAGTTGTACCCACATAGTACAAATTTTATAAAACACAGCATAAATAATTCGCCCTGCTAGCACTGTCCTGACCATTTCCCCATGATAATAAAGGTTCGTTGAAAACATGGATTTTGTAATTTCATAACATTTGGTGAAGTAGATGAATCATTATGTCTAATAATCTCTACACTTAGACATTGAGGCTGCTTTTAGCTTTTCCCTGTTATGAACTGCACAGAGAGAAGCTTTTTCTATAGAACTCATCCTCTTCCCAGTTATTTTGAACATCTGTTTATTGGAATGTAATTGTGGGTCAGAGAATGCGACCATCTGAGGCTTTTGTGTCCACCCCCTCCTCCTCTGTGGACTCCTCTTCTACTGAGCAGCTTTTCAGGATGCTAGGCTAGCATGCTCTTGAGTTTCCTCTCCTAAGTGAGTGGAGCACAGAAGAGAGAAGGGGAAACTATGCACAAACTCTCAATTCCTCGCCAAGTGTCCTCTGTCCCATATTTGAGGCTAATAACATGAGCAGTTGAAAAGTAAATTGAATCCCATTGAGCAAATGCCCATACAAAAGGTCCTTGTTGAGGCTGATGAGGCTCCCAGGTGCTCTGGGGTGAAAGGGGATACCCACAAAGGTCTTAGTGCTGGGCAATAAGAGCCTGAGTTCCCATCCTATAGTGAACACACCCGCTAACAAATTAACACATATGCCCAACAGACATTCTGATACACCAGCTCTTACATGCCCCCACACACACCGGAAGTAAGCCCTGAGCACCTCTAGGAATGAGCCCCAAGCACAGAGCCCAGAGTCTGCCTGGAATTTCCTAGGGCTTTGCTGCCTTTGCCATTGAAAAGCAGTTGTGAAAGGACCCTCCCCAGCACCTGGAGCACCTCCTGTTCCCTTTGCATCCAAACCCACTCTCCTTTCTGCATCCAAACTCGGAACACTTCCCTCCCTCTAGATCTCCTGATTCTGGCTGATCCCCTCAGAGCCTGGTGCTGTCCTCCTCCCACGCCCATCCTGCACCCCCACCTGTCTTTGTTCTCTTAGGAACCAAATGGCTCTTTCCCCAGTTGCCGAAGCTGGAAAACAGGTGTCACCCTCCACACTCCGCTTTGCTTAACCAGGGTCTTCCCCTGAAATAGCCCCTCCATTTGCTCTTCTCCCCCAACCCAACCCTCATTCACTTCTGAGTCACTTGCCCCATATGTCCAAGTTCCCTCATCCTGTTCCTGCTACTGCTGCCCAGCCCAGCCCAGCTCTGCCAGCAGTTCCCAAAAAAAGCACCTTCTCATGAAGCATTAGGTGTCATCAGGTCTGCTGGAATGAGTGCACCACTCCCTACACCATGACTGCTTCTCTCCTTTCTTCTTTCTTCTGCTGTCTGTTATCTCTGTCCACTGCCTGTCCACTGTCTGCCCCTTGTTTATCTACTGTCTACTGCCTGCCCTCTGTCTGTCCACTCTCTGTCCAACTCCCCCTTAGGCTCCTTACGCTTCACTAGGAACTTTCCTCAATCCCCCAAGGTGGGAGACCCCATATCAGATGCTCCCCAGAATTCCTTATTACATAATGACCATGTTTGTTCCTCTCCTGACAAGCCTTGTAGCTGCATGAGCCAGGTGTTTAATGAGCACTTGTGGCTGAGTCCAATAGAAGCAGTGGGCTTCCACCATAGCCTTTTGGGCACACAGTGGCACTGCCAGGAGACACTGTTCAGACTTGCTTGGTTCTACCCCTCAAGTGTCTCAAGCCTGTAGTTTGCCCTCAACTGACACTTGCTGGCAGGGAGAACTTGCAATTTACCCATGTGGTGCATGTGCTGCTGGGATCAACCCCTAATGAGAACCTCATTTTTGCCCCATTGAAGACATGGCAGGTGGAGGAGAGTCGCTTTATGTTTACTTTATTTTTTGTTCGCTGGCATTGTGAGGAAGGGACTTTATATGGGGCCTGGAGCCAAATGGGTCGACCACATGCAAGGCAAGTGCCTCACCTCTGAACTTTCTCTCCAGCCCCCCAGAGGAGGCTGATGGAAGTTTCTGCAAAGTCCCTTGGTTCTTCACTGGAGCTTCCTAATAAGAGCGTTTTGTGGGAGTTTCAGCATCTGAAAAAGCTCTCGGGAACCCAGGTGGGATCTGGGCCCATTAGGGATCAAAGGCAGTGCTTGGTGACTGGCGGGAGGGTTGCCAGGCAACAGGCCTGCGTGAGACTGAGGCTGCTGCTGGGATTAGCTGCTGGTGAGGATTTTGGGGGAGCTCTGAGGCCCCCCAGAGGGGGAAGACTCCCCATCAGAAACCAGGACCCCCAGACCTCTGCCTTGATTGACATGCGAACAAGCATAGTCCCATTCTGCACGTCGCCTTCCTCTCCCAGTTTGACCCCTAATGGGATGGGGGAATATTTTTCTCAGAAGAACCCGGGAGATGCCACTAGGGACCTTCCCTAATGAGTTAGAGGTAAGAAACGACCAAGACTCATCACCACCCGCTGTAAAAAAATAAGCTCCATCCGTTTACTTCCCAATGATTCGATTCTTGCCTCTCATTTGGAAACTTAAGAAGTAGAGAGGCGCCCGTCACATCAACCCCATCCAAAGTTTGGCCTCTGTCCTTCCAGAAGAAAACCGAGTTAACGTAAAAGGGCTGATTTTATTAAGCTTGCAGGCTAACTTTGTAAGAGGACACTTAGAATGGAAGAAGGCAAGTCTTGGTCCTTCCACCCCCTGACTCGGCTTCATTCCCAGCGGCCCTGGGGGGACTTTCATCTCCCTCTCCCCATCCCTGACTCCCTGTCCTGTCCTTGGGCCAAGGCTACAAGGGATGGACAGGCCCAGAGTTTCTCCCCAGCAAAACTCTTCCAATTGATGCTCCCTGTTAATAATGCCATCACCCCTTACTCTTAAGGCCCCACCCACTCTTGCCTAAGTATCTGAACATCTTGATGAGCCCCACGGAAACTCATTTCTTGGATCAGCTTCTCACTGGGCACTCACCAAATGTTTGTTTTTCCTTCATATTTCTCCCAGACTTGCCTGTTCATGCTCTTTGCCCATCTTCTGCTAGACATTGCTCATCTCTCTTCTTTTTTTTCCTACTGACTTGTAAAAAAGCTGTTTACATAGAGACTGACTCTCTTCTGCTGTGTGTGTGCCTCTTAAGATGCTTTTTCATGCAGCCATGGGGATGTTTTTGGTTCTTAATTTGTATACAGTTGAGTCTATTGATGTTCTAGGAAGTGGCCTATTTTCTTTTTTACAATAAAAAGTATGATTCTATCACTTAAAAAAACCATTCCCTTTATCTCATGGCCTGCTAAGAACAAAAGAAGGAAGGGGGAAAAAAAAAAAGCCCACCCTAGAAATAATGACAGGGTGACAGGATATAAAAGAGCTAAATTCATCTTGTTTATTAAATTCCCTGAGACTTGAAGGGATTCACGTGAAACTCAGCTCCATTTGCATATGAATCACTTGGCAATCCTGATAAAATAAATGTTTTGGTTTGGTAGGTCTGGGGCGGGCCTGAACTTCTGTGGTCTCACCTGGCTAGGTTTGGCAGCTGCAGATTTAGGGCTATACTGGTCTGTGATGACTGTAACTGTTCCTTAGTCCTGAGAACACCTCTCTCTCTCTCTCTCTCTCTCTCTCTCTCTCTCTCTCTCTCTCTCTCTCTCTTCCTCCTTTTTCTCTTTCTCTCTTTCTCCCTCCCTCTCCTTCTTTCCTCTTCTTTCTCTCTCTCTTCTGATTTTTTGTTCTGAAAGCAAAGGAGATAGCCCACATTTTTTTTTTTTTTTGGTAAAACCTAGCAATACACAGTGCTCTGTGTTCTATGCTCAAGAACTGATCTTGGTGGTGGTTAGGAGGAACCAATGCTTAGGAGCATCCCAATGCTTATGGGTTGGTGAGAATGGAACCAAGGTCAGCTGCATGAAAGGGGAGGCCCTCACCACTGTACTATTGCTTCAGTCCAGCCTACACTATTTATGTTTTGGCTATACCTGGCAGTGCTCAGAGATTATTCCTGACTTTGCTCCCAGGAGTCACTCCTAGCAGACTTTGGAGACTACAATGGGATGCTGGGGATCAAACTAGGGTCTGCCTGTGCAAGGCAACTGCCTTCCTCTCTGTACTATTGCCTGGTTTCAACCTACACTCATTTTTGAAGCTGAATTCAGCTCTCAATCAGTCTGAACAAGTAAGCAGTCCTTACTCCTGCTCTCCTAGAGCAGCATTTCCCTACTGGAGGGGCTATATAGCCCCCCTGAGGCTCTCCAGGATATGTACAGAGGTCACAGGGTGAAAATGGAATTGATGGACATTTACCCAGGGGACGAGGGGCATTACAGAGATGGGGTGAGGGTGGGGGGCGCAGGAAGGAAACAAGGTCAGAAGGGGCACAGCTGGCAAAAGGTTGAGAGAATGTTCCGGAAGATTTTTTTCAAGGTAAGAGCAAGTATAAAATGTTCACTTTTCATCGGGCTGAAGAGAATTAAATGGAGAGATTAATTGGCCCTTTTGGGCAGAAATGCTGCGCTCTGTGCTGGTCTCTCCTCTCTCCAGCATTCAGAAGTAAGATTTAAAAAAAATTTTTTTAAAGGAGAGAATAGTTACCACCTAAACACGCCCCCTAAGAGAGACACAGAATGGGGTCTGTAATGGGCAGCTGCGTCTGCGGATGGGACCCCAGAGAGTTGGATCCCTGCTCTGGCTCCAAGACGGCTGCTTTGCATATATTAAACTGCCCTGGCTCGATTCCTCCCACTGTAAAAAGGAGATGAAATGAGTCTCACTTACTCAAGATGGTATTGGAATAAGACATTTCCCGGGGGGCTTACGACCTTTCAGAGTAGCTGTGTTGCCAGGATGGCACTTAGAACCCCCACCCAGCCAGTCTGCTGTGTCCCTGTCTCATTTCCAAGCAAGTTTCCACAGGGCTTTCCTCTCTCAGCTGCAGAGTGAGTCACAGCCTAAAACGATGCTCAGGCCTTTTCTAGAGTCCAGGGGCCTGGAAAGTGCCGAGCCACCCTTCTGGCCTTAGTGCACCATGAAGAGAGGACTATAAGACCAGTTTCCCTTAGGAAGAAACAGGTTAAATTCCGTTAGGATGAGCCCCTGCCAACCTGCCTCAGGAGAGAGAAGAGAACACTGCCCGGCCGAGTCTGAGTGATCTCACTGCGCCGGCAGCCTTGGAGATGGGATTTAGCCCAAGCCTGGACAGGAATGCAGGCAGCCCGGGGGCCCAGACTGTAGGACGAAAAAGGCCCAACACAGTGCAAATCTTATGGACTAGCAGAGTACAGGGCTTGGCATTGACTTCCTGCCCTCTTGCCCTCCTGCTGCTGCCTGACTCCTTTAGACTCAGTTTCCCCATGTCTCATGGAGGCTGTGGGTCAGTGCACAGGGTCAGCACACAGCTGGTACTGTTCCTACCTGGCTCTGAACGTGGGGAGAGGCCCAGGGAGGCTAGCTAGGAAAAGAAAAGTTCATACCTTGGGCCAGAGCTACAGCACAGCAATTACTTGAATGTGGGCAACCCGGGCTGGATTCCTAACATCCCATATAATTCCCCGAGCTTGCCAGGAGTGATTTCTAAGCGCAGAGTGAGAAGTAACCCCTGAATGTCAATGGGTGTAGCCTAAAAATAAAAAATCAAACAAACAAAAAACAAAACAAAAAGCCTCTTCCGAACCGGAGTGATAATGCAGCAGGTGGGCATTTGCCTTGCACACAGTGGACCTGGGTTCGATTCCTGGCATCCCATATCTTCCCCGAGCCTGCCAGGAATGATTCCTGAGTACAGAGCCAGAAATAATGCCTGAGCACTGGGTGTGGCCACCAAACCAAACCAAACAAAGAAGTCCATCTCTTGGGCTAATGCATGGAAGATTTGAGAAAGTTCTAGAGGAGCAGCAACCCTCCCACCCCCAAGCATCTTTTTCTCCTCTTCCTCCCTTCGAGGACAAACAAACCTAGGTCCCAACATCCATTTCCTCTATCCCCACCACCCACCACCGTTCTTGTGTCTTTGCTCCAAGCTCCTAGCACAGACCCTCATTGTGAAAGCAGAGTGAGAGCCGCAGGGGGGTATCGCAGGTAGAGCTCGGGTCCGATCTGATCTTCAGTTTCTGATAACAAGAATCGTGCCAACTTGAGCCCCGAGCGCCTGTGGCATGGTATGGGGGTGATGCTTCCCTCTGGGTCCTGCTACCAACCCCTCTGGCCTGCTCTCAACTCCATCCGCATAGGCCACCCTCTAGCCTGCCCAGCGTGACCAGACGACTCCCATCCCACGCCCAAAGAAATGCAGCCTCCCAGGCCCCAGCGCCAAGTTCACCCCAATAAACTGGGCAAATGTTTTCCACATGCTGCAGAGCCAGCTCCGTGCCCCGCCTCCAGCCCCGCGCCTGGAGAACCTTCTAGAAGACCCTTCGTGCAGAAAAGACCCTGCCATGGTGTGTGTGTGTGTGTGTGTGTGTGTGTGTGTGTGTTCCTCTCTTCTGATCCTCTGTATCCCCCATCCCCATGACAGGGCGAGGCTGAAGTCCCCGGGAACAGGTCACCATCCATCACCCATGACCTTGGGCGGCCCCGCAGAGCCAGACGGAGCTGAAGGATGGCCCGGGGGAGGGCGGTGTCCCGTGCACTGCAAATCTATAGAGCCCGAACCCCGCACCAGGCGGCAGGCCCGGGGCGGGGCGCCCCGAACGCACCTGCACCGCCCCACCTGCGCGCTCGGATCATCAGCGCCGCCTGCAGTGGCGGTCGCGGGTCTGTAGGGGGCGCAGGAGGCGCGGGCAGCGAGCGGCGCGAGCAGAGCAGAGCCGAGCCAGGCCCAGCCAAGCCGGGCCGGGCGCGAAATTGCAGGCGGGTGCGGGGGCGTGTCCGAACAAGAGTGGGCGGGGCTAACGCTGGCATATGGGCGTGGCTTGGTCAGCACAACCAATCATAGACGGGCGGCGGGCGCGGGTGGGCGGGGCCGGCGGCCGGGCTGTGAATGGGCGGCGGCGGCGGCGGCGCGGCGAGGCGCGAGCGGCGGCCTCACTTTCTCCCCAGCGCCGGGCGGGCGGCGGCGGCGGAGGCGGCGGCGGCGGCGGCGGCGGCGGCTTCTCAGCGTCCGGCGATCGGACCCTCCGTTGGAGAGACGCGACGCGGCGCGTTCCGGGGGCGCCCCCTGAGCCCCGAGGGCGGCGATCGCGGGGGGTCCCCCCCGCTGACAACTTCTCCCCGTCCTCAGCGAGGCGCCTCCTTAGCCCGCGCGGCCACCGCCCGCCCGCGCGTCAGGCCGGCTCCGAGGCCGGAGCGGCGGCGGCGGCGGCGGCGGCCCCCTCCGTCGGCATGGCCCGGGGCTGGCGGCGGCCCTGGCTGTGGGGGTCCCCGGCCGGCCCCGCGCGCTGCACGCAGCCCCCGCGTCCCGGGCAGCCCGCGGCGGGTGCGGCGGCGGGGAGGCCGCCCGCAAAGTTGAGCGCGGGCCGGCGGCGCGGATGGTGGACGCTGCTGGCGCTGCAGCTGCACTTGCTCCGGGCGCTGGCGCAAGGTAAGGACCCGGGGATCTCGGCCCGGCGCCCCGACCGACTTCCAGGCTCCCCGACGGCGGCTCCGTCCTCGGAAGTTTGCCTGTGTCTGTCTGTGTGTGTGATTGTGAGTGGGGTGTGTGTGTGTTTGCGCTCAAGTGGGTGTGTGCGCATGGGGTGCGCGCGATCTTCGCGTGCGAGTGTTTGCAGGCGTGTGCATGCATGAAAATGTGTGCTGCATGCGTGTGCGAGCGCGTGTGTGTGTGTGTGCAGGGTTTTCACACAGACACACACACGCACGCATACACACACATCATCGTGGACTCACACACACACACACAACCCTCATCGGCGGGCGCGTCCCGTCGTGGGCGTCGCGTGCAACTGTGTGCGTGTGTGTTTGCGTGTGTATGTGCTCCCGCATGGGTGTGCAGGGGTTTACACACACACACACACACATACACACACACACACACACACACACACACACACACACACACCTCAGTGGCGAGCGCGTCCCGTCTGGCGACCCCTACCCACCCTGAAGGCGACGGCTCCAGCTCAAGCCGGGCTTCACTTCGTCCCGAACCCAAGGAAACGGGGTTTTTGGGGCGAACCCCCCTCCCTTCCCTGCCTTCCCCGGTACCCGTGACTCTGTGTGTGTGTGTGTGTGTGTGTGTGTGTGTGTGTGTGTGACCTAGCTCGGGAGCATCCTTCCCTCCGAAGAGGGGGGTCCCGCGACTTTGCCTCCGTGCGGGGCTGTGGAAGGACCCCGAGTTTCTCTGGGTTGCACCTTCCCGACCGATTGGACTGACCAGGCTGACACCCCCCTCCCCAAATCTTCTCACACCTTGTCACCCGAAGGAAAAGGGCCCAAGCCAGGCGGGCAACTTTGTCCTGGGAGGAAGAGTGTTTCCATTCCTGCCCGCACCCCGCAAACACCCCGCAAACGTTGGCGCCTTGCTCCGCAGTTTATTCCCTCCCCCTTCTTTTTTTTTTTCGGTTTATGGAAGTGTACGGATCTTTTAGTGTAAAATTTCAAGTAGGTTGTCACACATTTTACATTCATTGACAGGTTTCTGTTCTCCGTGCTCTGTGAAATGTGTAATATATCCATCATTTTGGGTACCGTATTGGAAATTCATATTACAGGGGAGATGTCAGCGTTTGACAGAAGCTCATGTATCTTGGAAGTGAAAAATCCCAGCGTTGCTACGGAGCTGGCGGATGCGAGGCCAAGGGGGCCTCATCCAGGGCTGAGATGTTAATAAAGCTCCTCCTTACCCTTACTTAATTGGAACTGTTAGTCTCTCTTACCCCCGCACATCTGTGTGCAGGTGGGGTAATTGAATCGAGCTCCACTTTCCCTTTGGGTTGTTTCTCCTGTAGCAGTTTCAGGTGGCTGCTTGGTCCTGAGGGTGAGGAGAAAGTCTGTGCACCGTTGACCAGAAAGTTATAGTTTTTAGCGACCTAGCCCGAGTCAGCCGCACAGTATCTAATTGACCATTTCGTGAGACGCCAGAAAGACTTAATGTGTCTTTAATAGGTCCAGGGATTTCTTCTTTCCACATGCTAATGCGGGTTGGCGTCATATACTCTGCTTGTTGGCATGTGTTTAATTGTTTGTGACTTTTCTACACTCCCAAAGAGCTAGGTCTTGAATTCTGAAAGGCATGTGGCATTGTATGCTTGCTCTACACTGCGTTGGGTCCGTGTTCTGGCAGGTTGGTGGGGTTGTGTGTGCGGGGTTGGTCTACTGTGCAGACAGGTGGGCTGCTGACAGGTTATAGTTATGCCAAAAGGATAGGCATGTCCTTTTCAAGTGTTGCACTGGGGGATCCTCTTCCCAGGTTCTCCTTTGCAGTTATTTCCTGTCACTTAAACCCAGAACTACTCAAACTTTCCTGCTGACTGGAATCACCTAGGAAACCTTTCAAATGCCCAGTATTTGTCTGATATTCCCAGTAATATCCAAGACCATGATGATCTCAAAATTCTCCCTGAGCGTTAGTTCTAGGAGTCAGGAGTCTTAAGTTTGTCAAGTGATTCCAATGACCAGTCAACTGAGACCCACTGAATGTAATAGACTCATGGTGCTTTAATGTGGTCAGTCAGAATCATCTGGGGATTAGTGTCCTTTGGAGACCAGCCTCTTTGTGGGTGATTTGTTGTTCTTTTCCTGGGGGTGGGGAGACAGTGTCAAGGATCAAATCCAGTGTCTCACAGGCCAGGCCAAGAGCCACACCCCTGAGCCCCCAACCTTTTTCCCCCCCAACGATCTCTAACTTGATTTCCAGGGGATTCTGACTTACACAAGAGCTTGAGAACTTACATGTATGCTTTATTCTGTCACCTGTTTCTTCTAACAGCTCTCAAGCCCTGTGTTTATTAAAATCAGCTGTGCATAGCAGTCACCTGGCCCTGACTTTGCCCCAGAATTTGGTTTCATTGATGGAGGTTTCACCTGGGGATTAAGGGGTTAAGAAACTCCTAGATATTTCTTTCAATGTTCAGGTTTGAGAACCATTGTTCTAACCACTTTAAGTGAAGTCACATGGCTCAGTTGATACTGGGCTTATTGTTCTGTGGCCCCCACCCTAAATTCCAGAGTCATTGGTGCACTTTAACTGGTTTTTACTAAACCTATTCAGTTTTCAGGTGATTAGTAATTTCACCCAAACTTTTTAGTCAGTCATTTTGTTTATTTTTGGGCACTGTTGAACTCCTATTTTGTTTTAGTTCTGGGCGTGAGATTTAAAGATTATCTGGGACCCACTCCAGTTTAGAGGATGTTTTTGTGCAGTTCAGAAAGCACCACAGTTAATTCCTATATTTTTGGGTTAAAATTTGAACCTGTGTTAAAATTTAACCAATGTCATCTCATCTAACTTTTCCCTCCTCTACCTGATTTCCATGACCTGGACCTCTATTGTCAACCTCCTCCTGGACTTTGGGTAAGGTCTTCACAGTTGGCTTCTCTGCTGCTGCTTTTTTAGAAAAAGCACAGGATGCCCTTAATCTGGTCTCTATGGGCAACAGCTTCTTGTTGGATCTTTGTGGCTCTCTCCTACCCTAGAGAGACTTTATTTCTTTCTACTCCTAGTTTCCTCTTCCCTTTCAGTATTGCCTTTTGAGTTTTAGCTGGGAAGTGAGATCTAGACTCCCGGCTTTGTCAGAAAGTCTTCACAGTGAGCATTACACTTAATGAGTGCTCAGATACTGAGTAAATTTTATTAGACCACATCATGCCTAACAGATGGCAACTGGCCACTTGGTTGGTAACTGTCTCATAAAGCCAATGGCAAACAATTATCACCGTCTATGCAGTCTTATGTATGCCACCTGCATACACTTAAAAAGGCTTTAGTGAGAACCTTGTTCTATGTCGAGTGCTTTACAGGGGTGGGGTTCCTTTCTCATCACATTCCCCCTGGGAGGTTGGTAGTATTTTGTACTCTTTTACCTGGGAGGAGGTGAGGATTGAGATTTACTCCCCCAACTTCCAGGATGAGGAGAGTACAAGGCATCTGTTGGATAACTGGTTCTATCCTATTCAGGATATTCTTTGCTGATGGATATGGAAGCATCTTTTGATTGAAGCACCTTTTGGATTGGTGCCTTCGACCACTTGCTCTCCTCCCTTGTGTGATCCCATAAAAGCCCCCAGGTCTCAGGGAGAAACTGCTTGTAGTTTTGGTTTTCTGCCACTATGCTTGCTGGTCTTAGGGCTAGTGAGCGGAAGACTTGCAGTGGAAATCCCTGAACCTGTTTTATCTCCATAACTACGTGTGGATTATTTCCTGTGTCGGCTTTTGCTTCCAGACCCATGTCTGTCCATTCCTCTGGGATTGGGCCATGAGTCTTCCCATGTCTTCAGGCACCAGCCTAAAGTTCTATTCATAATCACCTTCTGCAGAGGTTTACTTGGAGCCTGTGCCTTTCTGTGGGACAGAGGATGGTCTGATCAGTCTCTAAAGAAAGATAGTGGCAGATGCTTTTAAATGCAGTCTCAGTGTATGACCTCAAGTTTCATGTTGCCTTATATATGGTATGAATTATAAATACAGTTACTTTAGTCAGTTTAGTAGAGAAGAGTAAAAGGGGTGGCCTATTCACCCATTCCTCTCTGTAATGAAATAACTTGCTTTTTGATGTTTTTCTTTCCACATATTTTTTTCGGTAATGTAATTCTTCCATTCCAAATACAAGTGGATTGCGGGAGTCTGTTGGCAGCTTTGATCACCCTAAAATTGACTATCAGGCACATATGAAATAATGCCTTTGAGGAACATTCAGGAACTCCTGCATTCAAGAATAAATTTAAGTTCATTGAGAATAAAGGAAGAGGAAGGCTTTGTAACTTGTATATCTATTTTATATATGTGACCAGGGTCATGTAAACATTTCTTGTGAGAAAATGTGTTCTTTCGATTCCATTTTGATTTGACCTTTGTGCATAGCATTAGAAATGGTTTGCATTCATTTTGTTGCCTATGGCTAATGAGTTTTCCTGACACCACTTGAAGAGACTTCCTTCGCTTCACTTATTCTTTTTTTCTCCTTTTTCAATGACTAACAGACCATATAACAGAAGGTCTTATCTCTAGATTTTTAATTCTAATCTATTGATCTGAGGGTCTGTCCTAATTCTAGTACTGTGCTGTTTTAATGAATACTGCTCTGTAGTATAGTTTGGTGTTGGGGAAATGAATGCCTCCCATCTTTTTCTCAAGGTTAGCTAATGTTTGTGTAAGTGTGTGTGTCTGTGTGTGTGCATGCAAATGTGTGTTTAACTGTCCCATATAAATTTTAAGATTTGGGGGGGGATTTGGGCCACACCTGGTGATGCTCAGGTTACTCCTGGCTATGTGCTCAGATATTGTTTCTGGCTTGGGAGACCATCTGGGATGCTGGGATATCGAACTACGGTCCATCCTAGGTTAGCGCATGCAAGGCAGATGTCCTACCACTTGCGCCACCATTTCAGCCCCAATTTTAGGATTTTTTTTTTTTTTTTGGTTTTTGGGCCACACCCGGTAACACTCAGGGGTTACTCCTAGCTATGCACTCAGAAGTCGCTCCTGGCTTGGGGGACCATATGGGACGCTGGGGGATCAAACTGCAGTCTGTCCTAGGCTAGCACAGGCAAGGCAGGCACCTTACCTCTAGCGCCACCACCCGGCTCGATTTTAGGAATTTTTAATCTATTTCTTTAAAAAATGTCATGTATCCTTATACATTGAAGTGTAGGGACTATATTGAAAAATGTATCCTGGGGCTGGAGAGATAGGATGGAGATAAGGCGTTTGCCTTGCATGCAGAAGGTCAGTGGTTCAAATCCCGGTCCTCCGAGCCTGCCAGGAGTGATTTCTGAGCATAGAGCCAGGAGTAAACCCTGAGTGCTAATGGGTGTGACCCAAAAACCAAAAAACCAAAAACAAAAAAAACACACACAAAAAAACACCCCACCAAAACAAAAAAAAAACAAAACAGAAAAAGAAAAATGTATCCTTGTAGGGTCTATGTTGACTTTGTATAATGCTTTGTATAACATTTTGAGGATGTTACTCCTCCCAATTCCTGAGCAGAGAACATGTTTTCATTTTCTCATGCCCTTTTTATTATTTTAAGTAGTGTTTTGTGGGGGCCGGGCGGTGGCGCTGGAGGTAAGGTGCCTGCCTTGCCTGCGCTAGCCTAGGACAGACCGCAGTTCGATCCCCCGGCGTCCCATATGGTCCCCCAAGCCAGGAGCGACTTCTGAGCGCATAACCAGGAGTAACCCCTGAGCGTCACCGGGTGTGGCCCAAAAACCAAAAAAAAAAAAGTAGTGTTTTGTTGTTTAGGTCTTTTACCTCTTTATTTAATCTGATTCTTAGATCCTAGATTCTTTGATCTTCTGAATCTTGTGAATGGGATTTTAAAAAGCATCTCTCTTTGTTGGATTAACCTGTCTTTACCCTAATCAAAGATGGCTTATTTACATATAAAAATCCCACTTGGGCAGGAAGACTTTCTGGATAGGCTCTCTACTCCAACTTGTTCTCCACACATGGGGAGTGGTTCTATTCTTCCCAATAAAGACTGTGGCTCCATTGGATTTCACTCTCTCCACATGGTGGAAGGATCCCAGACCTGTTTCATCCTCCAGTTTGGTGCATTATTTCCTGCCACTGTCCCACTTTCCCTTTCCTTTCAGGATTGGGGTGTGAGGAATTATTTACATCTCTTCTGTTTTATTATTTGCACATAGGAAAGCCATTTTGCATATTTTGTAGCCTGTCACTTTAGACATCTATTGTGTTAGGAGCTTTTTGGTAGAGTCTTTAGATTTTTCTAAATATAGTATCATTCTATCTGTAAATAGTGAGAGCTTGACTTCTTTCTTTCCTCTCAGGTTGCCCTTAAAATCTTTTTCTTGTCTAATTTTAAGTACCTCCAATACTATATTCAGTAACAGTGGTGAGAGTGGCCAACCTTATCTTGTGCCTAATCTTTTAGATTTTCCCCTTTGAGTATAATGTTTGCTGTGGACTTGTGATATGTGACTTTGACTATTTTGAGGAAATTATTTTTATTCCGTTTTATTGAGAATACTTTTCATGAATGGGTACTGTATCTTTTTGAATGCTTTCTCTACATCTATTGATATGATCACATGATTTTTATTTTTTCTTGTATGATACGGTGTATCATGTTGCTTGATTTGTGTATGTTAAACCATCCTTATATCTCAGGGATGAAAGCTATTTGGCCATGGTGTATGATGTTTTTGATGAGTTGTTAGACTCAGTTGCTAGTATTTTGTTGAGGATCTTTGCTTTTTTATGTTCATCAGGGATATTGGTCTGTAATTCTCCTTTTCAATGATATCTCTGACTACTTTGGGTATGCTTCATGTTTACTTCATAAAAACTATTTGGGAATGTTTCTCTTTCTTCACTTTTCTGAAAGAATTAATCCAGTAAGGCCAGATTCTTGAAGGCTGGAAGATGGGGAGTGAAAATCACATTGAAAGATTTTAGCACAAAGAGGAACTTAAGTTGAACTCTCAGAAAGTAAAGATATAGAGGCGAGTTTTATTAACTGGATAAGTGCTAGTGAACTATGATTCATTTTCCTATAATGGGTATTTTACTTTGTATTGTCTTGTATATTGTAATTAAAGAGACTTTCTCATTTCTGTAAGGCATTTTGTTTTGGGGCTGTACCTGGCAGTACTCAGTGCTTACTCCTGACTCTGCACTCAGGATTCATTCCTGGCAGGGCTCACTGGACCATAAGTGGTACCAGTGATTGAACTCAGGCCATCCATGTACAAGACAAGTGTGCTCTTCACTGTACTATCACTTTCTTTCTCTGCAATGCATTTTCCTAAACTAAACTTCTCTCAGATATGTAAATCATTTTCAATAAAAGTGTCACTGAGATTTGCACTAGTGATCCTGAGGGAGAAAGTCCCTTATCAGGGTCAGTGAAGGAGGCCACTGCCTTGGGCCAGCAGAGATAAGTCTGAAGTTTGTAAGTGAATCTATGTTTTAATATTGCAAAAGTCTTATCATTTATAATAACTCCTTGCCAGATGTTGATCTTGTGCATGAGGCCTGTTCTGGAGAAAAATAGTGGTTTCAATACAGTTTTATCATAGTCACACAATTCATGTTATATCCAGTGCAAATATGAAAATGTTTGGGGAGCATTTCTCTGGAAAACCTTTTAACCCTTTTTCTGCTCTTGCCTCCTGACAACCCAAAATCAGATAGATGGGTTTCCATAGTGTGGTCTTGTTCCTCCTGTCCCAGGATGGGAAAGAACATTTTTTATTGGAAAAACATTGGGTGAATATCAGTAAGCCTGTTTTGTGTCTCATTGTGTGATAAACATGCATTGTAAGTTTGTTGATTTCTTTGTCTGTTTTCCTCACACAAAAAGCAGATATTCAGAAATCATTTACCTGGATTTTCTGTATGTTGTCAGATCCTTTTCTGCCCTTGACAATACTGTGTAAGCGTGATTCCTGTGTGGACATTTGATTATTTCATCTGTCTTAAATCTTAGTACTTTATTCTCTTTTACTTTTTCCAGGGTGTTTACTATATAGGATGTTGAGGACAGTAAAGATGCAGTATTCCATTTCTCCTCAGGTGTTGCCATCTAACACATGATGTGCTTATTCAAGCCTGAAAATGTTTCATGCTCAAAATTTTAGGTTCTGTAAAATGAATTAGTTCCATAATTTATCTGCGGAAGTCTAAAGTTTGGAGAAATAAATTTATTTTAAAAAGTGAGATGATTATTTATTTAAGTGGCTCGAGGAAGGAAGGGAGAGACTAATTGAAATCCACTGGAGGTAATTAATGCAGTGAGAAATTAAAAAGATATGAAAATATTGACTAATATTAGAATGTGCATCACTGGACAATGACCATCAGTAATTAAAGAGAGGAGTAGATGGTGTTGATGCTTTTGTGTTCAACTCATTGTTAATTGCCTTCATTAGGGACTTTCTATAAATCACAAGGCCCTTAAAATTAACACAAGAATTATTTTTCACTTAACAGGCTTAACTGGCACTCTGTTGATAGACAAAGTCTGAAGATAACAGCTATCAATGAAATTATCCAATCTCTTGATAACAGATGTCAGTCAAGTAAATCTATTAATTTAATGATCTTTGGCGATTAGCTTGTTGAACATGGGCTAAGGACATTGTTTCGACAGTGTTTTTGGTTTTGCTGTATCTATTTTATTTAATTGGCAAGGTCAGTCTTTGGCAATATGGGCTTTAGAGACTAGACTCTCTGACCCTTATTATTATATAGACATAATTAGTCTTTGGTGTTCTGCTTTTGTTGCTTTTCCTCCCATTCCAGAACTCTGCTCTATATTCTGGTCATGCTTCCTTATCAGAGGCTTGGGAGCTTTCAAATATGTAAGCTCGAATTTACAGAGATCATCTTGACATGAAAAATAGGGAAGTAACCAAATAATGACTATTTTGACTCAGAGTGGATTATGTCTACTCAGGGAATGCCAGTAGTTGTCTCTGTTGAGAATAATTGGTGGTGGGAATTTCAGCAACCCAAGGTCTATATTTAAGGACATGTAGTTGGGGATGTATTTTAGGTTTGTGGGGCGGGAGAACTGTATAGCTTGTTTTGCATGGATATGACCTAGTGTGGTGAGATGACAAAACCATCTACAGGGGTGGTGCTGTCTGTGGGTATTCACTTTAGTGATGTCCTTAACTTATTTTGAGTATCTGTGGCTTTTGCATGTAAGAAGACTTGTTTTTAAAGGTCAATTCTATTTGCCTCCACCCTAGGTGTGATAGAAGTAATGCAAAACAAATGAGGAGATTTTGATTTTGTGGACCAAGCCGTTCCATATAGAGTGTTTGTCATTGTTTAGTGTACCAGATGGCAATAGGGAAGTTGTTCCTATAGGCCATCATCTGTCATTTCCTCATCAGTTCACTTTTATGGCACACCACTTTTAAGTATATTTATGTAAAAAGTAAAATTCTTGACTGCGAGCAAGGCGATTTTAATAATACTTAACAATGCCAATCACAGCCATGAAATGGAACAGTGGTCAAATGTTGCTAGAAAAAAAATTGTATTTACATGACTGCATGTATAAACTGTTCCCGGGGGAGTGACTTCTCAAGGATTTAACTATATATTATTTTATAGTCATGCTTTTACCTATAATTCTTTTATTCAGTGTTTATACAGCTCTACAGTGAGCTGTGATTTTCAGAACATAAAAGAAAACATGTACCAAACCCTGAAGCATTTTATGTATCACTTTTAAAAGAAGGAGATGCATGAGTTTACAAACATTGAACATATTGATATATTTTCTGGCCACCAGTATTTTTTTCCTGTAGAATCTGTTTTATTTTTTATATATTCCTGTGGATTCATCCCCATTTTTTTGGGGGGGCCACACCCGGTGATGCTCAGAGGTTACTCCTGGCTGTCTGCTCAGAAATAGCTCCTGGCAGGCACGGGGGACCATATGGGACACCGGGATTTGAACCAACCACCTTTGGTCCTGGATCGGCTGCTTGCAAGGCAAACGCCGCTGTGCTATCTCTCCGGGCCCTCATCCCCATTTTTTAACGGTTGTCTAGGCTGTTACAAATTTTTTTCCCCAAAAATCTTGGCTGCAACCTAGAAACCCAGCTGAACTACTTAAGAAGAAAAGGATTTTATTGGAGGCATCCAGGGTATCACTGTGTAATAAGAATACAACTTTGATCTCTTAAGTTTGGGTTCAGTGCTGCCCAGGTAACCAGAACCAAGTTCAAGCCTCCAGGTTCTATCCTGTTTTTCACATCTGTTTCTAAGTTGGTATCATTCTTGACCGTCTCTGAAAATTGTTTTTTTTTTTTTTTTAATGTGATTGAAAGCCAGCTATCACTATTCTTAATCACTTACTGCTTCAGACCTGGAGTTAAAGAGTGACTTAAAATTGGATCATGAATTCAAACTTTGTGAAAGGTATATATATGGATGTTAAAAGCATCCTCTTGAGGAAACAAAATCATTACTTTGTAAAATTAAGAATGGATTAGAAGGGGCCGGTGAGGTGGCGCTAGAGGTAAGGTGTCTGCCTTGCAAGCGCTAGCCAAGGAAGGACCTCGGTTTGATCCCCTGGCATCCTATATGGTTCCCCCAAGCTAGGGGCAATTTCTGAGCGCTTAGCCAGGAGTAACCCCTGAGCATCAAACGGGTGTGGCCTGAAAAACCAAAACAAAAAAAAATGGATTAGAAGTTACCAAAAATGGAGTTAAGTTAAACGTTAAGAGCAGTTAGAGAGGGCCCAGAGAGATAGCACAGCGGTGTTTGCCTTGCAAGCAGCCGATCCAGGACCAAAGGTGGTTGGTTCGAATCCCGGTGTCCCATATGTCCCCCGTGCCTGCCAGGAGCTATTTCTGAGCAGATAGCCAGGAGTAACCCCTGAGCACCGCCGGGTGTGGTCCAAAAAAAACCAAAAAAAAAAAAGCAAAAAAAAAAAAAAAAAGAGCAGTTAGAGAAAAAGTGATAACTTAGGCTAGGATGGTAGGGTTGGCAAGAGACTTATGGAGTTGAGAGACATTTTAGAAGAAGTGGGCAGTATGGAGCATATTGTATACCTGGTTTGCATAAAAGGTGGAGAGTCATTCATGAGTTAGATAATCTCAGTTTGGGCAGAATAGTTGTAGTTTTAGTTTTTTTTTTTGGTTTTTGGGCTACACCCGTCGATGCTCAGGGGTTACTCCTGGCTGTCTGCTCAGAAATAGCTCCTGGCAGGCACGGGGGACCATATGGGATACCGGGATTCGAATCAACCACCTTTGGTCCTGGATCGGCTGCTTGCAAGGCAAACGCCACTGTGCTATCTCTACAGGCCCTAGTTTTAGTTTTGAATGTATTAATGTGAGGTACCCTTGAGTTTCCCAACAGCTTTGGGTACATGCGATTTTTAAAAAGTCTTGGGGGAGATCTAGTTTCTGGTTCAATTAATTTTAGAGAAACTATAGCACATTATAAGGATGAACTTGATATAGAACAAAATGGATGCAGTCATGCTAGCTGTGCTTCTTTGAGTTGACTACTTAGTCTTTTCCTCAAGATCACTGATACTGTTTCTGAATTAGGGATAGTAAGTGAAACTGCATCTTGTAGCTGTTGTGATAAGCACCTGGCCAGATACAGAACATGCATCTAGTGAGTGGAGGGTCATGCTATTTTTATTTACACATCTGTGAGTAGGAATCATGTCTCCTTCATGCTTTCTTTCCTAGTACTAGCCCATAGTTCTAGGTTTTAATGTTTCACTAAGGAACCTGGGGAGTTTGAACAGTCTGTGATGTGTACAGTAATAGTAAACTTGTAATATTCTGGATGAATGGAAGGAGTAAGAGCTGTGAGTGTTGTGAAGGAATTAGGGAATGGTGGTGATAATATGTATTCTAACTGGTGTTTAACTGCAGTGGAAAAATTGGGGTGGTCAGGATTTCTATGGAGAGGCGAGTAAGATGAGGACCAAGAAGAGGCTTGTGGATTTGCTGATTTGTGGATTTCTTGAGACTCTTCTAGATATAATTTTTACTAGAGTTGTAACAGAAAATAATCCTAGAATGAAGTGGTAGTAAGAAAATGAAATCAAAAGATATGCTCTCATTTCATTCAAATTCTCAAGAAAGGAAGAGAACTATCAAAGCATTTGAAGTGACTAGTGACGAGAACTATCTTAATTTGAAAACTGTTATTGCAACTGAAAAAAAAAAGAGTGGGCTGTTGTCATCTGGCAAACTAGTAAGTAATCATCACAATTCTCGAAAATGATTATTTCAGTTCCATATTTTATGACTTCTGGAAGCTTCTAGCAACCTTGCCAGAGGCTGATATAGAGGACTTGAGTCCCCAGTCTGCTGCAGACACAAACTGTGAACAAAATATAACAAGAACAAACAGAAACATTCTTGACCAGGAAATCCCAGGTGCCAGAAGTGAAAAGATTGCAAAGTCTGTGTGTAATCAGGAGCTAAAGGTCTGTGATGCTTTCAAAGTTGGATATAGGCCCAGAGATTTTGGTCCTCAGGGTTTGATGAAGAGGCAGAGACTCATGTCTGTATAAGGGAGGAGGAATTTGAGGTTCTCCTGCATAAAGCCTTTTGGGGCTGCCATCTATGACAAGAGAACAAGAAAACCTTTGCCCACTAGCTCTAGGTGGTTCAGAGAAATTTGCTGTTCTTTGGGCATTGGCTTACATAATTACGAATAAAATAGAGAAGCGTATAAACCCCAAAGATGTACTGACATTAGGGATGGGTTAAAATGTAACATTTCTTATAGTGTAATGAACTTTTAGAATGAGAAATGAATATAAAATCTGGCCCATATCCATGGAAATCAGAGGAATCCTCAAAAGTAGTTTGAAACTGTCCTGTAGAGTGCTCTTTCTCAATAAAGAGACATATGGACTTCTGTAGGGTCCCCAAGATTTTTAGGGGGCCACAGATGGAAATTGTGTAAATGGGAGGCAATTGTAAGGAACTAAGGGGCCAACTAGTAGGGGACTATTGTGGGGGAAGGAGAGAATGAAACAAGAAAGAATGAAACAAAGGTGGAAGGAGGCATGGTTGGAAAAAAGACTGAGCAAGAGTGCTGTGGAGTGAATGAAAAACCGTGGGCACTCATTTTAGCTGATGCTAAAGGTTAGCTTGCAGCATACACAAGCAGGAGCCAAGGAGTGTTGGCAGGTGGTACAGAGTTAATACTCTCAGACTTAGTGCAGAGATGAATGCTTTACTGTTATGAGACATCAAAGGAGTAAGCTATTGAAGGTGCATCACAGATCAGAAAAGAATAGAACTTCTAGAAGTGAAAATTATGGACATTAAATATAGGTAGTCTTAAATGGGCATAATTGAAGAGAAAACTATTATTCTTTAAGGAGATCTTAGGTAATGTTTGACCTACATATGAGGGATTAAGAAGGAAAGTGAGTTGTTAAATTCATGAGAGTCCATATTATCTTCTTCTTTCCTTTAGAAAGAGGAAATAGAAGTCTAGAGAGGCAATCTTAAAAGATATAATGGCTGAAAACTTTTCTTTTTTTCTTTCTTCCTTTATTATTTGTTTTTTGGGTCACATCCGGTGGTGCTCAGGGATTACTCCTGGCTCTATGCTCAGAAATCGCTCCTGCAGGCACAGGGGACCATATGGGATGCCAGGATTCAAACCACCATCCTTCTGCATGCAAGGCAAACGCCTTACCTCCATGCTATTTCTCCGGCCCCTGAAAACTTTTCTTAAACAGTGCAAGTCAGTTCTTAGGTGCAAGAAGCACAGTAAATTTTGAACAGAAAAAAAATAGACTTATACCTAGACACATTATAAATTCAACACTAGAAAACAAGGCAAGAGCAGCTGAGGAAAGCCAGTGTTTAGAGTGAGAAACTTTTTATTTGTAGCAGGCAATTGAACAGTATCTTCAAGTGCTTGAAGGGAGAAACACACATCAACCTAGAATTTTACATCCATATAAAGTGACTTTCAAAGGTAAGAGTAAAATAAGGCCTTGTAGGTAAAGAGAAAGTTAATCATTGGTAGACTTTTATGGAAGGAACTATAAGGTGACATTCTTTTTTGTGTGTGTGTGTGTGGGGGGGGACCCACACCCAGTGGTACTCAGGAGTCACTCCTGGCTCTGTACTCAGAAATCGCTCCTGGCGGGCTTGAGGGATCCTATGGGATGTTGGGATTTGAACCTAGGTCAGTCTTGGGCCCTTTGAGTGCACTGCAAATGCCCTACTGCTGTGCTGTCACTCCAGCCCCATTCAAAGACTTTCTATTTTTTTGTTTGTTTTTTGGGTCACACCCGGCAGCGCTCAGGGGTTACTCCTGGCTCTATGCTCAGAAATTGCTCCTGGCAGGCTCGGGGGACCTATGGGATACCGGGATTCGAACCACTGACCTTCTGCATGAAAGGCAAATGCCTTACTGCCATGCTATCTCTCCAGCCCCTAGAAGAAATTCTTAAAGAAGAATGCAATTGAAACTAGAAGGAGAGAAGGGCTGGAGATGTAGTTCAAAGGTCTAGCACTTGCCTAATATGTGTGTACTCTCATTCCTGAATTTTATCCCCTAGAACCTTAAGAAAAACCAACCAACCAACCAACCAAACAAACAAACAAACCAGGCGTGAGAAACAGTGCTAAGTGTTAGGAAGAAAAGATACCTCAGATTGACTTTCTTTGTGTGCCTCTTCAGTTGAGAGTAGTAATAGCAGTTCTCACTGATATTCTTGCAAAGTCACTCAAATGGAATGTCATACTAGTATTGACCTAGAGTGAGTGTGGAAGGCTCTGGATAAGGGCTTGGGGGTACAGTGAAAAATACAGTACAGTACTTCATGCAGCTTGCTTACAGAGATACACGTGTTTAACCAACAGGTAGAATACTGTGCCATCTATCCTGAAGGGCTCTTTTAGTCACACACACAAAAAATTCAGAATCTGTGAGATCGAGCTAAACAGTATCTTAGCAGGTATACAAATAGGCCAGCTGTATTAGGGTCTGGGAAGTCAGATTCATATTTTGGAACACAAAGATGAAGGTATTGTGTAGAAAAGACTGAATGGCAGGAGTGTGGAATTCCATGCCTCTCATGACAGAATCCTCAGTGGAAGAAGAGCTTTCCTTTAGACCTTCATGTGAAGCAGACATGTTCTTTGACATCCTAACTTGGTGTCTCAGCATGGAAAAATAGAACTATGATCTTAGGTATTTAGGGAGCTCTCAGATTATATACATAAGAGTGAACTTTTGGCGTTTGCAGGGAAGCACACAGGAGAAGCATCTTAAGATATAAATAAGTTTAGTGGATGAGAATGGCAAATGATAATGTAGAAATTTGCAGTTTTCTACTTGATTGGTTTTCCACTAACAATGCTTTAACTTGCAGAGGTACTCATAAATCATGGAGTATTCATGTTAGAAAGACATCGGTCTGCTTCCCCAACAGCTTTGCTGTTTTTGTGGGATTAAAAGCATGGACATAGGGCCCGGAGAGATAGCACAGCGGCGTTTGCCTTGCAAGCAACCAATCTAGGACCAAAGGTGGTTGGTTCGAATCCCGGTGTCCCATATGGTCCCCTGTGCCTGCCAGAGCTATTTCTGAGCAGACAGCCAGGAGTAACCCCTGAGCATCGCCTGGTGTGGCCCAAAAACCAAAAAAAAAAAAAAAAAAAAGCATGGACATACCCAAGCCAGGAGTGATTTCTGAGTGTATAGTCAGGATTAACCCCTGAGGGTCACGGGTGTGGCCCCCCAAAAAACAAACAAAAAAGCATGGACATAGTGGTGGTGTGCTTCTGTGTAGATGGACATTTTTGTATTTTATTAGCTGCCAGTATAGGTTAAGAGCATATATATTTTTTTCATCCGTTTTGGGATTATTATTATTGTTTGGTTTTTGGGTCACACCCGGCAGTGCTCAGGGGTTACTCCTGGCTCTACACTCAGAAATCGCCCCCGGCAGGCTTGGGGGACTATATGGGATGCCAGGATTCGAACCACTGTCCTTCTGCATGCAAAGCAAATGCCCTACAGCTGTGCCATCTCTCTGGCCCCATTTTGAGGTCTTCTCGTGCTTCTTCCAGCACTAGAGAAGCTGCCGCAGAATCATTTTATTGATTTCCAGAGCCCCAGCACCCACATCTGTGCTGCTGAGATGGTCTGGGTGGCTGAAGGAGCTGCTGTACCCCTGCACCCTCAGCGAGCTGAGGCAGGCACTGGTTCTGCTGGACCTCCCAGAGCAGGGGCTCCCTCCTGCCCGGGGCTTCTCCCTGCTGTCCAGTCTCGGGCCATCGTTGAGGGAACGATGGGGAGCCTAGGGAAATTGAAGAGCATGTATATTTTTTAAACCATCATTTAAATAATCATTGTCAGAGAGATAGCTCACAGGGCTGAGTGCAGACTTTCAGGAGAGTATGGTCCTGCTATGATCCTGTGAGCACATGGGGCGTGACTCCCTAACATTGCTGGGTAAGAGTCTCCCTCTCCCAAACAAAGCAAAACACCTTCTCTTCATTTTCTCAAAACCTTCTCATTCTTGGTAAATACTTTGGATTTTTGTAGATACTATTATCATTAAAAATATTTTTAAAACTCGGGGCCGGAGAGATAGCTAGAGGTAAGGCATTTGCCTTGCGTGCAGAAGGTCGGTGGTTCAAATCCCGGCATCCCATATGGTCCCCCAAGCCTGCCAGGAGCAATTTCTGAGTGCAGAGCCAAGAGTAACTCCTGAGCACTGCCGGGTGTGACCCAAAAACCAAAAAAAAAAAAAAAAAAAATTTTTTTAAACTCAGCCAAACCTTCTTTGGCTTGTACTTCTAGATCAGTTCATGAGGAAACACTGGCGCTGTATTAGAAATTTCTGTTTTGGAGAGCAAATGTAGTTGTTGGAACCCTTTCTCCCCACTCACATATCAATAGCATATATCTTTGAGCAGGTGGAGGGTCTGAATTGTTTTGGCCTCTTTTATAGCGGATGACATAGAATACAAGAAAACTATATTGTTAAGTTCATTTTAAAGAGAATATTGCAGAAGTTGATATAATTGATGTGGGAGGATGTTTAGAATTTGTTAACTGAAAATGAGGTCTTAGCTAGCTTTGCACTTTGTAGTAGCTTTATTGAGATCCTCTCAATAAAAGGGCTGAACTAAGCCATTCTATGTATTGTCTTACATCCTCATTGCAATTGTTTTATAGAAGAGGAAAATGAGGTTCAGAGAAGTTAGTTTGACCCATTGAATTCCCACTGGTGGAATTGGACTTTGAATGATATAGCACTGGCCATCTCCAGAGTCCCGCTCTTGATCCTGCTCTTCTCCTATAAGACATTGAGTGCATGAGTGGGAAGGTGGTTTGACATGGCTCATTCATGCATCCATCAGTACTCAACTGCTCTGAGGGATGGTGCCACAAGGGAATGACTGCAGGTGGCAAGGCAGGGCTCTTTTACTATTTGCTTTTTGCTGATTGAGCTTAGGTTGCTTTTGGAAAAGGAAATAATAAAAAAAATTTCTGTAAAAAGTATATACTATGAAGTCATGAAATTTTCCTATACATGGATGTACACGGAATCTATTATGCCGAGTGAAATAAGTCAGAGAGAGAGAGAGAAACGCAGAATGGTCTCACTCATCTATGGGTTTTAAGAAAAATGAAAGACACCCTTGTAATAATAATTTTCAGACACAAAAGAGAAAAGAGCTGGAAGTTCCAGCTCACCTCAGGAAGCTCACCACAAAGAGTGATGAGTTTAGTTAGGGAAATAACTACATTTTGAACTGTCCTAATAATGAGAATGTATGAGGAAAATGGAGAGCCTGTCTAGAGTACAGGCGGGGGTCGGGTGGGGCGAAGGGAGACTTGGGACATTGGTGATGGGAATGTTGCACTGGTGATGGGTGGTGTTCTTTACATGACTGAAACCCAAACACAATCATGTATGTAATTAAGGTGTTTAAATAAATTAAAAAAAAAAAGAACATTATGCCAGAAAAATCAACAAAAATGCATGGTATAACACTTAATTGAGACAAGTTAATAGCATGAGCATGAAAATAAAGTTCTATATATAACCATCAAAAAAAAGTATATACTAAATTAAAAGAATAACAAGGATGTATCATATGAAAAGTGGAAAAGAAATGACTGTTTCATAACATATGCAGTGAGGTGCTTATTTCTGTTATGGAAATTATATATTTTTCTGAATGTTCTATTTCAAACAATAAGCATTTATAACTTTTTTAAACTATGGAAGCAAGCATCATTTACCATAATGTGATATTTGTCGATGTGGGGAGGAACATTATATTAAAGTAGGTGAGTGGTTAATACCAAGATTTCGTTCATGGTGTGTTTTCTATTTGAGGGATATAAATGATGGTTTGGGGCCTTATTTTGCTCATCTACTTGACAAAAAGCATGCCACATTTTAAATGGCAGGCTCATTGTGAGAACAAACATGTTTTTGAAAGATTGATTGATAAATACATCTGTACCATCTATTTCTGGTCAGCGGTGTTTAATCACTGTTTTATGATTCTGTGTCAGATTTTCTCACTAGCACTTGATGTTGAGGGAACTCAGTAAATTCAAGTTTTTGAAATGGTATTATGTAGAAAAACTTAGAAGTATGTAGTTGTAAGTGAAACTTAGGAATGCCTTTTAATGGAAATCATTTGCATAAATTATGTATTCTTAAATTTTACACAATATGGGGCTGAAGTGATAACATCGGGTGGGGAAGGGCTGGAGAGATAGCATGGAGGTAGAGTGTTTACCTTGCATTCGGAAGAACTGTGGTTCGAATCCTGGCATCCCATATGGTCCCCCGTGCCTGCCAGGAGCTATTTATGAGCAGACAGCCAGGAGTAACCCCTGAACATCGCTGGGTGTGGCCCCAAAACAAAAAACAAACAAACAAAAGTTGTGCCATCAAATGATGGCACATCTGGTGGTAGGCAGGGTGAAATAGTTCTGCAAGTAGCAAACAATGATATTGGCAATATTGTTAAACAGTAAAGTAAACAATTGCACAATAGTCAATGAAAAAAACCTTGAGATTGTGCTTGAAGAACCAAGCCTAAAAAGTGGGTGGTGGGTGAGGTGAAAGGGATGTGAAGGGACAGTGGTAGAGAGTGGATGGAATGCACTAACACCATGTGCAAAAAATAATATCAATTTTATTGTACATTATGATACCTTAATTAAACATTGTAAAAATGGAGGCTATTAAAGTTTGTGTAGTGAAGTATAATTTCCCAACTCTGTCTGCTAATCCCCTCTGCTTGAAGTCTGGTTTTCTTTTCATGAGCATATGTGATACATATATAGCTTTTCCCCCAGTCTGTGGGCTTCTGATACAATGGCAACAACGGTTACTTTGATGACTGATCTCAGTGTGCTAAAATTTTTTTTTTATTAAAGAATGTATCTTCAAGTTCATTTTACATAAGCGCATATATAGGTCTGCATGCAGTGGTCCTCAAACTATGGCCCGCGGGCCACATATTGTATTTGTATCTGTTTTGTTTCTTCATTGCAAAATAAGATCTATGCAGTGTGCGTAAGAATTTGTTCATAAGGGGCCGGAGAGATAGTATGGAGGTAAGGCATTTGCCTCTCATGCAAAAGGTCATCGGTTCGAATCCCGGCGTCCCATATGGTCCCCCGTGCTCGCCAGGAGCGACTTCTGAGCATGGAGCCAGGAGTAACTCCTGAGCACTGCCGGGTGAGACCCAAAAACCAAAAAAAAAAAAAAAAAAAAAAAGAATTTGTTCATAAGTTTTGTTTTTACTATAGTCAGACCCTCCAATGGTCTGAGGGACAGTGAACTGGCCCCCTGTTGAAAAAGTTTGAGGACTCCTGGCTAATGTATCCATAGGAAATGTGCTGTTAAGCCAACAACTACAATGCATTGTGTATTAATAGTGGCACAAATCTTAGAGTGTGGACACTGCAGCACAAATCTTAAGACTGTGGACACAGTGGCACAAATCTTAGTGTGGACATATCCTGGGTTTGCCATTTGTCAACTGTGTGACCTTGAGCAAGTTGAAGGACCTCTTTCAGTTGCTCATCAAAATGAAAGTTAATGTCTCTTCACAAGATTTTTAGAAAGGATTAGAAGAGATAATGTATGTAAAGCATTTAGCACAGTGTCTTGCTTAATAAATCATAGCTATTATTGCGCTCATTAATTGATCAGATCAAAGGAACCCCTGAGGTGTTTCTCCTCCTTTAGCTAAAATATACAGATAGCATTATGTAGTTCTTGACCTTTTTACTTACCCTTTTCTTCCAACCCATTGTTTGTATTTCTTGTTCTTTCCCTCCTCACCTTCTCTCTAACAAATGATACTGCTTTTTTCCTGTTTTAGATTTCTGGGCTTGTTGATGACTTTACTGACCTCATCTATTGCATTGGATACCCTCAATTGTGGTTCTATATGAAAACACAACAGAAGAAATACTTATGTGGATGAGAGTCCGGAGTGAATTTAATATTTGCAATCAAATTTATTCTAGTCACTTGACAGGATCATTCTTTCTGATTGTAGTTTCAGCTGGGATAGAGCTGAGATTTGGATACAGCAGGCAAGTAGCTGAAGCCCATCAGCAGGGTCTGTGCTGTCCAGGCTGCCATAGGTAGCTCTGTAGTACCAGGCACTGGGAGTGGTGCAGAGTATGCAGTGCTCTCAGCTCAGGCAGCAGTTCTGTAAGCTAAGCACCATTACGAGGAAGCTGAGGCAGGGAAGTCTGCTGGGGAGTGGTGTACTGAAAGCAGGACAGCATGGTGGCATATGGCATATTCAAAGCAGACTGGTTGTCATACTGAGCTCTTTCAATATCCTGCTTCAAGGTCTGAGCCCACTTCGTTCTCACAGGAAAGCCTGTTTTCACTGGCTAGCGTTTACTGAGCTCTTACGCTGGCAAATGGCAGGATTGGGACAACTGGAAATATTTGCTCAGGGCATGTTAAGGGGATCAAATACCTGTCAGAACATCTAGCAATGGTCCTCAAACTACGGCCCACAGGCCACATATTGTATTTATTCCCATTTTATTTCTTCACTTCTAAATAAGATATATGCAGTGTGCATTGAAATTTGTGCATAATTTTTGTTTTTACTATAATCAGGCCCTCCAACAGTCTGAAGGACAGTGAACTGGCCCCCTGTTTAAAAAGTTTGAGGACCCCTGATAGGGGCTAAGAGCGTCATGAGAAACATCTTGAGATGTGTGTTCTTCAGTGTGAGCCCATCTGCATCCTGGCAGGTGTGGTCTAGGAAATCTTGTTGCTTCTATGTCACCCAATATTCCATAGTGCCCATCCTTTACTTTTGAGATTTGATTGCTTTTCACTCCTTGGATGATACATATATGTCCTGTTTGTTACTCTCAGTGTTTTTTGTCTTGTTTGCATTTCTGTCATGGTTGTGCTATAAAGCATATGCCCCATCTGTCAGTGGACAATGAACTCGCCTTGCTGCCCCTAGGACTGGAATCTCTGGAAGAGATACTCGTACCAGTGGCACTGCAGACAGATTTAAAACGAGATGTTTTGAGCTTCACTTGTGTTGTCACTGTTCCTTTATATTGCAAATCTGATTTCCTCTTCATTGCTTAGATCTAACTTATATTTAATAGACCTTCCCCTGACACTTTTCTGAAAAAGTGCACATTTGAAGAGATGATGACTCAACTGTAGTACTGCTTTCTGAGGAAGAAGCTGGATCTTATTTTGTGTATTGATTTGCCCAGAGATGGTATTTAGAATTTAAAAGTCCTCTTCTGCCCTATTGAGCCCCTTCTTCGGGGTCTTTTCCCTTTCCTACTCTGAGCACACTACCTCTCCCCTTCTTGGATGCACTGAGAGAAGTGTTCAGAGCCTAGACTGAATTCTACACACTTTTATTCACCTTTGCATTTCTAGTTTTTTTTCTGTCCCTTCTTTTTATCTTATACATAATGCCTTGAACTCAGAGTAAAGCCATGTTTTTTAATAATACACAGAATTATGTGCCTTGTAAATTATTTTTTAGCATTTGGAACCATCCTTCAACATCAGAATTCCATATTTAAAAGCTCCATTTAACTTTTCTTTTGGCTAATGTATGAAAGACCTAAAGATGAGGTATTTTGACTATATATTTTGTTCAGTCTGATATTTACTGCATTTTTAGTAACTGCTTTGTTAAAAAACACTTGACAAAATATTTAAAAATAATGATTTTGAAGGGTTGGAAAGATAGTTTATCAGGTGGGGCATTTGCCTTGTATGCAGTTGCCCCAGGTTTGATCCCTGACATCCCATATGTTCCTCTGAACCTGATTGGCATGTTTCCTGAGTGCAGAGCCAGGATTAACCCCTGAGCATTGGTAGGTGTGTCCTCAAAACAATTTTATAGTTCTCAGGAATTAGATTAGTATTGTACATTGGTGTGGTTGGGAAATTGGTGGCTTTAGAAATCAGCTAAGACTTATTTAGAAAATAAGCTAAGGAGTTCTACTTTTTAACCCTTGTATTTGATAAAAAAAAATAACCACAGTAAAGTGGATAGGGTGTTGCCTTGCATACAGCTGACCCAGGTTCAATTCCCAGCATCCTGTATGGTACACTGAGCACTGCCAGGAATAACTCCTGTGTATTGCTTGGTGTGGCCCCCAAACAAAAAAGAATTACATTACAAATTCTGATGGGGGATCTAAAGCTCTGGAAATATTTGTATTTTTTATTCTGAAATTTAGCATTTACTTTTTTTTTTTTTTTTAAAAATCTTTATTTAGGGGCCCGGAGAGATAGCACAGTGGTGTTTGCCTTGCAAGCAGCCGATCCAGGACCAAAGGTGGTTGGATCAAATCCCGGTGTCCCATATGGTCCCCCCCGTGCCTGCCAGGAGCTATTTCTGAGCAGACAGCCAGGAGTAACCCCTGAGCAATGCCGGGTGTGGCCCAAAAAAAAAAAAAATCTTTATTTAGGGCCCGGAGAGATAGCACAGCGGTGTTTGCCTTGCAAGCAGCCGATCCAGGACCAAAGGTGGTTGGTTCAAATCCCGGTGTCCCATATGGTCCCCCGTGTCTACCAGGAGCTATTTCTGAGCAGACAGCCAGGAGTAACCCCTGAGCACTGCCGGGTGTGGCCCCCCAAAAAAATCTTTATTTAAACACCGTGATTACAGACATGACTGTAATTGGGTTTCTTTTTTTTTTTTTTTTTTGGTTTCTGGGCCACACCCGTTTGACGCTCAGGGGTTACTCCTGGCTATGTGCTCAGAAATCGCCCCTGGCTTGGGGGGACCATATGGGACGCCTGGGGATCGAACCGCGGTCCGTTCCTTGGCTAGTAAGGCAGACACCTTACCTCTAGCGCCACCTTCCCGGCCCCTGTAATTGGGTTTCAGTCATAAAAAGAACAACCCCCTTCACCAGTGCAACATTCCCACCACCAATCCCACATCCCCACCTGTATTCAAGACAGGAGGCATTATACTTCTCTCACTTATACAGGCATTATACTTCTCTCATTAACATTGTCATGTTATTATGTCAGCATATTATTTCTCTAACTGCACTCACCTCTCTTTGAGGTGAGCTTCATATCATGAGCCGGTCCTTCTGGCCCTCATCTCTGGGCATTATTACAATAATGTCTTTTATTTTTCTTTAAACCCATCGAAAAGTGAGACTATTCTGTGTCTCTGTCTCTCCCTCTGACTTATTTTGTTCAGCATAATAGTTTCCATGTCTACCCATGTATAGGAAAATTTCATGACTTCATCTCTCCTGACGGCTGCATAATATTCCATTGTGTATATGTACCACAATTTCTTTAGCCATTCATCTGTTGAAGGGCATCTTGGTTGTTTCCAGAGTCTGGCTATTGTAAATACTGCTGTGATGAATAGAGGTGCGAGGAAGGGATTTTTGTATTGCATTTTTGTGTTCCTAGGGTATATCCCTAGGAGTAGTATAGCTTGGTCATATGGGAGCTCAATTTCTAGTTTTTTGAGGAATTTTCATATTGTTCTATAACAGGATTTAGGGGTATTTCAGAACTTATTAGCAACTCTTGAAAGGAAAACAGAATATTCATTGTATGTGTAAATAAAATCTTTTTTGACACTACAAATCTATTCAAAATGTACAGAAGCAAGATAAAACTAGAATTTTTTAAGCGAGTGCTTTGATGCCTCAAAATCAAAGTACAGATGGATGGAGAAGTTAAATTTGTTTTCTCGGGCCATGTAATTTTAGTGGATTTCTTGGAGTGCTATAGGAATGATGGGGTCCTGGGTGACCAGCCTGTGTGCAGGGACCATTGCCCGGGTCTCTTTATCCTTGGTTCCCTGGACTCTGCTGGGAATGTAATCAGAATCTGTCACTGTGGTAAGAGTGCAGGGTACCTAGTTGGCTAATCCTGAATTGGTACTGTCACAATCAATTTTAATGAATGACAGACCACACTGTTTGCTTCTGAAACAGATATTGGAAAGATCTTATACTCTCTGAAGATGTTCTTCCAAAGAAATATTTCTTATGTTTTATGTTGCAATGAGTAATCTTCTATACCTAAATTTAAAAAAATGAACATGGGGATATTTTTTATTTGTAAGCATATTTGTAGGCCTCAATGGCCAGTACCTATAGGATTGTGTATAGAAGTCTTGCTTACCCCTTTCATCCTCCAGCTGGATTACTTCTTCTTATCACAGGTAAACAATTATTGCTTTTTTTTTGGGGGGGAGCCACACCCAGTGACACTCAGGGATTATTCCTAATTATGTGCTCAGAAATTACTCCTGGCTTGGGGGACCATATGGGACACCAGGGATTGAACCCAGATCCATCCTGTGTCAGCTATGTACAAGGCAAACACCCTACATTGTGCTATCGCTCTGGCCCCCCAATTATTGCTTCTTTTGGGCTGGAGTGGTAGCACAGTGGTAGGACGTTTGTCTTGCACATGGCTGACGCAGGACAGATGTGGGTTTGATCCTCAACGTCCCATATCGTTTTCCAAGCCAGGAGTGATTTCTCAGCGCAGAGCCAGGAGTAACACCTGAGTGCTGTGGGGTGTTCCCCCCCAAAACAAAAACAAAAACAATTATTGTTTCTTTAAAAATATTTTTAGAGGGGCTGGAACTATAATACAGTGGGTAAGGTGTTTGCCTTGCATGTGGCTGACTTGGGTTTGATCCCTGTTATCCCATATGGTTCCCCAAGTACCACCAGGAGTGATTCTTGAATGCAGAGCCAGGAGTAATCCCTGGGCATCACCAAGTTTCTCTTCCCTAATTTTTTAGTTAAAAATAGAATAAAATTTTGGGTCAGAGATAGTACAGTGGTAGGGTTTTTGCTTTGCCCAATGCCAATCCAGGACAGACCTGGTTTCAATCACTGGCATCCCATATGATTCCCTGAGTGATTTCTGAGAACAGATCCAGGAGTAACCCCTGATAGCCACCAGGTGTGGCCCAAAAACCAAAAGAAAAAAGGACTAAACTTGATCATTTTTAAGTGCATACATTTGATAAGATTTAGTAAATTTTCATTGTTATACATTCACTAGCTTCTTTAATCACTTAAGGAAACCTATACCCATGAACAAGCCTGTTCTTCCCATCTCAGCCACTGACAACCACCAGCCTGCATTCCACTTCTGTGGAGTTTTTTATTCGGTTTCTTTCTTTCTTTCTTTTTTTTTTTTTTTTTTGGTTTTTGGGCCACACCCGGTGGTGCTCAAGGGTTACTCCTGGCTGTTTGCTCAGAAATAGCTCCTGGCAGGCACGGGGGACCATATGGGACACCCGGATTCGAACCAACCACCTTTGCTTGCAAGGCAAACGCCGCAGTGCTATCTCTCCGGGCCCTATTCGGTTTCTTTCATGCACATAAACTCTAATAGGGTGAGTGAGGCTTTGTGTATTTTGTTTACTTAATGTTTTTAAGGTTCATCGGCTTTGTTGTATTGCATTATTATTTTGTCTCTCTTTATGGCTAGATAATATTCCTTTATAGGTATACCACAATTTGTTCTGCCACTGATGAATATTTGTATTACCTCTACCTTTGGCTGATGCCAATAATAATGATGTCAATGATGAAACCATGTCCCTATACATTTGAACACCTGGTTTTAGTTCTTATGGGTTTATGACTTTAGTGGTAGAATTGCTGTGTCATAATTTTATGTTAGCTTTTTGCATGACTGTCAAACTGTCTTCCATAGTAGCTAAAGTGTTAAATGTTTACATTCCTGCCAGAACTGTATGAGAATACCTGCTTTTTAACATTCCTGTTGTTTCCATAAAAAAATATTGCCTGTACAAGGAGATATAGTCCAGAGGAGAGATACTACTTTGCAAATGGTTGCCGTGGCTGCAACCCTGGTTTGGGTCTCTGAGCACTGCCAGGAATTGCCCTGAGCACTGGTAGGTATCCCCCATAATAAAATCAAATGACTCTTTAAAAATATTATCATCATCGTAGTAAGTGTGAGGTAGTCATGGTTTTTATTTGCATTTCCCTAGGAAATAATGACCTTGAGCATCTTTTCATACGATTAAACATCTGTATATTTTCTTTGAAGAAATCTTTTCTCATTTCAAAATGCCTTTTTGAGTTCTAAGAATTTTGCCTATATTTTGCACACTAAACCTTTCGTATGCTATTTCGTATGTTATTTCATATTTGGTTGCTCTCTGTGTACACATGTGCACATTCTATACACAGGACTTACTCTGTGCTCAGGGATCCTGGTGGTGGTAATGGAATTATACATGTTGTATGCAAGGCAAGTACCTAAAACCCTATACTCTTTCCAACCATTGATTTCTAGTTTTCATTGCTATTATTCCATGTTTTCAAGAAAATAGACCCATCCACCCTCATTATCCCCAACCAGTCTTACAGAAAAGACGACGTGTTACACAATTTTCTGTAAATTGATTGTTTAACCTTAGAGTCTTTCATTTCCCCCCAGCTTAGTGCATAGAAAATTATTCCTTTCTCTTTGTCCAGATCCCATTCTATGGATATGTTATAGTTTATTCAACTTGGGTTCAGATAACTTGGGCTGGTTCTTCTATTCCAAATAATCCATGTTGAATCTTTTCCAGAGAGTCCATGTTTAATAACCTTTAGTATTGAAATATGTGTTTTATGTTTAGGTGTATCTGCATGATAGAATTCTAGAGGTGGGATTGCAGCAGCAAATGCCCAGAGCATTTATATATATTTGAAAACAGAAACTGACTTGTCTGATTTTTTTCCAGTTTATGTAACATTTGTTCATTTATTTCTTTAGGAATTGATGTACAATGTCAGACTACAGAGAATAGTAGCTATCCTGAGATGGGTGGTTCTGAATATCTTACTGGAGGGTGTCAGTACACTCATGTAGATGGGTCTGTTAGCACCAACTCAGTCAAAATATGTCAAAATATGCAGCAGAGTCCCTGTGGGAGTTATTTTTCATCAAAGTGAACATGATCTGCACCAAACTGAAGAAAGGTTTGCCCCAACCCATTCTCACCTACATTTAACTTTTGATTAATCTTTCATTTGTAAATTGAGAGAAACTGCAAAGGTAGATTAAAATATTTGTAAATTGACCCTTTAGTGTTATAATTTTCCTTTATTCTGTCTTTGACAACATTCTTTGTCATCATTTCTTTCCTTGGTCTGAAGAATCGTTTAGATGCTAGTTAGACCAAATTCTGAAAAAGAATTCAGTTTAACTAGTTAAGCTAGGTGCACATCTCCCATAGCATTCTGTGGTACTGTACCTGAGTATTCAGAAGTTTTATCCAGTATTATAATGGGGACACATGAGTTCTACTATTGTACTATTGTATATATACGGTATATGTTAATATACTATATACTATTCTAGATAGACTCCTTGAGACCAGAGATGGTCTCTATCAGGGTCTGTGTTTACTTCATACTCAATTAGCTGAGTGGTTTAAATGATTCAGTGTTAAGTTGTTATGTTTCCTTCTTTCTATTTAGCCCTGTAAGTGTATCTTTTCCCTAGGGTTTCACATTTTGTCTTGTCTTCACATGGTTCCCCCAATGTAAATCTTGACACAAATCTGCTTACAAGAGCTCTTACTGCAGTAATGAGAGGTCTTCCTCATTTGGGTCTTGCTTTCCTCTGCAGTGTGATCTCTTCCACATGGTTTGCTTCTTACCCAGCACAGTTGGTACCTTCATGTCCCTATGTTAGGGGTCCCCTTAGCCCTGGTGCTGTCTCTAAGGCTCCTTTTCTCATACCACCTCTTCCCAGGTGAGCTTTACCTCTTCCTTGCATCTCAGCAGTCTGAGAATTTCAAATATAGGGTGATTTCTTTCATTGTTTGATTCCTTGTACCAGAGTGCCTGATACATAATAGGAACCCAATAAATGTTTATTGTACAAATAAATACATGGCACATTTGAATTTTGTCTCCACTTAAACTTATATTTATTGACTTTTCAGAGCTTGCTGTAAAATTTAGGATATATATAGTTATGTAAACCCCTGCTCTCTCCACTCTTGATTGGGAGGTCATAATGTCTTTGGGGATTCTAGAGAAAGCTCATGTCCATTTTCATTCTGGCTATTGACCAATTTCAGATCTTATGGAATTTGAATTTAGATTCCATTTCTTGTTGGTGGTTTGATGGTGCTACTCTGTATTCACAAGCCACTTGCCTGCCTTCTCAGGTCACTTTTCAGGCCACTTGCCCTGCCCTCCATTCTCAAGGGAGCCCTGTCTCATTGTTTTGAAAATCCAGCTCCTTGTGCTATTTTGTTGCTGCTGCTGCTGTTAAGGGGTTTTTGTTTCCAATTTTTTTTAAAGGACTCATGTAATTAGGCCTGGGATAATTTGCCCATCTGAAAGTCCAGTGTACCATGTACACTAACATTAGTGATGGGTTGTTTGCAGCTTCCAGTGAATCCAAGAGGCTTGTTCTGAGAGTGACCACCAACTCTCTTGCTGTTAGTCTGGTGTAAGTTCTGTTGCAATTTCTAAAACAGATTCTTCCCTTTCCTGTCAAAGTTCACATGATCTGTTTCTCAGTGACTCTTCATCTCGTTCCTCTGTATAGCATAAGGATAAAATCATGGGGTGTGTATTTCATGTAGAAATACATTTAAGAAAAAACAAACATTTCAATTAACTCTGGGTCCCCATCACAAAATTTATTATGTGTTGTTTCAGGGAAGCATGACTGTTTTCCTCAATCCTTGCTCACGCTGCAGTCTTTTGGTTCAGATGGTTCTGCTTGTCAATCTCATAGTCCTCTTTTGGTATTAGAAAAATTTTTTTGGGCCACACCTGTTTAATGCTCAGGGGTTACTCCTGGCTAAGCGCTCAGAAATTGCCCCTGGCTTGGGGGGACCATATGGGACTCTGGGGGATCAAACTGTGGTCCTTCCTTGACCAGCGCTTGCAAGGCAGACACCTTACCTCTAGCACCACATCACCGGCCCCGAGAAATTTATTCAACTTTTTTTTTTTTCTTTTTAGGCCATATTTGGCAGTGGTCAGGGGCTTCTCCCAGCTCCAGGCTTGGAGGTCACTCTTTTTTTTTTTTTTTTTTTTGTGATTTTTTGGGTCACACCCGGCAGTGCTCAGGGGTTATTCCTGGCTCCGTGCTCAGAAATTGCTCCTGGCAGGCACGGGGGACCATATGGGATGCCGGGATTCAAACCGATGACCTCCTGCATGAAAGGCAAACGCCTTTGGAGGTCACTCTTGATGATGCTCAGGACCTTGCAGAAACTGGACTAAACACAGGCTTCCATACCAATGTACATACAGTATGTGCTCCAGCCTTTGGAACCATCTTCCTAGCTCTGATTTTTTTTAAAAAATGTCTTTCATTGAATTGCACATTAAAACCACACAAATAAGTTGATCAGTTTTAACAGATGCAACAAACACATACCCAAATTGTATTATTAATACCCAAGTTGAATGTTATAACATTTTCTGTGGACCATTTGAAAGCATTTTGTTTCCCTAATTCAATTCAATTTAGAGCCTCTGTATTATTATTATTATTTTTTTTGCTTTTAAATTGTGGTCTTTTCCTGTAAGAAGTAGGAATAACAAGGGAACCCCCAATGAAACTGTCAGGGTGGGAGGGGAATAGGAGGCCACTTGGAGTGATCTGTGTCAGATGCAGCATTGGGTCTAGTGCTCAAGATGAAGTGGCCTGGATCCCCAAGTATCTTACGTACAGCTAGTAACCTGACTAGAGAACTCACCTTTGTAATGATGCTTTTGCACTCAAAGCAATAGTAGAATTTTACTTTGAAATTAAAATAGAAACTGGAAAATTGTTCTTTGGAAAAGTCATCCTAAGGGGGTTAGTTTAAGGTGGTTTTGATTTTCATATTTTAAATCTAAATATACAATTAAGTCTGAATATAATTTCTGATTTTCCCCTCTTCTATAGTCTTATTAAAACAGAAAGAAAGGAAAGCACAAGATTTTAAAATCTGTATCTCTGTATGTTTTTAATTTTTTTTTTTTTGAGTCACACCCGGTAGCTCTCAAGGGTTACTCCTGGCAGGCTCGAGGGACCATATGGGATGCTGGGATTCGAACCACTGACCTTCTGCATGAAAGGCAAATGCCTTACCTCCATGCTATCTCTCCGGCCCCCTGTTTTTAATTTTTTAAATAAAATCTTTAAGCATTATGATTACAAGCATGTTTATAGTTGGGTTTCAGAAAAATCCCTTTACCAGTGCAACATTTCCACCACCAATGCTCCCGCCTCCCCCTGTATTCGAGACAGGCATTCTGCTTCTCTCATTCTTTAACATAGTCATGCTAGTTGTTAGAGTGGTTATTTCCCTAACAGCATTCACCACTCTTAGCCGTGAGCTTCAAATTGTGAGCCAGTCCTTCCAGCCCTTAACTCTATTGTCTCTGGGCCTTATTACAATAATGTCTTTAATTTTTCTTAAGACCCATAGATGAGTGAGACTATTCTGTGTCTATCTCTCTCCTTCTGACTTATTTCACTCATCATAATAGAGTCCATGTACATCCACGTATAGGAAAATTTCATGACTTTTTCTCTCCTGACAGCTGCATAATATTCCATTTTGTATATGTACCACAGTTTCTTTAGCCATTCACCTTTTGAGATGGGTGAATATTTGACAGACTTTTTCTCAAGTTTTAACTGAGGGCAAGCTTTCCATGTCAAATTTTTTAAAAGAAAAAAAAAGAATCTTTTAAAAAAATTTTTTTTTATTATTAGAGAGCTATTTTCAAGTCAGACACAAAGTGGTAGAAAACTTCAAACGGAGTAACTTATTAATTCTGTGACTGGAAAAATATTTATCATGACCAGAGAATTCCAGATTCTTTGTAAAGAACATCTTAAATATCTCTAATTAGCCACTCTTTGGTGACGCTGGAGTCTCATGGGTTCATCTCAAAATACTGATTCTGACACAGTATAATTTGAGATCTTAGTGACAGGACCATGCCCCAAAGACTGAGTACTCAGGGAGTAGCTTAATCTTCTTTCACATACATCTTAGCTCTTTGCTCTGTATTTTCTTTTGCTTTTGCTTTTGCTCTGTATTTTCTAATCTCACTGCACTCAAAAATAATTGCTTCATATTTTTATTAATATTTAAAGACTATTCATATAGTATTTTTTGTGGTGCCAGGTATTAAGCCCAGTGAAGAGTTTTTTTTTTTTGTTTTGTTTTGTTTTTTTTTTTGTGGGACTAGGTATTAAGTCCAGGTCTCAGAGATGTTAACCATATGCTTTATTGCTGAGCTTCATACCAGATCAAAAAATATGTACATTTAAGTGAAAATTTAGGCATCAGGGGCCAGAGTGGTAGTACAGTGTGTAGGGCACTTACCTTACACTTAGATACACCTGGTTTTAATTCCTGGTACCCTGTATAGTCTCCTGAGCCTGCCAGGATTACTTCCTACATGCAGAGCTAGTAACCCTCTGAACACCACTGGGTATGACCCCAAACAAACAAAAAGTAGGCATCATAGTTAAAGTTATTATTATATTATTATTTTTTGGTTTTTGGGTCACACCTGGCAGTGCTCAGGGGTTACTCCTGGGTCTATGCTCAGAAATCGCCCTTGCCTGCACAGGGGACCATATGGGATGCCGGGATTCAAACCACTGTCCTTCTGCATGAAAGGCAAATGCCTTACCTCCATGTTATCTCTCCGGCCCCTAAAGTTATTATTTTTTAAAATGAAGGCACCATTATTTTCAAAGTTATTCATAGTAGTTTTAGGCTTATAGTGTCCAGCACCAATCCCACTGCCAGTGTCAGTTTCCTTCCACCAATTCCCCAGGTTTTTTTCCACCCCCAGCCTGCCTCTTTAACAGGCACATTTCAAAGTTTCAGTCTTATATTTCCAGTGTTGTTGGTTCTGTATTATACATATATGTATATATAAATATCCATACAGTATATACTTCAGTATAAGCCAAGTTTTTTTTGGCACAAAATTAACCCAAACTTGGTTTATATTCAGGTCATACCGGTTATTTGATTTGGTGTGTGCACACCGAATCAAATGCACAAAGTCTTCAGTAGTCTTCTGCCCTATTGGAGGGGACGGTGCTTCAGCTCAGTCCAGAAGTCGTGGCTGAGCTGAAGAGGTAGGCAGCTGAATTGAACTGTATGCCAGTGAACTAATTAACTCACACAATTTTGCGCTTTATATGAGACTGACAGCAGAGGTGATGATATCTGCCAACTTGGTGATGATGACAATGTCTATGCTGATACCTTCACATCAGATACAGCTAAAGCTCTGTTTGGAAATACAGATGATGATGATGAGGAATTCAATTTTGAAGGATTTTAACCTTTGTGATTTATTTAGCTGATTACATGTTGAGCTACAGTTTTCTGCACTTTATTTAAAGTTTTAAAGTTATTGTTGCTAGTTTATAGTTTTTCTTTAGCAATAAATATTGAAAAACATCTAGTCTGGGGCCGGGCGGTGGCGCTGGAGGTAAGGTGCCTGCCTTGCCTGCGCTAGCCTAGGACGGACCGCGGTTCGATCCCTCGGCGTCCCATATGGTCCCCCAAGAAGCCAGGAGCAACTTCTGAGCGCATAGCCAGGAGTAACCCCTGAGCGTCACAGGGTGTGGCCCAAAAACCAAAAAAAAAAAACAAAAAAACCAAAAAAAAAAACATCTAGTCTACGGATTCCTCAATTATTGTAATTCTTTTGGGTATATATTTTTATTTTTGAAATTTACCAGTTTTCTTTTTTTTTTTTTTTTTTTTTTTTGGTTTTTGGGCCACACCCTGTGATGCTCAAGGGTTACTCCTGGCTATGCACTCAGAAGTTGCTCCTGGCTTCTTGGGGGACCATATGGGACGCCGGGGGATCGAACCGTGGTCCGTCCTAGGCTAGCGCAGGTACCTTACCTCCAGCGCCACCGCCCGGCCCCAAAATTTACCAGTTTTCACTGGTAAATTCACCAATTTACCATTGGCTGCTGCATTTTCCATCTCAGCTTATACTCAAGTCACTAAGCTTTCCCAGTTTTTAGGGTAAAGTTAGGGGGGTCGACTTATACTCGAGTATATACAGTATGCATGGAGCACACAGAAACACACACACACACACACACACACACAAACTTCCTTTGTGTGTATCACCAGTGTGCCTGATTTGAAGACTTTTTGACATAATCCCAGTTGCCAGGGACCAAGGTGATGTCTTAAAATATAAATGAGGGTCTGAAGCTAGAGTACAACGGGTAGAGCATTTGTCTTACATGGGGCTGACTTGGGTTTTATTTTTGGCATCCCCTGTGGTCCCTCAAGCACCAACAGGAGTAATTCTGGAGTAGAGAGCCAGGAGTAACCTCTGAGGGCCACATTCAATGGCCCTCAATCCCTACCCCAAATAAATTAAACTATTTTGAGAGATTAAAGTCTATATCAGGGGTCCTCAAACTTTTTAAACAGGGGGCCAGTTCACTGTCCCTCAGACCATTGGAGGGTCTGACTATAGTAAAAACAAAACTTATGAACGAATTCTTATGCACACTGCATATATCTTATTTTGCAATGAAGAAACAAAACAGATACAAATACAGTATGTGGCCTGCGGGCCATAGTTTGAGGACCACTGGTCTATATCAACAAAGTAAACTATCTTGTATGTGAAATTAATGTTACTCAACAATTTCCAACCTATTATCTACAAGAATAATAGAATTACTGCTAACTGTCTGATAGAAAAAACTCTTAGATACCTTCAATTTCTCTGACTTGTTGATCATTAATTTTTTATTAGGAGAACCTTACAGGTTAAGTTTAGGCAGACTTTCATAAACCATGATTAGACTGCATAAGAAAGTATATTCCAGGACCGGAGCTTTGGCACAAGCAGTAGGGCATTTGCCTTGCATGCACTAACCTAGGATGGACTATGGTTCCATCCCCTGGTATCCCATATGGTCCCTCAAACCAGGAGTGATTTCTGAGCACATAGCCAGGAGTAATCCCTGAGTGTCACTGGGTGTGGCCCTAAAAGAAAAAGAAAAAGGAAAAAAGTATATTCCCTTTGAGAAAACTAGAAAAGACAATCTTGGTGATATCCATATACCTGTGGAGCTGGGGACAAGAGCCAAACAAAGATAAAGGCAGCTTAGACTTAGGTTTACATGCACACACAGTCTTATACGATGTCCTATGATCCAACTAGAGATTAGGTCCTCCCCCCACTAATTTCTTAGGTTCTGTAGAAATGACAGTTATTCATTGCAGTTTGTAGAGTGCAGAAAAATATAAGGAAAAGAAATATCAATAGAACCTTTCTCTCTAGAGATGAACCTTTAACAATTGGTAAACCAGATAACCAGGTCCCAGAAATTTCCTGTGCTCAGGTACATATAGAAAAGTATAGATAACTAGTGAATTGGGATAGAATTATATTCTGCTTTTTAAATTTTTCCTTCAACTAATGTTGATTTTAGAAGCTGTGAATAGATATGCACCATTACTTTCAATGAATGCCTTCTCTTCCATTAGGCCATTTTCACTTACTCTCCAATCAATAAACATTGGAGTTGTCTTATTCTCCATTTTAAAATCATGATATGATTATGGTTAAATACTTTGCTACTAGTTTGATAATCACCTTAGGGTAAATACACTGAAGCAGGATTGTTGGTTCATTGAGTATGTCCATTTGTTCCTGTTGCCAGACTGCCCTTCAGAAGCCTGCTGTTAATTGCCAATGCACCAAGTATACATTTCCACATAATCATGCGTTGTCAACCTTTTACTGCAAATCAGAAACATGCATGTGGTAGCTTTTTACCTCCACTAATTTTTCTTTCCTTTCTAATTTGCTTTAATATTTTTGTTTGTTTTTGAACCTCACCATCTGTGCTCGGGACTTACTCTTGGCACTGTGCTTAGAGCTCTTTCATGCCAGAGTTTGGGGAACCATATGTGATATGGGGTCAAACCAGGGTTGGCTGAGTGTAAGACAAGCACCTTAATCCTTGTACTATCTCTTTGCCCTTGCTTTAATTTTCAGTTATGAAAAATGTAAAGTATGCAGGTAATGTATGCACCTGTCATCCCATTTTAGTAATTTCAATTCCTAACTAGTCTTATTTTATTTCCATTCTTCCATCCCACCTGTTTTTTATCCTCTTACTTATTATGAAGCACATTCCAGACATACTATCCTTTACTCCATGTTAAATTATCTAACACTTTATTTTATTTACGATGTCTTTTTTTAATTTTGTATTTTTAATTATGATAACAATGATGTAAAGAATGAGGATAAAGTAAAGTTACAGGGGAAGGACAATCACCCATATACAGAGTTCTCAGAAGAAATCCCCTTGCTGACGCCTAAATTTTGAACTTACAGTCAAAGAAAATTAAGAAAGATAAAACAGAACCCATGTACAATTACTTTGTCTACAAGTCTCCAGATTGTAGTATATTATAACATTTTTTAATTTTTTTTTTTTTGTTTTTTGGGCCACACCGGGCTGTGCTCAGGGGTTACTCCTGGCTGTCTGCTCAGAAATAGCTCCTGGCAGGCACGGGGGACCATATGGGACACCGGGATTCGAACCAACCACCTTGGGTTCTGGATCGGCTGCTTGCAAGGCAAACACCGCTGTGCTATCTCTCCGGGCCCATATTATAACATTTCTTAGCAATACACAAAGCAATCTAAAGCCATGAGATTTATGTGACTCCTTAAACATTGAAGGCATAGTATTTTTTTTTACATTTTCATGCACTTGCATATTAGTTTGAGTTAACATCAAACGTTTTTAAGGTTTAGAGTCAAAGGAGCACAGTAAATGGTGTTAGAGTGGCAAATATTGTTTGCATAGGCCCACCAAAATATGGGGGACATGGAAAGGAAAAGCCTTGGCCTAAATACAAGAAGACCCTACCCCTGAAGTTTCCTGGCATAAGACCAACTCTAGGTTCCAGGCAAACTAGTTTGTTCAATCCAAGTCATTGTCTGTAGTGTCAATACAGTTTTATTTTTCACGTAGTCTCCATTGTTGGCATCAGGTTTCTGTATTAAAGATCCTGGAATCTGCATATCCCACATTAAAGTCAGGCTGGTGTGGAGGGAGCATCCTCTAGTTTCACCTCACAATTAAAGGGCAGTGCAGAAAGCCCTGTCCAGTAAGCTGGTCATTGTTGATGTTAAGTCTTCTCAGTGTTAAAGGAAGTCTCTTTTGAGTAGATCGATGTCAGAGCAGCGGTAGGGTCTTCCCTGGTAGAGGATTGCTTCCAGGTGATGTTATAGACAACCTTGGATGTTTCATAGATGGCTTCCCTAGATCAGGGGTGAATGGAGAATGCCCATTGTTCTGAGGCTTGTGCCAGGTCATTATGTCAATGTTCAGAGTGTAAGGTCCCATTGCACTATAAGATTTGTGTGCTTCCATCTCTATTAGATAATAACTTACTTGTATGTATAGTATTTTCCCATTTTAATGTGCCTATGCAAACAAGAAATAAAGCCAAGTGGTATTATCTGTGCATATGGGGGTGTAAGAACACGTCCAACAATACCTGTGACTTGGTTCAAACATAAGCATTAAACTGAGGGACTCTTTCAACAAATTCCCTATTGAAAAGTTCACAAAGAGAAGATAAAAAATGGGGAAAATCGTCACTGTATAAGAAAATATTCAGCAAGAGCTATAGCTGTCAAAGAAAACACACATAAAATGTTGAAAAGACATACGTGTCCATTTTATGTCTTTTGAAATAGTTGGGGGGGGTGTTAACTCCAGTGCACCACTTTGGACTGTGACTAGGACTCTGCAGTACTAAAGTTAAAAAGGGTAAATGTGGGGCCGGAGAGATAGCATGGAGGTAAGGTGTTTGCCTTTCATGCAGAAGGTCATCAGTTCGAATCCCGGCGTCCCATATGGTCCCCCGTGCCTGCCAGGAGCAATTTCTAAGCATGGAGCCAGGAGTAACCTCTGAGCACTGCCGGGTGTGATAAAAAAAAAACCACAAAAAAAAAAAAAAAGGGTAAATGTGGAGTAATGATGGTAGGGGGTGAGAGAGTTAAAGAGAAAAATGAGCTTTTGTAGGTGTGTGCGGAAGGGCAGAGTACAAAATGGACATTCTGCATACATAAAAACATAATTCAAGGATTATAATTATTACTATAATTATTTTATACTATTAAAGTATATTGTACGCCCCCGCGCGGTTTTGTACATATAGACTGGTAAGAAATTTACCAGTGACTGCTTTAGTGCAACCGAGCAACTCTCAGAACCCATGGCGGAGGCCTGCAGAACCCCATGCTGGCATCGACTCCCGGCTCCCAGGAAGGAAAGAGGTGCTTCAAGAGCTGAGAGGCCGGAAGTTCAAAGCTCCCACCCAGACCCTCCCTAAGGAGCCGGGTGGGGAATGGGGGAAAGCCTAGGGTAACCTTCAAGCCCCTCCAAGGGACCCACCTGGCTCTGGCATGTGGCCCAGGGAAAGCCCTGGAGATCAGGAGCAAGGCGGTAGAGGGGTGCTGGGGTCACCCAAACCCGCACCCCCCACCCCCCAGGCCTGGTTAAGAAGGCCTTTGGCATGGTGGAGGCCTGCTGAACTCCATGCTGGCATCGACTCCCCGATGTCTTTTTTTTTTTGTTTTGTTTTTGGGCCACACCCGGCGGTGCTCAGGGGTTACTCCTGGCTGTCTGCTCAGAAATAGCTCCTGGCAGGTTCGGGGGACCGTATGGGACACCAGGATTCGAACCAACCACCTTTGGTCCTGGATTGGCTGCTTGCAAAGCAAACGCTGCTGTGCTATCTTTCCGGGCCCCGATGTCTTTTTTTTTTTATTGAGTGCGCATTTATACACATGTTGGATGTAAAGTATTTCTATATATATTGGGTATGTTTTTAATAGCAAATTAGTTGATTTTCTTTCTGGTTTTAAACCAACTGTATTAGTATAATTTAGCACTTAGATTTAATAATCTTAAGATGTGAGATGTAGAATATTCAGTTCCAGGAAAGTTACCAGACTCGGTACTGGTTGGCTAACATCTGCAATATTTGGCTCTTAGCGTGACATTTTCAGGACATTGACGTATGAGCATATTCAGAAGAGAGTGACTGGTGTGGTGCAATTAGAGAATAGTGTCAGATGAGTGGTGAAGGAGCTGGGTGGGCATCTTCCATTCGGAAAAGACTAAACTGAGGGGAGGGTGATGAATGGTGCAATTATCTGAAGATGTTGTCATGTGGAAGGGCTTCAGGGATAACAAGGAAGAAGCTGCTAATTAAGAAGCAATGCATTATATCTCCTTTCTGGCTCCTCATATTTAGCTTTTGCTGAATTTGTTTATATCTACACCTGGATGCAAATGGTGCATCTGTGATTCTAGAAAACTCTGAGACAATCTTGCCAGTTGTACTGCTTACACTCCTTCCAGTCCTGGACTTAACATTGAGATTTAAAGTGACTTCGTAATATAAGAAAATACTCTGGAGTGGCTAAAATAATGGGCAGCTATAAAATTATATGCCCAGAATTCCATATCTATGGATCCAAAATAAAAAGTTTTGAAATGTTTTCCATAACTCATTTAGACACAAAACTTGACCTGCACAATGCTTTTATTTATCCCACTTGGTAGAGAATATTCATATTTGTTTTATTTCTTTTTTTTCCCCCGAAAGTAGTGTTCTTGATTAGTATTTTCCTGTACCCCAAGGGGTGTTATGTAATGCTATGTTATTGCACTCATAAAACTCAAAGAAGCCTGAGTTCTGAAATGCTTCTGGCCCAAAGGGTTTTTGTACCTGTAATTGTTATCTTTTATTTGTTGAATGATATATTGTGCATTTTGGTGTCTGATCACTATGCATATGTAAAAAGAGAATAATACTTTTGCCTGCTTATTCCTTTGGAGCCTCTGAAAATTAATATGGAGAGAATATTAAAAATATTCAGAAGTTCCTAAAAAATAATACTTTACTAGTATGTATTATTCTGTGCATGTTTAACATTCCTTCTGAAAATGGGGAGAATAATAATGAAATACGTGGTTGAACTTTAATGATTGAACAAAGAAGTCTTCCAGTGACAACTGAAAGATATTTTTTAAATGTTTTACTTTATCCAATCTGATTAGTGCATTTAGTTATTTTGAATTATTTGAAATGAAGTAATGTATCATAAAACGGTACCAGGCCTATTTTAAGATCTGCATTATTGAGCTCTATGAATTTGCTTTTAGGCATATATACTGAAGTTGTTTCTAAATGATAATGATGATTTCATTTTCGATAATGCTAACATCCTAGTTCAAGTAATCTGGGTTGCTTTTATTATAAACCATACTCCAAACTTCACAGGGAGAGGCAGTATGGCTTAATAAAGTATTTATCATTTTATTATTATTATTATTATTTTGCCACACCTGGCGTTGCTCAGGGGTTACTCCTGGCTGTCTGCTCAGAAATAGCTCCTGGCAGGCACGGGGGACCATATGGAACACCGGGATTCGAACCAACCACCTTTGGTCCTGGATCTGCTGCTTGCAAGGCAAACGCCGCTGTGCTATCTCTCCGGGCCCAAAGTATTTATCTTTAAGAATTGCAACTCACTTGGCTTTAAAGAAGAAAAACAGCATATGTGTTATATAAAAAATACCTTTTTCAATCCTTTAGCTTAAAGGTGTAGCCACTATTATTTTATGAAAAACCTTATTTGTTTTAGTACATAGTACATTAGAGATAAACATGTAGGGTGTATATATATACATATACATATACATATATATGCTATATTGTTAAGTGCTTTCTTATTTGTCTTAGAGATCATTCTAGTGCATACCTAGATTTACTTTTGTCACTATAGTGTGGTCTGCACACAATAACTTTAACAAGTATCCACAATAAACCTTTGTTATTATCTTCTTTAGTTGATAAAAATAATTATGCAATAAATGTGTGTGTGGTTTGGCAAGAAAATACAAAAGATAGATTCCTAGCAAGAAATGGGTAGATAAATCTAATACATTGGTAGTACTGAATCACCAAACAAAAGGTTTTGTCAATGCATCCTCTTAGATGTTCCTTAGTGTATTTGTCTTTCTCCTTGCTGCTGTTGGGATTATTGAGATAGGTTTTCAAACATAATGAACAGTAGGTGTTCATTTAAAATATTTCTTGCATTGAAAAGTTTAAATTTGGAAAAGCTAAATCTATAACTTTTATTTATTTATTTATTTATTTTGGGGGGGTTGAGTCACACCCAGCAGTGCTCAGGGGTTACTCCTGAAGTCACTCCTGGAAGGCTCGGGGGACCATATGGGATGCTGGCACTCAAACCACTGCCCTTCTGCATACAAGGCAAACACCCTAACTCCATGGCCCTTGTTTTTTATTTTATTTTATTTTATTTCCCCTTTGCTGATAGTGGTTGGTGTTCCTGATCTAGGCTTTTAGCTCCCAAACACTGAAATCGCTTTTATTGGTGCTCTTTGACCTTGGAGAGAAAGGTTCTTTCCCCTTCTTCATTGTGCTCTCCTAGGAGAAACAAGTTTCCTTGTTGATGCAGTGGTCCTACTGATATGAAGTTTTATTTTTGAATGTTTAAGCTATCTAGAGACTGTAATCACATGAATTTATTACCAGATATTCCTACAGTAGTTTTTTCTTTGTGTGTGTGTGTGTGTGTGTGTGTGTGTGTGTGTGTGTGTGTGGTTTAAACCAAACCTGTTGGCGATATGTGGTTACTCCTGACTCTGCACCCAGTGATCCCTCCTGATGGAGCTCAAGGAAACATGGGATGTCAGGGATGGAACATACAAGGCAAGCTCCCTACCTTCTGTACTATCTCTCCAGCCCCATATATATTTATTTGTTTTTGGACTACAGCTAGCTGTGCTCAGGACTTACTCCTGGCTCTGCACTCAGGGATCAATTCTGCTAGGCTCAGGAATCTTATGGGGTTCTGAGAATTGAACCTAGCTCTGCCATGTGTAAGGCAAGTGCCTTCTCACTTCTCATAATTGTTTTATTTTAGATTTTTTTTTTTTTTTGGTTTTTGGGCCACACCTGATGACTGACACTCAGGGGTTACTTCTGGCTATGTGCTCAGAAATCGCTTCTGGCTTGGGGAAACCACATGGGGTGCTGGGGGATCGAACTGTGGTCCGTCCTAGGTTAGTGTGTTGTAAGGCAAATGCCCTACCACTTGCACCACTGCTTCAGCCCCAATAATTGTTCTATTTTAAACATTAATTTAGAATCATTGCTTACTGTGCCTTGTTTAGGCATGTATGAATTAAGAAAAACATAGCTAATGTAGGGTTCAGTGCTCTCCACTTTCAGGCGTCTGTGGGGGTTGTGGAATGTATTCCCCACAATGAGGGGAACTATTGTACTTTTTTAAAACTGAAACTCAATTGAGATGTAATTTATATACCATACAATGAACTCATTCAAAATATATCGCCTAGTAGGATTTTAGTATAGTCTTAGTTGTGCAAGCTCTGCTTTTTCTCTCATGTTCTTATTGCTGAAAGAAACCAACACACTCTTTGGCTTGAAGGCTGCCATCCTAGAATCTTTGGAGGTTACTTAGCTTAACACTCTTATCCTATTAATGGTTGGTTAAGTTAGTATCTGGCTCTTTAATTTTTCTGTTCTGGACATTTCATACAAATGGAGTCACAGTAATTGGCCTATTTTCACCTGGCTTCTTTCATTTAGCATCGTGTTTTCAAGGTTCATTCACCTTGACAGGGGAATGGGCTGTGCTCTCTCTCCAGCCTGTAAACACTTTCTACATACCCATTCACATATGGGAATGTGAACTGATTCAACCTCTATAGAAAATACTATGGAGATTCCTAAGAAAATTATTGATGATCCAGCATATGATACAGTAATCCTACTCCTAGATCTCTATGTAAAGAACCCAAAAAGACAGGCCACCTATGTTTCTTGCAGTGCTATTTACAGTAGTTAAAATCTGGAATCAACCTGTGTTAGGGTTATAGATAGATGAGCGGGTAAAGAAGATGTGGGCTCTATACGACAAACTGTTACTCAGTTGTAAAAACAGAAATGGAATCTTTCTTTTGAATGTGATTGTAACTTGAGGCATAAAAATAAGTGAAATAAGTCAGAAGGAAGATGGCAAATATGGGATGATTTCATGCATATATTAGAAAACAGGGCCCAGAGTGATAGCACAGCGGCGTTTGCCTTGCAAGCAGCCGATCCAGGACCTAAGGTGGTTGGTTCGAATCCTGGTGCCCCATATGGTCCCCCGTGCCTGCCAGGAGCTATTTCTGAGCAGACAGCCAGGAGTAACCCCTGAGCACTGCCGGGTGTGGCCCAAAAAACAAACAAAAAAAATCCTTAGATGCTGACTACAGAATTGAAGTTTCTGAGGGGCAAGAAGTGACTATAGTGGTCCAGTATCTGATAGAGGGATAGTGGCAGTGAGGGGGGAGTTGTGTGGCACTGTGACATCCTAAGACATATAAACACCTAAACTTTCGTAAGCCATGTTAGCTCAATAAATAAAGTGAACTAGTTAATATAATTTTTGAATGACACTCATTGATAACAGATTTCTTTACTTTTGGTTTTTGGGCCACACCAGCAGCACTCAGGGGTTACTCCTGCTTCTGTGCTCAGAAATCACTCCTGGTAGGCCTAGGGGACCTTCTGAGATGCCAGGGATTGAACCTAGGTCTGTCCCACCTTGAGTGTAAGGCAAACACTCTATTGCTGTGCTATTGCTCTGGGAAATAACAGAAATAACAGATTTCTTGATCCAAATGGATTTTCATAATTCACAGAAAGCTAGATTTATTTTTTCCTTTGTGATTGTAGTCTTAAATCTCATCCTCCCCATATAAGTGGGGACAGGGCACAGCTAACTGATAAGTATGGCTAGAGTTGTGCCAATCCATCCTAGCAGTACTCCATCCTTTCTATTGGTGCTGTGAAATGTTCTCACATTATTGTGGCATTATAGCTCAGGTAGATATAAAATATTATGTGTGGATGAAATGGGGAATGGCATAATAGGGCTCATGAACTTAAGAATTGTCTTCCTTTATATTTCTAATAATAATTCTTTTACAATGGAGTCAATGATTATATAGGAGTTGATCTTGGAATTTGTTATCTATTTAGAGAAAACAGATTTTTATTGCTATTCATAATAAATGTAAATGTCCTATCATATATTTAGAGAAAATTATTATATTTCTAGGCAAAAGAAAGCCTCTGCATTTCATAATAAAATGTAAGGATTTTGAGAGGTTTCTAGGAATATCACTATAGGGAAAAATAATACATTTAAGGTTTCTTAAATTTGGCTAGTAAGGTGTTTATACTTAGAAATATTTCCTTTCCTCACAAGAAATAGATACAAGAAGTATTCTTGGTCAGTCTGCCAAGTTTTTAAAAATGGAGTTCTCATTATCATTGGAGGTGCCTAAATAACATTAACATTTCGGGTTAAACAATTATTTGGCTTCCTATGTTGACATTAATCCTGATAGAAATGGAAGGTTAAGATGAGCCCAGGGGAATGAATTCCATTGCCCAAAAAAAGAGCTTCTATTTTTCCTTGTCAATCTATCCTAACCTTCTCCAGGGACCTCACCCAGAAATGAAGGAGCTGTCCCTTGAGGCATTGATAGGGGTGTTAGCTGTGAATGAGAGCAGAGCTCTTACTGAAAAGATTGGGAGTTAGGATGCTTCCAGGGTTTCTGGTGCTTTGGGAGCAGCCAGATTCTAAGGAAGACTGGTCCGGGTGTACAGAATCAGTGGCACTGAACTCTGGCTAGAAACTTTGTTCAGGAACTATTTGTGGAATATGTAGAAATTTTTTTCTTATAGTGTTTTAGTGAGTACATTGGCTTTTAGAGGACACATAAAAATGGTGTCTGAAGGGAACATTCCACTTTTGGAGGCAGTGTTCTCTGTGTTTCATTAATTGCATGTTATGCTTTAATGAGATCAAAGACATTTCTTTCCTGTAACTGTGGAATGCTCAGTGCTTGGTTCTGCCTGCCTCTAATGGGCCTACTGAATGTCTCCATGTCTCTCATTACCGTTTAACGTCTGCTTAGTTGGTGGTGACTTTAAGTCCTTACTTGGCTTCCAGAGTAGATTCTTACACTTAGAGTCAAAACTTGAACAGGTCTCTCTCTCTCTCTCTCTCTCTCTCTCTCTCTCTCTCTCTCTCTCTCTCTCTCTCTCTCCATCTCTCTCTCTCTCTCTCTCTCTCTCTCTCTCTCTCTCTCTCTCTCTCTCTTTGATTTTTGATTTTTGGGCCACACTCAGCAGTGCTCAGGGGTTACTCTTGGCTGTCTGCTCAGAAATAGCTCCTGGCAGGCACGGGGGACCATATGGGACACCGGGATTCGAACCAACCACCTTAGGTCCTGGATCGGCTGCTTGCAAGGCAAACGCCACTGTGCTATCTCTCCGGGCCCTCTCTCTCTCTCTCTTTTTTTTTTTAATTAAAAAAAAAAAACCTTTTGTCATATGTATTTTCCCAACTTCAGGTAAACCCCACTTGACTGTTTTGTAGCCATATTGCTCACTTTGGGTCAGTTACAACATTCTGAAAGGGTTGTTTGAATTAGTTAGGGTTCTGTTGCAGAGAACTGAATCTAATTCTTCCCACATTAAACAAAAAAAAGGCTTTATTAAAGGGAATTAAATATGCTAATATTGTTCAGGGCTTAAAAAGACAGGCTGGACCTGCCAGGAGTGGGAGCAGCTCCCAAATCCTCCCTGTGGAATTGGATTCCAAGGGAGCCTGTGTCCCTGCACCAGCCAGAAGGAAGCTGACAGGGAAGTGTCTGCTGTTTTCTCTGCACCTGGCCCCTTACTGTGATCCTTCCAGTAGTCCAGAATGCACCAAACAGATGACTTGAGAATTCTGAAAGTTCATATGACATAGGAAGGTAAGGGAGGAAGAGTAAACAAGCAGAAAGAATTCAGCTTAAATGGTCTGAATATGCCAATGGAAGAAGAAGAAACATGATTCTTTTAGTTTTATCTTAGTAGTGAAGAAGAAAACATGATTCAGGGACTAATCAGGGCTTTGTGTTCAGGAATTATAACCAATGGTGCTTGGGGGATTTTGTGTCAGGATCAAACCTGAGCCACTTTTAATATATCACAGGTAATTGAAAGGATGGGGGAAGATATACCACAGAAGCATTAATTTAAAAATCAGGACCATTTTAATATCAGAAAATGTAAACTTAGAGCAAAGAGAATTAGTAGAGACAGATATATTGTATACCTTTTAATCCATGAATAATATATAATCCTTTAATGTGTTCATGCCAAGTAACAGAGCCTCAAAATACATGAAACAAAAGATCTATAGTTTTGAAGGAGAAAGAAATTAAAACCTAATATAGAATATGATAAGTAATTTAGATGAAAAAAATTAATTGCTGCATTTGGAGTTTTTAATACCCAATTCTCAGCAATATCGGAAATATTGATGAAAAAATTTAAATGTAGGAAAATCTCCCAACACTTAGAAATTAAACACACTTTTAAATAGTCCATCAAAGAAAAAAATCTTAAGTTAAAAAAGAACGTACAATATATAGAACATATGATGTAATTTGAAACATGAAAATTTCCTTGAGAGGGAAATTTATAGCACTATTGTTACACATGAAAAGAAAAAGGTCGGGCCGGGCGGTGGCGCTAAAGGTAAGGTGCCTGCCTTGCCTGCGCTAACCTTGGACGGACCGCGGTTCGATCCCCCGGTGTCCCATATGGTCCCCCAAGCCAGGAGCAACTTCTGAGCACATAGCCAGGAGTAACCCCTGAGCGTTACTGGGTGTGGCCCAAAAACAAAAAAAAAAAAAAAAAAAAAAAAAAAAAAAAAAAAAAAAGAAAAGAAAAAGGTCTAAAATCAATCTAAGCTCCTCCCTCAAGAAACTAGAAAAAGGAGCAAAGTAAACCCAATTCTAGAGGAAGGAAGGAAATAACATCAGAAACTAATGAAATTGAAAGTGGAGAGATGAGAGGAAAAATCCATTAAATGAAAAACTCGTTTGTCAGAAATATCAATAAAATTGATAAACTTCTAGCAAGATAAATATAACAAAAGAGAGGACACATTACAATGATCAGGACTGAACTGGAATATCATTCCAGATCCTGCTGCTATTAAAGGATGATAATATGACAACTTTACATTCATTAAAAGGACCTGAGAAGAAAGCTGTCAATAAAATGAAAACCTACTGATACTTTGACCAGTAGGTGAAATAGGCCACCTGGTGGGGCTAGAAAGAGAGTTCGGTGGGTAGGGCCTTTGTCTTGCTGATCTGACTTGGATGACCAGCATCCCATATGGTACCCCAGCACTGCCAGGATTAAGTCCTGAGTACAGAGCTAGGAGTAACCCTTGAGCACTGCTAAGTGTGGCCCTGAAAACAAAACGAAACAAGAAAACAACCCAACTATAAATGACCTGAGGATTAATGTTAGAGAATTTTAAGAAATTGAATCATTTAAAAAATTTATTATAGTTTGAGTAAACATGGTTACAGCAGTATTAACATTTATGGTATTAATGTACAAAGTCACTGTAGCCCCACCAAATGCTCCTAAATTTTTTTTTGTCTAGAATCATTTTATTTCTGTAGAAATTAATATATTATACACAATCATCCAGTAAATAGAAGAGATAGGAAGAGTTAAAAATCTTTGAGGCTACTATTCCCATATCAACAGTATCAGACAGGACAATACAAAAACTATATAGCCTAAACTATTAGAGACAATAATGTTCAATAAAATATTAAATAAAAATCCAGTAACAAATTGAAAATATTTAGAAACAGAGGTTCAGGTATTTGCCTTGCACATAGAAGACCCCAATTCTGTTCCTAACACTGCATGTGGTTCCTAAGTACTTCTAGTGAGACCCCTATAGCACAGAACCAGAAATAAGTCCTTTGCACTGACAGGTATGGGCTCAAATTTAATATGATCAAGTGGAATTTCATGCATGCAGAGCTGGTCTGATATTCAACTCAAACTAGTAAATGAGTTTAATACTGTTGCTGCATATAAAATCAAATTTCAAATCAATCACATTTCTATTGAGTAATACAGAATATGCGAAAATCCTAAAAAAATCAATATTATTGGGCCCGGAGAGATAGCGCAGCGGCGTTTGCCTTGCAAGCAGCCAATCCAGGACCAAAGGTAGTTGGTTCGAATCCCGGTGTCCCATATGGTCCCCCGTGCCTGCCAGGAGCTATTTCTGAGCAGACAGCCAGGAGTAACCCCTGAGCGCCACTGGGTGTGACCCAAAAACTAAAAAAAAAAAAAAAAATCAATATTATTTACAGGTAGTATGTTTCAGAAAATGACATTAGGTGAAAAGTTAACATTTATATTATCTCTGTGTTGACAATTACAAAGCACTGAGGAATTAAGGAGGTCCCACATCCCTGAGCATCACCAGGGATGAGCCCTGAGTAAAGCCAGGTGTGGCCCCAAAATCAAACAAACAAAAAGGACTTACATAAATGGTGGCAGAATTGGTTCATATATTAGAAGATGCAATGTAAATGATGTCAGTTCTCCCTAAATTGTACATGTTTTATATAGTTTTTACAAAAATCCCTGAAAGGTGCATGGTGGACATAGTAAAGTATTAATTTTGTAGGCATAGATATCAGAATAGTTTAGATAATCTTAAAAAGAGAATAAAGTGGTTGGAATAATTTTGTTGCTATTAAAGTCTTCCTTATACTTAGAATAATCAGGATGGTGTATTTACAGTAGGTATAGGTTAGGGGAATGAGAGAGAACCAAGGTTCCTACAAATGTGCCCAAGTAATAAAAAAAATTTTTTTTGGTGGTATACCAGGGGATTGAACTTTACAATATACAAAGCAAGTGTTCTATTGCTGTGTACATTCCTGGCCCCCAACTAATTTAGGCAAAAATGCAAAATCATTCAATTAAAGATAATAAAGCCTTTTTTGTTTGTTTGGTTTTGGGGCCACACCCAGCAGTGCTCAGGGGTTACTCCTGGCTCTGCACTCAGAAATCGCTCCTAGCAGGCTCAGGGGACCATATGGGATGTCAGTAATTGAACCACCTTCCGTCTTGTGTTGGCAGCGTGCAAGGCAAACGCCCTACAGCTGTACTATCTCTCTGGCTCCAAAAGATGATAAAGCCTTTCTAACAGTCAGCAATGGAACTGTTTTGATTTAAATTTAAATCTACAAATTTTTAGGAAAAAGTGGAGAAAGTCTTTAGGATATAGAACTGAGTGACATATTCTTTTTTGTTTTGTTTTGCTTTGAGCCACATCCGGTGACACTGAGGGGTTACTCCTGGCTATGTGCTCAGAAATTGATCCTGGCTTGGGGGATTATATGGGATGCCAGGGGATCAAATCACACTGCCCGTCCTAGGTTAGCCATTTGCAAGGCAAACACTTTACTGCTTGCACCACTGCTCTGGCCCCATAAGTGACATATTCTTAATCTTTGATGTCAAAAGCAACAATTCAAAAAAAAAAAAAAAAAGGTTGATAAATTTGAACTTATTTTGCTCTTGGAGAACCCATGCTATAAACCAGTAGAAAATATTTGCAATCACTGTATTTGCCTACTCCTCCCCCCAATAATTAAAAAGTCTATTATGCAAAGAACAAATTAGAGCAATAGCTATTTCATTGAGTAGAACTGTTCTAAGTAAGTACAGGAATAAATGCTTTCAATATCAATACCGTTAGCCATTAGAGAAATTAATGAAATCCTTGAAGAAGTCATCGTTGCCAGAAGGGATACAAGAGGGTAAGTCACCATAGGAAGGTCAGACAATTTTCTACCAAAACTGGGTCTGCAGCTACATAGTGAATTAGTGCTTGCACTCTTGGATATCCTGGAGAAATGAAGAGAATCACAAAAACTGTACAAAATTGTTCAGCAAAGCCTGTTTGTGATACCCTCAAACTAGGAACAAACCAGAGAATGGGAGAATGGTTGAATACATCTATATTATGAAGATTCAAAATAGAAGGGGACAAAATGTTTTTTGCAATATAGGTAAATCTCTACAATGAATGAAAAAAAAATCCTACTTTAAAAGGCTACATATGGTGTGATTCTCCATAATTATGAAATGGCAGAGTTCTAGAAATGGCAAACTGGTTTCTGGTGGTAAAAAGAAAATGAGGATGTATAGCATGTGGCTGTGGCTTCAAAAAAAAGTAGCCTGAGTGGATCCTCATGATGTGGAAATGCTCTCTTTTGACTGCATACTATTCTCTGGTGTGGCGCTGTGTTGTAGTTGTTCAAGATATTTCCAGGATATTGATCAAGAGGGACTGCAACTTACAATTGCAAGTGAATCTATAGTTTCTCATAATAAGTTTTTAAATGTGAATGCACAGAATTCTATCAGAAGCTGAGATTAGAAATTGATTTAGAATGCAACTGATTATAACCAACATTTTAATCCAGTTAGCATAAAGACGAAAATAGATGATTAAAAGAAACCATACATAGACAAAATAAATGCAGAACAGCAATATTATTCATCAGTTTGAAACTTAGAGTGGTAAGCAGTAAGCGTTATTATAAGAAACATGATATACTGGTAAAAGACAGCGTTTTAGAGGAGGTATGGCATGTAAGATGTGAGGCAGCTGAATCACACAGTCTAAACATCAGAGAACTAGAAATACATGTGAATTTTAATAAAAATTAAATCAAAACAATCAAAGAAATCTCTTATCAAATATTATGCTGATTAAAGAAAGTCATACAGGTGGAAGTGGGAGTAGAATTTATGGAAGTCTTCAGCATTAAAGAAATACTACGAAAGGTAGCCTTTAGTATTAAAACAAAGCAAAAAGTTGAAACGAATGCCCCAAATCTGCATGTGTTTTATTTATACAAAAAAAAATTACTATGAAACCAATAGGGAACCTAGAAATTATCTGAAAAAAGTTAATATCCAAAGTATGTTAGAAATCACACACTTAAAATACAAAAGCAACCTGGTAAAAATGTACAAAAGACAGATCTTTCTTCAAAGAAGCCATACAGGTGGTCTCGACATAGGCTACTACCACTTATTAGGAAAATGCTGGTTCAAACTCACAATGAGAGATCAACTTATTATTGTAAAATGGCTTATAAAAAAGATTATAATGGAGTGTTGGCAAGGAAAAAGAGGACTTTGATACACTTGGTGAGAATGTACATTGACACAGTCACTATAGAAAGTAATGTCGAGGACTTGAAAAAAAAAGTAATGTTGAGTTTCCTTAACAAAATAAAAAAAAACGGAAATTTATTGTGATCCAGCAATATTAATCCATAATGTTTTTCTCGCACTGTTTCCTATGACTAAGTATGGTCATTTTCTTTTTGCAGGGTGCGAGACAGTTCAGGTTAGAAAACTCTGGACTTCCCAAGTGAGGCTGTTCTTGTTCTATTAGAAGCATTGTACTTGTGACTCTGATCAAGCTTTTCATGGTACAAGTTATACATTTGTCACTTGAATATTAGCTCCCTCTGGGTATCTTACAAGTTCATATGTATAACATTTCCTTAACAGTAATATCCATTAGTGAGAACTGGATGTTTGCAAACAAAAAAGAAATTGAAGTTTAATGGATAGTATATTCAATTATTGGCTTTATAATCCATTTTCTGTTTTAGTTGTATGATATTTGAATAAATGCTTACTTAAGTGGTAGCAGTTAATAGCTTTAAAGATTATTTTTTGGGGGAATCAAGGAGATGATTAAAAGGACTATATAGCATATTCTTTGCATATAGGAGCCATAGATTTGGTTCCTCAATCATACAATTTCTCTTGAGCACCAAGCCAGGTATGACCCCAAATAACAATAAAAAGTTTCTCCTACATTTTAAAATATTTTGTTATATTGATATAGAATTGTAAGAAAGTTTGCTTCTGAGCAGATCAAAAATATGACAGTGGCTTTTGTTATCATCAAAACAGACCCCAAATTTGCAACAAACATTAAAACTACATTATGATTTCATAATAGATGGATCTAGTGTCTTCGTTTGTTGTTGCCAGACTGAGGAGAGTGCCATGTTGAAAGCAAATTCCATCAGCTATGGCCTAATATATAATTGAAACTGGCATGTTTTGTTGCAGGTATCCTTGCTTAGTATAGTTCTTTGCTATTACCATCCAAACCCAGGGGGTTCAATCTAGAAAAGAGTGGTGAATTTTTCTAGGGACCACTTGGTTCCTGCAAGCCAGGTATTCCCATACATTGGTACCAGGAGACATTCACTTTCACTATCAACCCAGTCCCAAATGGACATGAACCCACAGGCTTGTTATTTCTATTGTGTTGCACTACATATTTTATATGCATATAATATATACATATTTTTTATATTACAAAAAAATGTGTTTGGGAATCCCTGATGGTTTCCTGCTGAATGTTGGACTCCAGAGAACATTATTTGATCTCTGTTGTGTGGTACTCCATGGAAGAAATGCCATTAGCAAGTGCAGTCCACTTTGTTAGTTTTAGATTTCCCAAATAGAGGCCAGGGTCACTCATAATACTTTGCCTCAGTGCAATGTTGGAGTTCAGTGTTGTGGGTTACTCCTATGGCACTCGAGGGCCATGTATGATGGGTGCTGAAGTGCAGGTCTTATGCTTGTGGGAATGAACTATCTCTCCAAGTTAAGCTTTAAGGACTTCGTTTTTCAAGTGATTTATTGAGTGCACAGAGAAAATGTTCCTGACTGTTAATGATTCATTTCCTGGTGTTTTAGTACCTGACTTGTTCTGGATCTTGCAGTTTCAATATTGACTTCCAAAGAACATGGTGGTTGAAAATGATATTGGGATATCACCTGTTAGAAAGAGATTTATAAAAAGCCTTAGTATTTTAATTTAACATAAATATATTATGTCCACAAACTGAAGTAGCTGTCATTTTATGAGAACAGGTTTTCCTGAAAGTTAGCCCCAAAACTTTATAGTGATATAAGCACATTCAGTATTTTTATATGTTTATACAAAAAGCATTATTTGCAATGCAAGGTTTATAACTGTAAAAATGAACACCATTCATTATCATATCATGAGGTTCTACCTTTCCACAATAGTTGTGAGTTGATCATTGAAGTAGTAAGGTGATCTCATTTCTCAGGACCTGACACCTGTTTCTAGACAACAGTCACAACTCATTAAACTGTTCAAAACAAAACAAAACAAAAACAAAAGTTGTTCAGTGATGTTTTTATTCTGGCCATGCTTTCCCTCTCCAGTGATTTTTAAAGAAGCTTCTCAACAGAGTATGCTCATGTGTACCCCCACCCTTATTGAATAAGCTTCCACCAATAGGAAACTCCTCCCATCTGGATCACACATCATGGCTTGCTGGGACATCGGTGCTTTCGGACATTTTCAGACATCGGACATTCTCAGCCTCTTGGAACTACACTATGTTGATACAGTCAGATTCTCTCTTCTCTCAACTTTCACATCATTAAAACAATTCTTTTAAAACAGTCCCATTGTAGAGATTTCTGGTGTTTGTGCTCCTGGACAAATTATTGGTTTGGTCTAATTTTCTAGAAAAATCGTAATTTAGAAAATCTGAGATTTTCACTCTCAGGTTTTCTAAGCTGCAACTTTGAAAACTCTCCTGCTTACACTCTTTCAGGGATCCCAATTATTTTTAGAATCAAATTCAAACTCTTTGCATGTTGGGGTCGGAGTTATAGTACAGTGGTGGGACACTTGCCTTGCACATGGACAGCCTGATGCAGCCCACCCCCCTCAAGCAACTTCCATAACTTTATTTTTTCTAATAGCTGCATAGTATTCCATAGTGTAGATTTACCATAATTTCTTTATTCACTCATTTGTTCTTGGGTACTTGGGGTTGTTTCCAGATTCTCTCTATTGTGAATAGTGCTTCAATGAACATGGGAATGTAGAAGCTATTTCTGCATTGTTTTTGGCCCTTAGGTTATAATATCAAAAACGATATTTCTGGGTCTAGTGGAAGCTCAATTTCTAATTTGTTGGAGGAAAGTTTATATTTTCCAAAAAGGATGGACCAGTTGACATTCCCACCAGCAGTGAATGAGAGTCCCTTCCTCCCTGCATCTGCACCAGCATTGTTGTTTTGTTTTTTTTTTTTTTTGGGAGGGGGGTCACACCTGGCAGTGCTCAGGGGTTACTCCTGGCTCTATGCTCAGAAATTGCTCAGGGGACCATATGAGATGCTGGGATTCGAACCACCGACCTTCTGCATGCAAGGCAAATGCCTTATCTCCATGCTATCTCTCCAGCCCCAGCATTGGTTGTTTTTATTGCTCTTGATGTATGCCAGTCTCTGTGTGGTATAAGGTAGTATCACACTGTTATTTTGATTTGCATCTTCCTCATGATTAATGGCATGAAACATTTTTTAATGTACTTTTTGGCCATCTGTATTTTTTCTTTGAGGAAATTTCTGTTGGTCTCTTTTCCCACTTTCTCTCTTTTTGTTGGGGTTTCACTTTCTTTTTGTTGGGGTTGGATGTTTTTTCTTGTACTCTTACAGTACCTTATAAATCTTAGATATTAGCCCTTATCAGATTGGTATTGAGTGAATAATTTCTTTTATTCTGCCTGTTCTGTAGGTGGTCTTTTTTTATCCCGGTCATTGTTTTCTTTGAGGCTCAGAAGCAAAAGTGGTTTTAAAAATGTTCTTGCTTTGCTTGAGTAAATTTTTTTTTTTACCATTCTGACAAAATTTTATATAAGTCTAGTATTTAAGCACAGGGAGCATCATTTGATGGGTGAAGAGCATCATTAATTTGGCCATGGCTATCTTTATGCTGTCTTGGGTATGTGGCAGATAAGAGAGTGAGGTCTGTGGGCCTGGTGAAAGCAGATGTGTTCTGGAGGAACATTGTTCCTGAGAAACATACCACTGCCAGGAACATGGGGGAGAGGAGTGCCAGCTGTGGCCTTCAAACTCTCTCTGCAGTTTCTCCTCTCTCTCAGCCCCCAGGACCTAGCTGAGGGAAGCAGACAATGTTTCTCTTCCCTTTGCTCTTGGCCAACCCCAGCAAGTCCACACTTGGGCCATTGTACTATGTTCAAGGTGGTATTTTCTCAGTAAGACCTAGATATTTCTAACCTCCCGTCAGTTTAATTCCTGCCAGATTCTTGAGGGCCAGAGGCCAAGGCACTAGACCAGTATTTTCCTGTAGCGTGGTTTTTAATTGTGTTCTGAATTTAGTTTATATTCCTACATGGCTTTACAAGTCTTTTTTCTTCTCCCCATGCCCTCAGAGGAAGTTATGTGTTTCTGTACCTCTGGGTACTATTTGAGTAAATTAAGAATTCAGTTCACTGAATGGTACCCCAGTGGCCTGAAAGAGTTAATACAAGTTTCTTAAGTACCTTATTAATTCCCAGGGAATAATTTATGCATTAGAGTGTAGCTTAGTATCTAGCCAGTTACATACTACAGAGTTCTTTTTCATTTGGAAAGTAGATTTGTGCCTCTGAAAGCTGATGGAGAGTAAGCTTAAATGTGGGAATCCAGGTTCATGAATACTTAAATGTGTGTAATGTGTCACCGGGAAAAGGGGCACTATTAAAATAATAATCAAGAGGTAGCAGGTTCAGAAGCAAGCCTAGCCCTGTATTCCTGTGCAAAGCCCATAGCTGAGTCTCTAAGAGTTTCTTATTAGGGAAGTGGGGCAGCACTTCAGCAGAGACTGGCATCAGTGTGGGTGTGGCTCAGCGACCAGGGCTCCAGAGCAGGGCTTGTTCACCAGCTCCACTGCTTTGGTCACTGTGCACTTTAGATAAAGAACTTACCCTTTCTGGCGTGGTGCTTAGAACCTGGACTACTGCTAGTTCCGAATATGGAGAGTTAGGAGGAGCTGCAGCTCAGTAAATGTGAGCTGTTTTTATTGATTGTCATGGTTTAGGAAGCAGATCAAATGAAGCGAGTGATGAAAATGCTGAGTGCCCTGCTGGGGCACGGTGGCCAGCAGAGAGGAAGAGAGAGAGAGGGAAGAGATAGGATGTATATATGTGTGTGTGTATGCATATATATGCATATATACATATATGTACATATATAAACACATATACATATATATATATATTTTTTTTCCTTTTGGTCCAGCTCCCACACAGCTCTAGTGAACGTAAATGGAAGGAGCTACTCGGCTCAGAGTATGTTTCTCTCAGTACCTGGTGTTACTCTTTATGGACATAATGATAACTTTGTTCTGGCATTTTTACTGTCTTGTGTGTCCTTGTCTTTTCTTTCAGCTGCCTCCTTCCTCAGCCTGCCCCCTTTTTCTGCTCTGTGGTGTATCATGGTGCATGTGGGATGATATGATTGTATGAGGCTCATGTTTGGAGGCAAGTCAGGGTCTCACTGTTGGAGTAACCGGTTCTCACTTTAATCAGGAAATTTCTTCTTTAGATATGCTTGCTCCACCTGGGTGGCAAGAACCTCTTGATTGGCCCTCTACCCCTATCTGTTCTTCACTCATGGGGATGGTCCAACTCTTCCTAAGACTTTGGGTTTGAGAGACTGGTTTTGGCCCCACAGCTTGACTGTCTGCCTACCGGTGCCCTTTGGCCTGCTGGCAGATAACTTGTGGTGGAAATTCCTGAACCTGTTTTATATCCAAAACCTGATGTGGATTATTTCCTGTGTTGGCATCACTTCCAGACCTATATTCCCCAATCCCTCCCACACCTCACCATTCTTTTTTTTTTTTTTTTTAATTTTGAGTCACACCCAGCAGCGCTCAGGGGTTACTCCTGGCTTCACACTCAGAAATCGCTCCTGGCAGGCTAGGGGGACCATATGGGATGCTGGGATTCAAACCAATGACCTTCTGCATGAAAGGCAAACACCTTACCTCCATGCTATCTCTCCAACCCCACACCTCACCATTCTTAGATTTCTGATTGTTCTTCCTCAAGGGAAGGATGTATGGAACCTGTACTGGGAAGTTGCTCCTGGGCTAGGGAGAGTGCCAGGAAGAGCTCTGGGTCACTGTTGATGAATCTCTGCTCCACTCCTGCCTTTAGAGTGGCTGGCTGTGTGGAAGCAGGACCTGGAGAGGAAGAATGTGGTGAACCTCATGATGTTCCTGCCTCTTGGGGTCAGAGTGTAGGTGTCCTCTGGTAGTGCCTGGTGGATATCTAATACTTTTTGGGCGGTTAGTAAACTAGCAGGATGAGGGTCAAGGTAGATGTGGATCTCTATTTCTCTTGCAATGGCCATTGTTTTCTGTGGCCCAGTATTGAGATTGACGCTTTTGGTACCCATGGGGAGACACCCCAATGAAAGGAAGTTTAGCTTCAAAGGTTCAGCCATTTTGTGAATCAATGGGAGGAAGATTGAGACCCCAGATGTAGCAGAAAACATGAGCCACTAGAATATGATCCCTCAGTAATGGGCTCAAAACAAGCCCACACAACAAATTTGGCCACAAGTCCATGCCACAGGGGCAGAATATGTTGGTGAGGGTCACCTGAAGCAGTGGCACATGCCTCGGAAATTAGTTATTGCCCCTTTACTGTGCCTTCAGACCTCCTGAGGACTCATCTGATGAGGGCTCATTCTCTAGGGCTCCCACTTTTTTTTCTCATAAATTGCCAATATTGACAGAATTTCATTTGTCTGTTGTATGATTGCTTTCATGTTTGTTCCAAGAAGACATTTTTCTTGTATCAACTCTAGGGCTGTGGGATAGTCCCTGGGCCCTGCTGGAAATGGAGTCTGATCTGTTCATCTGTGGCCATTTTCCAGTGACCAGGTAGCCTCTTCTGATTGAGGGCCCAGTGATCACCAGCGGTTATATTTACTCCAGTGAGCACCATATGTAACAAGTCATTCTTTTTTAGTTTTGGGCATCAACCTTTGTACTTGCCCCACTCAACTAATCTCGGGGATTAATTTGGTAGTTCGTTCAAAACGTCAAAAAAGTGAGAACATTATGATAATTGTTTTTCCCATTTACCCTGGAAAACTACTGCTTTATTGCTGAGAAATTGAGCTTTAGATAATTTTTATTTGGAACTTGCTGTCAATGAGAATTATGATAGAGTAAACACAATTAGTGACATCTGTTTGCTGCAAGGATCAATAATATTGAATCCATAGATAACTACTTTGTGCTAATATACCTTAGTCTGTTGGACAAATATTAAAAAAAGGGAAAAAATCTCATGTGTGTATCTTGATTATTGCCCAAACAGTAGTTAATCTGTGAGTCTGTTATAATTTTTAATGGATAGTCTGTGGGTTGGTTCATCTTAAAAAACAGATGGTAGTTGAATCAAATTTCATAAAGATTTTATGTTCTGTATTTTGCTATAAGAATAAGTTGTAAGGACTTATTAAGAAAGTTAAGACAAGATCAACACTTTGGAGGGGGGAAAGAAAGTTAAAACATCATTTTATCTCAAAGAGAAACTAAGCGTATAAATAAGGAGAATAAAATGGATGAATTAATGTATTTATCAAGTAATTTGCTGTCATTATACATTAGAAACACCAGGTGAAAAATTGGGCAAACGAAAAAATAAAAAGCACGAGTCTTGCGAACATTGTCTTCTTTGATGAGGACACAAAAGAGGAAAGACAGCATAGACCTGCACAGTTAAATGTGTGAGTAATGAGTGAGGGTCAGGGAGAGATGTGTAAGCCTCCAGTGTAACCCAGGATCTGTATGGCCCACAGCAACCCTGGTGCCTCCCACATTGTGGTGTTTGAGCACAGAATTGTCAGGTCTGTACCACTAGACCAGGGATATGAGGGGGTAGTCTTGAGTGCTGCTTGAGAGTTCCCTCCCAAAGTAAGTTGACTTCAATAGTTCAGTTAAAATAAATGCAAAGGCTGTCAGACTGGATTAACCCCCTCCCTTAAACAAAGATATAAACAAAGCTAATGAGATACTGGAAGAGGATCATTAGCTACAAGAAGCATATCTAAAACAGAAGGCTACAGAAAGCAAAGTAATGGGAAACAATATTTCAGGCTCATTCTCATAAAAAGGAAGCTGGTGTTACTATATTGGTATTAGGCAAAGAGACAACAGGCAAAAGGCATTAGTAGAGAAGAACAAAATCATTGCATCATGGTAAGTTTCAGCTGAGGGACCTTAGCCATAGTACAGAGAGGAGGTTTTTTTTTTGCCTTTCACTGGGTTAGATCCTTGGCATCATTCTATGTGATCCCCAGATTCTGCCAGGAGTGATCTCTGAGTGCACATTCAGTCCAGAGCACGACTGGGTGTGAACCCAAACAAAATCAGCTCACCAGATATAAGAATTCTTGTCCATAGTATACCACAGGTGTGAGTTTTGCAATTCCAGGGTAGGGACTGAATAGCCTGCAAGCTCTGTAGGCACATAAAATCATATTTGGCCTTGCCTTGCCAAGGTAACCATGACATAAATTAAGTCTTTGACCAAATATAGCAGTTTTGTTTTCATTTTATGAGGGGGGAGGGAGAATGGTAGCTACATTCAGTGATGTTCTATTTTAAGGGGACTATGTGGTGCTAGGGATCAAACCTATACCTCAGCCCACTCAATCAGTTCTCTGTGCCAAACAGGCCAAACTGTTTTGGGGTTATATGCAGTAATTCTCATAGGAGGATTTACTCCTGATTCTGCACTCAGGGATTATTCTTGTTGCTGCTCAGGGGACCACATTGGGTTCCAGGGATTGAGCCTGGGTCAGCCACCTGCAAAGCAAGCACCATACCTGCTGTGCTATTTTTCCCACCCAGGGGCCAATACTTAAAGTTAAAAATTCAGTACTTTCTGTGAATGATGTTATAAATATCCAAATGGCCCTTGGCAGAAAGAAAGATTCCTCATCTCTGAGAACCAGATACACAGAAACAGAAAGAGAGAGCCACAATCAGTCTTGTGTGAGTCAGCTTTCCTGAGTAGCTGCCATTCACACCGCAGGAAACTCAGATGAGCAAGGTGCACAAGTAATAACGGGCCCAGTGGTGGTTGTGTATGATTTCTGCAAGCCCACACATTCAAGCATGCATGGAAGCATTAGATACCAAATCTGTGCGGGAATAGGACATTTCAAATGGTTCCAATAGACTAGTTTCTCTAGCTATAATGAAATGATGCAAAGAATAGTTAGAATATAGAAAAATCCCCATATCCCAAAATTGAAAACAATCCATGTTTAACTCTGCTTTCTAGATTCAAGGAATGTCATAAAGGTATCAGGAGAAAGAAATCCTGTTATTCAAACAAGAAAAAAAATCACTCTATTACTGAACCTATTAAATAAACATCGTTAGTGTTTGGGTGAATTGTTTTAATGATCAGATACTTGATAATTCTATAATAGAAACTGCCAATGTTTTTGAAAACTCTGTGAGGCTAGCTGATTATTTATGTTGGAAGAGGAAAGTGAATCTGAAAGAAATGGGCAAAGAGTACTGCTGACTGAGAATGGGGAGGGGAAGGTGTGTGCTGTGCCCCTGAGCCTGATGTTCCTGAAGCTTCGACCTGCAAGAGTCAGTGCCTTCACAGACTGACATCTACTTTAATTTCCTGAGGCCACACAAGCTCACCTGTAGCAGCAGAGCCTGGTGCCAGGGGCTGAGGGGATTGGAGGCCTTTACCTTCAGAGCTTCTTTTGTTTCTCTGCCCTTTGGCATTTCCCTTTGTAAAGAGAGGAGAGAAGAGGTGTTCTGACGGGTACTGATTGGGGTCATCTAGAGATGCCCTCCCCAGCTTTTCCTCATCCTGTCCTTGGACTTCTTAAGGAAGTAAGCTCCAACATAGCGATGAAAGAGGCAGGGATTAGGTGGGTGGGTGGTGGTAAACTGGTTGCAGAAACCAGGCCCCAGAGGGTAGACTAGTGGGGTGCAGGTAGTACTGACTCCCTAGTTTTATCCCAAATTATGTCTTTTTTTCCCCTCTGGTTTAACTGTCATTGTTATGGGTGCCCTCCCTCCCTACAGACTGGATAACTAATAGCCTGGAAGAATCTAGAATCATGTCTTTCTTTTTTTTTTTTATATATTCTTATAATATCTGGCTTAGTCCTAAATGGTTCCATCCCTTGTGTATACTTAGTCAAATGGAAAAGATGACTGTGTAACTACATAGTCTTGGCTGTGCCCTGTGTAGTTCTTTCATGGTCCCAAGAATTGGCTGGGCCCACTTCTGGATGCATCCCCTCCTTGACAGTGGTTATTTCTGCTGTGTCGGAAATAGGAAAATAGGAACGAAGATAATTAAGTTGATGCGTAGATAGTGAAATGAGGGGACCATGTTATTTGTGTTCTTTGAAGGGCTTTATGTGGGTTTTGTACCAAGATCTGCAGGAGCAGCAGGCTGGCATGTCTGGGTGTGTTGGGGCAATGACCTGAAAGACCTGTGCAGCTCTCCCAGCAACAACAGCCCTAGGTGGGAGATGAAAACCAGGCCCTTTCCCATGTGGGAATAGAATATTTGTGTTAGCAAAACTGTATTCTGAATCATCATTTTGGAACACTTTCCACTTCACCCAAGATTCCTTTAAGACAATGTGGCAAATAATTTTAAAAGAGGTTGTGGGCAAGTTGAGATAATCTGACCTCTTTTAAGACCTTGTGCTTTTTTCTTTTGTTTTGTTTTGTTTTTTGGGTCACATCAGGCAGTGCTCAACTCCTGGCTCTACTCAGGAATCACTTCTGTGATGCTTGGGGGAACCATATGGAATGCCAGGGATTGAATTTCAATTGGTCATACAAGGCAAGTGCCTTATTATTACTGTACTATCTGGCCCTGAGGCTCTATGTTTATGCCTGGAAAATTATATTTAAAGAAGTTGCTTTTGAAATACTTCTAAGGTCATGACAATTTTTGGGGGGAAGGCATAGGTGAAAGTATCAGAGATGTCAAATTTAAGTCTTAATAGTTATTTGCAAGAATACTTTTGTGTCCTTCACTTCAAGTCTTTTCTAAAAAACAAGAAACAAAAACCAAACAACAACAACAACAACAAAAAACCCCAAGTCAAATGATTAATCTATAGTACTTTTTTATATGTGTCAAAGTCACAAATTTATTAAATTACATACAGTTAATTATATTTCACTGGAAATTCATATTGACTTTCTAAGTCTGGAGTAGATTGTTTAAATAGCTCTGCTAGCAAAGGCATTAAACTTTGCCCTTATTAAAAATATATCCTGAAGGATAAAGGCAAAATATTATTGACTATGTTATGCTTAACTATCTCAAAATGAAATAGGAGACAGCGGTAAGAGAACTGTTGGATCTGAACTATTTTAATTCATTCCATTAAGAAGACTTGCTGCTAAATAACTAAAGATACTTTTGTATATGAAAGCGACTTACCTCTTCAAATCCACCGAGAAGTGCTAATGAAATGATTCTGAGTAAGTTTTGGTTAGTTTATTTTCTCTTTCTTTGATTAAACTGGGATGGAATTTATTTGGGCAAATATAGTCCTTTTGTGTTTATGTTAGATGATAATTCTATTGATGTATTAAGATATATATCGATGTATTTTAAAGTAATAAAGTAACTGAAGACTTTAGAATATCTTTCAGACCTCATCATAAATTTCAGATATAAAAACTGATGAATATTCCCTGAAATTGGGAGTAAATGTCTTTGTAAACATAAGCAAGGAATCATTTCAGAACTAATGGAGCTGCTTTTAGAAGTTCTCTATGGATGAAAGTGAATGTTTGCCCTTTGCAAATTTGAATTTCAGACTCCCTCTGTCTCCAACACCTGTATCCTATCTAAATTATCTCTTCCCTTTTGGTTTTGCTCCTTCCCTCCCTCAAAAGTGTTTTTATAAAATAGAAACCACTAATAGGAATCTCTTCGACCTCCTACCCTCATGTCTATGGATTTTCTTATTTTGATTTCCATTTTACTTCTTGTATATTTAGGGTCTCTATTTAGAGCCCTATCCTACTACCTACTTTCTAAAGATGTGATCCTTATACCAGAGAAGATTCTCTGAACTTACTGCCTACCTTCCAGATCACTCATTAAATGCTGTTTTCTATGTCTTGTAGTCCTTTCCTGTGCTGACAGAGCCATCAGGGAACTAACTCATCAGCACTTCACTGGTGCTCCCTCTGGAGTGAATTTGACCCAGGACTTAATTCCCTTTATGTCCTAAGTTCCACAGTGTTGGCAAATCACACAAGTGTTTAGACATTCAAGGCTTTTCTCCATCCTGACTCCCTTTATCACTAGGACTGCCCAAAGCTCTGACAAGTGAAATACTACTAGTCAAAGGGGGTTTCATTACCTTCGATGTCTCCGTTTCCTTGTTGGCTTCATTAACTTTCGGAAGCACCTCTGAGAATCTTGTGAAAGCAGAGACCTGGGATTTTTCTTCCAAGTCTTACTGCCTCATGTTTCCCCAAAAAGTCCTATGCCTATTTAGTTCAACAATATACTACTGGAAAGTTTTTTAATATAGAACTTAAGAGGCTTCTATACTATACATTCATTTATGTAAATATAAATTTAAATACATATTTGTAAATATAAAATCTTACAAGTCATATTACATGTATCACTAGTTTGTAAAACTGACAGAAATTGCCCCACTCCAGTCACACTGCCTCATTTTTAAATTTTTAGTCCTTGGCAAAGCACAGCACCTAAGAAAAAGAGCAGTAAACAGAGGTACAGTTGAGCCAGCGGTGAAGTACATACCTGGGTCAGTGCTGTCTAGATCAAGAAGTAGGACCCTACCAGCTTCAGCAGTCCTCCCGTGTCTCCTCTAAGACTGGGGTGGGCAGATCAGGGGCTGCCCAAAGGGCACAGCAGTGACTAGCTGGCACCCACTGAGTTTCAAATTCACTGTGCTTCTCTTGGTAAGTTTTTGGACTTTCATTTTATTTCATTTTATTTTATTTCTTTGGCTTTTGGGCCTCACTAGATGGTGCTTGGGACTAGTCTTGATTTTGTGCTCAAGGATTATAACTGGCTATGCTGGGGGACCATGTGATGCTGCCTGTGAGACAGTGCTCACATTCTTTCCAGACCCAGTTTTTGGATTTTACAGTCTTTTCCCAAGTATTGTTTTCTACCTTTATTCTAGGTTATTTTCTTAGACCAAGAATCTAGGTATAGAGGTATGTCTGTTTCTGTAATTGGTACAATCATTGAAACTATTTTTATTACTTAAAAACCTTTTTTCATTTAGAGATTGTGTTTCCTTGCATTAATGTTAGAGATTCATGACCCTTCTTTTTTTTTTTATAGGAAATATGCCTTTGTCTTTTGAATATTTCCTTTGAAAATATGAGCTCATTAGTAAATACCTGCTTGACCACATCAATCTCTTTAAGTATCTCATTTTTCTCCTTGAAATCATGCATTTGCAGCCAGAATTTAATCTGTAAGAGATTCTAGACATTTCTATTGTTGATATATACGTATATAGTCTCAGAGAATGTGATTTTTTTGTTTGTACCTTTTCCTCTCTTTTCTTTCTCCTTCCTCAGTCTCTGTCCATCTCACCCTTCTTCCACTCTTTTGTATTTTTCTGAACACAGTGGGAGAAAGCCCCAAGAGTTAAGCCTGTAAACTCGTGGCATAGGTGCATGGATGATCTCAGTTTCTGTTCTTCATCCTGGGCTCCCTAGACTGATGTGTGACCTGAAGAAATTTCCTGGTGGCTGTCTGAAGTTTCCCCTAGTTATATATATAGCAGCTTTGTTGTTGCTGGGTGAGCAGACCTGCACAGGACTATAGCATTGCACTTGTAAGCAACTTTTGTTTCATACCACTGGATTGACTAACTGCAGTTCTAGAATATGGGGCTGCTTTTTGTTTGCCATCACTATTAGTCCATAGATGTAGAAAGGCTGAAGAGGGAGCACTGCTTTAATACTAGACTGCTGAGACCTGAGAGGTCCCATAGAAAGGGCAGGATGGGACTGAGGAAGGAGTCAGGGATCTTCCTTGAGCATGGGGCCACACCTGACTGTGCTTAGGGCTTATTCTTGGCTCTGTGCCAAGGAGATCCTAGTGACACTCAAGGGTGCTGGAGATGGAACCTGAGCTGACCATGTATTAGGCAAACACTTTAGTCCTTCTTTCTCTTCAACCATGACATTTTCTTTTACGAGCAATAAAAACAATAAACTCATGTCCACTATTAGATTAGATTTGTAATTCATAACCTTTTTTCCCTCCTTCCTCATGTTCTGTAGCTTAGTTATGTCCAGATGTTTTTTAAATTGCATTTTCTTAAACTAGATTTTTCAGTACAAAGCAACCTTTTATTAATAGAAGTAAATAAAACATAATAAAATTATAAACCATTAATGATATTTGTTGTTTGGATGTAAACTTTTCTCATTCTTGCTTATACTCAAAGTAGTGATCTTTGATGGTTAGTTTAATGTTATTTTAACATAGGGGGGGATAGTTGGAGCAATTAACTCATCTAATCATTAAAATGCTTTATCAAACTTCCAGCATCAGGACCACTCATAAATAAAAAAAAAAGGTTTTCTGTAAAAGGAAATTCAAATAGAAATAAATACTGGAATGACTATGCATTTTGAATGACTTGAATTTTCTGTAGGGTTAAAAGTTATAGCAGTTCTCAGCGCTGATGCTGGTTTTGAAATTAAAACATTGACAGTCATTCCCTGTAGGACTTGAGCTCTGAGACCTTAACTTGTGTTGCCACTATAGTAAATAAGAATGCATGGTGGGAATGCAAGAAGTAGGGAACTGTATACATGTAGTCAAAGCACTAACCATTCTAAATTTCTCTTTCAAGTGGAAATCAGTACCGAATAATGTTTGGTGTGTTATCCTATAACATGGTATTCTTGGTTAGTGTAGCTTTTCTCACACAGACGGGAGTTTGGGGGCTACCATGGGTATCACTCAGGAGACAAACACTAAGAACTGAGAAGCCCAACACTGTTACTTCCATTGTTTGATTCATCTGCTTTTCTCTCTGTTTGTTTTTTTACAGAAATGTAAGCCTTAGTTGTTTTTAACTTTAAAGTCTTTAAAATGGAAGTTAAAAATTAGTATGGCCAACAGTGGCAACTCTAGTTTTCTTTCTAGCTGGATTTTCTTCTCTTTCTCTGCTCTTTTTCCCAAGTTGGGTCTTCCTTCTACATGTTCCCAGGACATTGGTGGAAGTAGCAGTTACTGTCCTCCACATGATCCCTATCACTGACCTTTACTGAAGAGTCAGTACTAGCTCCTGGGCTGGACGTGGACTACCTAGGCTAGTGGTGTCCCATGTGTACCCTTCTGAGGACCACTGAGAACAGATAGCCCTCTTTCTTTGTGGTTGGGCTATGTATGTCCACATAGTCTCCGTTCTAGCTTGTTGGAGAGAAGCACTCCTCTAAAGGGAGCAGTGCCAGGGATACCAGTAGAATTGAAGTCTGGTTTGAGCATTTGAGCAGCATAAATGGTGTGGTATGGCTGGCACATTAGGAACTAGTCTGTCAACACTATTTAAGTCACAACCATATAAAATTGATAAATATCTAATACATATAATATGCTAATATATGATTTTTTAATATATCACTTGTGATGAATGATTCTATATCTGGCCCGGAACGTGTTCATGCTGGTGGGGTTTGACCACATCCTGGAGTGGTTAGGATTTTTTCCTGGCTCTGTGCTCATGTATGCAGTGCTAGGGGTTGAGCAAAACACAGCCACATTCAAGGCAAGTGCGTTTCCCGCTGTACTATGTCTCTAGTCCACAGACCATGCTCAAACAATTTGGATGCCTTATTTAAAATGTCTGTTCCTAGGACAGGATTGTCTCCTGATCCTATTTATCCTCATATTGGACTATAGGATATATTCCATGACTGTTTGGATACCAGCAAGAGTAAGTGCTTCAGATCCAGGGGAGTTCTTGCCCTCATGTCCACATTTACAAACTCCACTTTTAAGAGATCAGGGACTTTAAGAATATGGGGTGGGGGTGTTGGCAGTAGGTAAGGTATTTGGCCTGGTTTGATTCCTGGTACCATATGGTTCCCTGAGCCCTGCCAGCTTGAGATCTTGAGTACCACTGGGCTCCATGGCTCCATTCTCAGCATCACTGTATATGCCTGAGACTTCATTATCTCTGCAGCTCTACTTTTTTGCATCTCTTCACGTGACCCAGTAAATCTTGATCTGGAGGCTTCGTTTAGTGTAACAAACACTGCTACACAGAAATTTGCAACACAGTACAGAGATGGAAAACAAGTAATATGCACAGCCTGGCCTTGAAGTTTCCTTGAAAAATACCTCTGTTAAGAGTTCTAGATATCTACCTTGGAGCAGATTAATTTTTCAGTATCATTCCTCATTTTCTACCCATTGAGTTATATGTTGGTACCATACTTTATTGCAAACCTCTCAGACCTTAAGGATTTAAAGTTTATTATTTCAATTTTAGAGTAGGTTGGAAAGGAAAAAAAATTTTTTTTTGCCCTCAGTAAAGAGACCTAGTTTTTATAATAGTATTTTGATCTGAAGATTATTCTATGATAAATAACATCTGCCTTAGAATCTGGATGAAATGAATACTAGGAGAACCTGGGAGCTTCCGGTGGTGATGATGTCTATATGAAATATTCTGTATAGTATACAAATGTGGGTGTGAGCTGAGGGTACAGGCAGCTCTCCTTGACTGGTTTTTATGATCTTTTTGAAGACTCTTTGTAGAGAGGGTTTCTCACACTTGTTTGAATTTTTTCTTTTTTTTAATCATCTTGGCAGTCTGACTAATTGAGTGGGATTTTAATGACTATATTTAAACACAAAGCTACAGAAGCATAAACTTCATTTATACAACACCAAATTTATAAATCTTAGATTTTCTATATCCAAAAAAAATACCACATTAAAAGTAGTTTTCTGGGCTAGGCTGTGATAGTATAGCTTGTAGGTTGATTGCCTTGTACCTGGCTGACCCCAGGTTTGATATCCAGTGCCCCATATGGGCCTCCACTAGGAGCCCACAAAGAGTGACTTCGGAGTTCAGAGCCAGGAGTAAGCCCTAAGCACTACGGGGTTTGGCCCTGACAACCCCCCCCCCCCAAGTTTTCCAGTATCTTTACAAATAATTAGAAATTAAGATTTAAGAGTAGGGGGATGAGGAGGCAGGTGAAGGCACTGAAATAGGTGAAGGTGGGGCCGGCGAGGTGGCGCTAGAGGTAAGGTGTCTGCCTTGCAAGCGCTAGCCAAGGAAAGACCATGACCGAGGTTCGATCCCCCAGCGTCCCATATGGTCCCCCACCCAAGCCAGGGGCAATTTCTGAGCGCTTAGCCAGGAGTAACCCCTGAGCATCAAGTGGGTGTGGCCCGAAAAACCAAAACCAAAAACAAAGAAATAGGTGAAGGAAACAGAGAGGTATATGTTTGTAGTTACAATAAAAGGAATTATGGATCTCATGGAGAGCTTAAAGTCAACAATTATATACCAAATTGAAAATTACAAAGAAAAGATGGCAAATGGACAAAATTTGATCATTATTTTGCAATGTATTCAAATCTCAAACCACTGTTATACATTGAGAACATATAAAGTATGTCAATTATACTTCAATAAGGGAAAGGATAAGCTTTAAGAATACTTTCAAAAAAATGTAATTTGCTAGAAAACAATGAGGAAAACCCACAGAAGTACACCAAGCTCAATGAATGAAAACAATATCACTGAAGACATAAACAACACCAAGTAGCTCAGTAAATCCTCAGTGTCTTTAAGTGACACCATGAAGAGGATGATCAATGAACTCAAAGAAACAATAGCACAGGGAGTCAGCAAAGCACAAGAAAGTATGAGAGTAAAAATGAAAAAAAAAAACTGCTGCAGTCAGAAATGACAGAAATGAAGAACATGGTATGTAATTTAAAAATAAAAAGTCAATAGAAGCTCTGACACAGTTGAGCAAAAGATTGAGGACCTCCAAGATGAGGAGGAAACTGCTAGGCAGTAGCAGAAAATGGAAGATAGTCTGAATATCTGAATGGTGGAATCGGTTTAAGTGGAACATTGTAAGAATCATTGGGGTTCCTGGAGAATAGGAAGGCAAATATAACAAAGCAACAGTAGTTGGAGTCACCAATAAGAATTTCCCAAAGTTAAGGATCACAGGCATCAAGATCCAAGAGGTCTGAAGGGTTCCAGTGAAAACAGGTCCAATTAGGAAAACCCCAGGACACACTATACTGAAAATCACAAAATTCAAACATTAAGATCAATAAAATCACAAAAGGAACTTACATACAAAGGGAAAACCCATAAGGCATACAGCGGATATAGCAAATGAGGTTCTCTTAGAAGAATATGGTAGGATATAGTACAAGAAAATCAACCAAATGAACTTCAACAAGGGTTCTCTATCCAGCTAGATGATCTTTCACATTTGAAGGAACTATATAGAGCTTCATGGACTGGCAATAGGATAGAGAATCTGTAGCCTTGAAACCAGTTTTGCAAGAAGCATTAGAAAAACTCCTTTAAAGGACAGGAGAAAGTTCCCAACAGGTGGCATTGAGTACGTTACCCACTCATGGTGCACATGATTTTGCTCTTTTGGATTAAGAAAAGTTAAAAACAAATAGCAGTCCATCACACATTTGCTTCTATTGATTTATTTTCTCTCAACTCTATTTGCTATGCCTTTATGTTTTATTGAAGCAAGTAAATGAAATAAATTTGTTATATGCCTACCAGTGGGAAATGCTGGGGGGAGGAAGGGAACCTGGGTCATTGGTGGAGGGAAGGAGGCACTGATGGTGAAGTTGGTGATGGAAAACTATATGCCTGTGTATTATGAACACCTTTCTAAATCACAATGTCTTGAGAAATAAAGGTGAAAATCTGAAAATTAAAAAAGTAAGTTGCTCTTTTCTCTCGAGTCTGTTGAGGGAATATACAAAATGTTTTAAATATTAAATCTTATGAAATACTGCACTTTGTTTTATTAGCTAACTCTGTAATATGACTTAGTATTGAAATATATAATTAAGGAAAACACTTTATTGAGAATTACATAAATATGCACCAATTTTGTTACTAGAAGACATTTTCATGTACCACATAAAAGGCACTCTGGGGGATTATTTATTGCTTTTAACTTTTTTTTTTTTTACAATTTTTCATTTTTGTTTTACTGAATTTCTAAGGCAAACTTGAATTATCCCATTTCACTGTACGCCATTCTATTTTAGTGGTCAGTTTTTACTGTGCATTTGTTTTACCTCCTTCCCTTTTGCTGTGAAGACTGGAGATTGAGTGTATTTAGTTGCGGTAACAGGGATCACAAACAGCAGAGCTGCTGAGATAACTCTCAGGCATGTGGGGTGTTTTGGTGCTGGGGATTAAACCAGAGTGTCTCAGACATTAGCTTGTAGCATAGGCAATTTGGTTATTTACTGAGCTACCCCCAGACCCCTGGTCAGTAAAACTTTTATTCAGTTATATTTATTTTGAGATTGTAAGTTCATGTTCTGTTGTAAGAAGTAACATGGAGGGCCGGAGAGATAGCAGAGCTAGCTGTAAGGCATTGATCCAGGACAGATCTCAGTTCGATCCCTGGGGTCCCCCAAGCCAGGTGCGGTTTCTGAGCGCATAGCCAGGAGTAACTCCTGAGCATCACCGGGTGTGGCCAAAAAACCAAAACCAAAACAGACAAAAATATGTGGAGAGGTTCTCTGCCCCTTTTCCTAAGCTGTTTGCCAAGATGGTCTCTTTAATGAGCACATCCTCATAACTACTGGTCAGTCTCCAGTTTGTAGAGGCTGTCAAACATTGCACTGAGAAGGCCTTCAGTACTTATGCTATGTCAGGCTTATACCACTCCTTCCTTGCTACTACTAATCATTTCTAGAACCTTTGGGGAAGGGGTTCTATGGCTCCCAGTGCACAGGACTTATTTTTCACTTGGTGCTCAGAGATCACTCCTCGCAGAAGTTGGGTGATTATATATGGTACTTGGTTGGCTGCATGCAAAGCAAAAATCTTGCTTGCTATATTTTCTCTCTGGCCCTATTTCTCTATTTTTTTCTAGAATTATATGAATTATTTTTCTAGAATCATGCACTCTGTCTCAGGAGATTAATTTGAATTATATATATCAGTACTTCAGACTTCTTTGTTGCTGAGCTGTATTTATGGTATCTACTTGTCAAGTTGTGTAACTATCCTCTGCCCACCACAAATATTACAAATCAAGCTGCTATAAACATTTGTACATGGGCTTTTATGAAAATACAAGTTTTCATTTTTCTGTGATATTTATCTAGGTGCGTGATCACTTAATTGTATGCTATTACATATGTACTGTTTAGGAAACTTTTTTTTTTTTTTTTTGGTTTTTCGGGCCTCGCCTGTTTGATGCTCAGGGGTTACTCCTGACTAAGCACTCAGAAATTGCCCCTGGCTTGGGGGGACCATATGGGACGCCGGTGGGGGGGGGATCGAACCGTGGTCCTTCCTTGGCTAGCGCTTGCAAGGCAGACACCTTACCTCTAGCGCCACCTTGCCGGCCCCAGAAAACTTTTTGAACTGGTTTTGCCTTTTTATGTTGTTGACAGTAGTATAGATGAATGATAGCCTTGCTGCTACCATATGATATTTGATGTTGATAAGTGTGTAATGTTAATTTGAATTTATTTTCCCTAACATTTAACTTCTTGTACTTACTTATTATTTGATTATCTTTATTGAAATACCTTTTTCTCATTTTCTAATTGGATTATTTTTCTCTAAAGTTTTGAAAGCCTTTATTGGACATTGCTTTACAAATATTTTCTCTCTCTGGAATCTCTTTTTATCTTACTAACAAAGGTGATTTTCAAAGCAAAAGTTTTAAATTTTGATGTTGCATTAGATTCCCTTTTACAAATTGTGTTTTTATTTCGAGTCTAAGAACACATTACCTCGTTCTAGATCCTGGACACATTTCACATTAAATTCCATGATTAGTTTAGAGTTCAGTTTTGCCTATGGTGAAGTTTATTTTTTCTTCCAGCCTGTGGCTGTCCAATTGCTTCAGCACCATTTTATGAAATGGTCTATCTAATCGCTCTGCACTTTTGGCAGAAATCACTTGGATATATTTGTGGATTTGCTTTTGAGTTTTCTGTGTTTTTTTTTCCTATTATTTATTTCTGTATCCTTCAGCTTATATACCAGTCTTTGATTACTCTAGCTGTATAGAATTTTAAAATCAGACTATTGATACCCTTTTTCAAAATCTTTCTTTCTATTCTAGTTTATTTACTGTTATACATAAACTTTAGCATGTTGTCTATATTTACAATTTTTGTTGGGATTTTGCTAAAGGTTGAATTATATCTTTAGATAAATTTTGGGAGAATTTACATCTTATATTAAATTCATGAGGGGCCGGTGAAGTGGTGCTAGAGGTAAGGTGTCTGCCTTGCAAGCGCTAGCCAAGGAAGGACCGCGGTTCGATCCCCCGGCTGGATCCCTCTGAGTTCTATATGGTCCCCCCAAGCCAGGGGCAATTTCTGAGCGCTTAGCCAGGAGTAACCCCTGAGCATCAAATGGGTGTGGCCCAAAAAAACAAAACAAAAAAAAACAAACAAAAATATAAATTTATGAACATATTATGTCTGTTGATGTGTTTACATATTTTTTTGATTTCTTAGCATTTTTTAGGTTTGACCTACAGTAAGTGCTATACAGGTTTTGTCAGCTTTACATGTAAGTACATTTTGAGGGGTGATGTTGAATGCTAATGTATTTTAAATTTCAGTGTTCAAATGTTCATTGTAAGTATAGAGAAGTTTTATATATTTTTTCTTTTTTTCCCCTCCCCAGAAGTTTATTTTTCCTTTATTTAAACATCTTGATTACATATATGATTGTGATTAGGTTTCAGTCATGTAAAGAACACCCCCTTCACCAGTGCAACATTCCCACCACCAATGTCCCAAATCTCCCTCCATCCCACCCCACCTGTTCTTCAGACAGGCTTTCCAGTTCCCTCATTCATTCACATGATTGTGGTAGTTTTCTGTGTAGTTATTTCTATAACTGCACTCACCACTTGATACCAGACCTGATACCATAAGGTATATAGAACAACACGTCGGTAAAATACTCCATGACATTGAGACTAAAAGCATCTTCAAGGAGGAAACTGTACTTTCCAAACAAGTGGAAGCAGAGATCAACAGATGGGAATACATTAAACCCAGAAGTTTTATATATTTATATTCTATAGCTTTGGTGATTGAAAATCAGAACTGCTTCATTGTAAGCTAAACCAGCTCACCACGAAAAAGCAAAAATGAATTGGTCAAATGCAGAGATTGTTTGCTTACTATGGTGGCACTAAAAATACTTCTTGATTTTTAAGGACCTTGGGGAATTTAAATATAACACTTGCTTTCAGCCTGGATCTGCCATTTTCATTTCTCAGACTGTATTTTCCAAGACCTGGAGCTAGACTCAAAGAAGTGCTGGTTTCTTAGAGGAGAGAATGATATTTAGAAACCCAGATTTGGGTGCCACTGCAGCATGAGGCCATTCCTTCAAGTCCTTTTGCTGGGAAGAATGAGGAAATTAAAGTAACCTTGTGTTCCCATTGGTATTTCAGAGCTGAATTTGACAGCAGTCAGATTAACGTTGACTTCTCTCACTTTATATTTTTATTATTTTTCTCTTAAACAGAAAACATTGGTTTTTGTAATAATATTAATTTATATATCCTATATAACATGTTTTACAATTGCATTGCCAACATTACTTAAAACAAGATTAGTGAGGGGCTGAAGAGATAGCATGAAGGTAGGGCGTTTGCCTTGCATGCAGAAGGATGGTGGTTCGAATCCCAGCATCCCATATAGTCCCTGGAATCTGCCAGGAGTGACTTCTGAGCATAGAGCCAAGAGTAACTCCTGAGCGCTGCTGGGTGTGACCCAAAAGACAAAACAAAACAAAACAAAAACCAACATTAGTGAATATAGTTTAAGGATTTTTGTTTTGTTTTGCTTTTGTTTTTGGGCCTCACCTGGTGGTGCTCATAGGTTACACCTGGCACTGCACTCAGAAATTACTTCTGGCAGGCTTGGGGACCATATGGAATGTTCAGGATCAAACCCAGGTCAGCTGTGTGCAAGGCAAATGCCCGCCCTATTGTGCTATTGCTCCAGCCCCTCGAGGATTTTTTTTTTTAAAGTTTCTCTTTTTTTTTTTAGTCTTTTATAAGTAATGTTTTTTTGGTTTTTGGGCCACACCCGTTTGACGCTTAGGGGTTACTCCTGGCTATGAGCTCAGAAATCGCCCCTGGCTTGGGGGGACCATATGGGATGCCGGGGGATCGAACCGCGGTCCCTCCTATGCTAGCGCTTGCAAGGCAGACACCTTACCTCTAGCGCCACCTTCCTGGCCCCTTTTTATAAGTAATGTTTACCAACAAAGTATGAATACTAAGTTTGAAAATTCTTGAATTTCTTTGTGTATATATTTTACTGATTTGATATGACTGTTGGTTTTTTTCTATACATTCTACTTGAAAAAATTTTTATGCATATATGTATATCTACATATGTTCATATACCAATAAAGATATATATGATATGTGTGTGCATATGTGGCTTACATATAAAACTAAAAGTAAAAAAATATTTAAGTATCTTTCTATAAGTGTCTTTTAAGAATTCTCACTTTCTAGTCCAGGAGTTAATGTGCTTGCCTTATATGCAGCTGCCCCAGTTAGATCCCTGATACCACAATGAGCGCTGCCAATGTGGCTCAGTCCTCCTCTGTCTCAGAAATTATTTCACTTCCATTTCTAACTCCTTCCCATTATCCCAGTTTTATTAGCTTCTCATTATAAAAATAAGTAAATATTGTTTATCTTATTTTTCTTTTTCTACATTTTCCAGCTTTTTCTCTTTCATCATATTTCTAGAAATTGCTCCCTAGAAGTGCGTAACTTTCTTGCTCTTTTTCACATAGCTGCCGAAGTACTGGATAAATCTTACATGTGTCATTTTAGTGTATGTTGCAGAGTTCCCTTTGTAGGAATTTTAATATGTAATTTTATCCAGTTTTTTCTCAACCTTACCATGAGAGTGTGTTTTTTTGTTAGCTACAGAGAAATCTTGGTATAGTTATCATTTATATTTCTTTATAAGTAGAGTTGATAATCTTTTAAAATGCCACAGGCTTTTTTTCCCCTTTGTTGTCCTTTTTTTTGCGTTTTTGTGTAACAAATTTAGGTGCATATTGTGGGTTTTTTTTGTTTGTTTTTTTGTTTTTGTTTTTGTTTTTGGGTCACACCAAAAACAGTGATGATTCTCAAGAAGCTTTGTGTGAAAGCAGTGCTGTTCGCCAGCAGAAAGTGAGCTTAAGAACAACATCTGTGAGTAAAACCAGTCTGACACAAACACACCCAGGGGTTACTCCTGGTTCTATGCTCAGAAATTGCCCCTGGCAGGCACAGGGGACCATATGGGATGCCGGGATTCGAACCACCGTCCTTCCGCATGAAAGGCAAATGCCTTACCTCCATGCTATCTCTCGGGCCCCCTGTTTTATTTTCTTTTTGAGCAACACTAACAATGCTCATGGCATATTCCTGACTCTATCTTCAGCCTGGCAATGATCAGGACCATATGGGTGCTGTGGATTAAACCTGGATCAACCTTATGCAAGGCACATTTCCTACACTTTGTACTATCACTCTGGCTCAGTCATTATTTTCAAGGCAAATGGAATATAATTTCCTTGGGAAATGACTTATGAATATTATATTCTAATTTGCCATTATTTTAATGATTTTTTTGATGTACAACTTTAAAAGTGTATCAATGTATCAGTATAATTACAACTTGAATTTGTAACGTTGATATTTCACACAGATGGAATAGGAAAGAAAGGAATGAACTTTTGTGTATGTATTCTCCCTTTATTTTGGGGAACTATACGGGTCACACCTGCTAGGGCTTGGGGATTACTTCCAGCTCTGTGCTCAGGGGTTATGTTGTGCTGGGGATCAAGCTCTGGCTTGATCACATGCAAAGTAGGAGCCATCTCTGCAGTCCTGTGTCTCTCAACTAAAGACTATGACACCCCCGTGGTCCCCCACAGGGGTGAGTCCAAGGAGTCTACTCCGGGAAAAGGCTGGTCGAATCATCATGATTGAATGCTCCTTGATGGCATTTGGAGGAAGTTTGATCAGTTCCCTTCACTATAAAATTGATGGTAATCATGTACCTCAGAGGATTCAGTCTATTGTTTCAGTGATGATGATATGATTTAATTTATTTTTATAAGCAATTATTATGGCCTAAAATGACTATATCCATATGAAATGTTTTTTCTTAGGAAATTGGTATAATTAGGGCATGCTTAAATTTCTATTTCTTGAGTGCTACTGCTGCCGCCAGTATTCCCTTTGTGGAGGAATGTTGCTAACAGCCCGTTAAGCGGTGGTTCCAGCACATCATCAGATGCTGGAGTGATGATTCTCAGGAAGCTTTGTGTGAAAGCAGTGCTGTTCGCCAGCAGAAAGTGAGCTTAAGAACAACATCTGTGAGTAAAACCAGTCTGACACAAAAATATACACACAATGCAGCGAGACAGAGCCCATTTACAAAGCTCAAATATTTCTAGGAGTTATGGAAGGGAAGGGAGGGAGGAAGAAAGGAAGGGTTCTTTAGCTCTTAATTTGCTGCAAGACCCATCCAGGACTCTGCTGTGGGTCTCGGGCTAAGTGCCTTCCAACTGGACTGCTGGTTCGAACTGAGTTTAAACATCATCTTTTGTCCAGCTCACATTTCCGAGAAACCTTCATTCAGTTCCAGATTACATCAGAAGGATTGTAAGGCTGCTTTCTCTCCTACCTCCAGTTTCTGTGTCACTAGAGAAGTGGGGCCAAGGGAAAGGGATGCTATGAAAACTAAAATCAGATCAAAAGGGTTTGGGTCATGGAAGAGCAGAACTGAAGATGTGTGACTGTGGAGAGACCTTTTTGAGCTGCCCTGAGAGTCTGTCTTTAGAATGTAGGCATGTTTCATTGGGAACTTTCTTAGCCCCTCCTTCTGATTTATTTATTTATTTTATTTTATTTTGGGGCCACACCCCACAACACTCAAGGATTACTCCTGACTCTACACTCAGAAATTACTCCTGGCAAGCTTAGGGAACCATATGGGAAGCTGGAGGTTGAACCCAGGTTGGCTGTATTCAAGGCAAACACTCTTCATGCTGTATGCTATTACTGGGGGTGGGGTGGAGTGGGGATTTCTTTATTTGTCATACCTCTGGAATTGGGCAGCAACTTCACAGGGCCCACAGCTCTCTGTATCTCTCTTTCTCTACCCTCTCTTACCCTCCCCTCTTTTCTCCTCTCCTCCCCTCCTCTCCCTTCCTCTCTTCTTACCTCCCTCCTCTCCTTTCCTCCCCTCCTTTCTCCTTTCCTCCCCATCTCTCCTTTCCTCCCCTCCTCTCCCCTTTCTGCCCCTCTCCTCCTCTCTCCTCTCCTCCTCTGCCTTCTCTCCTCCCCCCTTTTCTCCCTCCCCCTTCCTTTTCCTTTCTTCCCTCCCCCTCCTTCCCTTCCCCTCCCCTCTCTCCCTCTCCTTTCCTCCCTCCCCTCCTCATCTTTCCTCCCTTTTCTCCCTTTTCCTCCCCTCTCCACCCCTCCCCTTTCCTCTCCTCTCCTCACCTCTCTTCCCTTTACCTTCCCTCCCCTCTTCACCCCTTCCTTCTCCTTCCCCTCTTCTCACCTCTCTCCCTTTACCTCCCCTCCCCTATCCTTTCTTCACCTTCCCTCCCCTCTTCACCTCCTTTCTTCTCCTTTCTTCTCCCTCCCCTCCTCCTTTCCCTCTTCTCCTTTCCCCTCCACTTCTCTCCATCTTTTCTTCTCCCCTCCCCTCCTCTCCTCTCCCTCTTCTCTCCCCTCCCATTCTCTCCCTCTTCTCCTCTCCCCTCCCCTCCTCTCCCCTCCCCTCCTCTCCTCTTCCCTCTCGTTCTCTCCCTCTTTTCCTCTCCCCTTCCCTCCTCTCCTCTCCCTCTTCTTCTCACCCCATTCTACCTCCTTTCTAAAAAGAGTTCACTCCCATTGGTGCCACTGGCAGGAGACCATGCAGTGTCTTTGCCGCCTGAGCCATTCCTCAGCCCCTTAACTCTGGAATGTTCTGAGAGCTGAAAGAGACAATTTGTGTAAAGCGCCTGGAACGTTCTGACATGTAATAAGAGTGCTCTTACGTAGACTTGATGTTTAATATAACTACTGCTTTTTTTTTATATCCAGTCAAGATTTCTTTGTAATTCTATAAAATTGTGTCATCCAATTTTTTTTTATGCCTCCTTGTTCTGTGTTCTTGCTGCTTCAGTGTAAAGGTTTGTTGAGACCCAGCTGTGAATACTTGTTTATGCATTGGATTCAGTTGCCTTTACTCACTGGTAGCAAAGTTGGATGTTGTGACAGACTTTTTGGCCTGAAAAGTAAAAAATGCATAGAGCCTGGCATGTTAAGAAGAAAAGTCCACCAACTCTCGATGGGGTTCTCGGATCCTGGGCAACATAACTTAAAACTCAAAGAATCTCTTTCTGAAGCCAATATTTAGTCATTTTGTATATAACCTTATATTCAAAAAATATATAAACTGGTTGCATAAAACCTGATGCTTCTTCAGATTTTCATTTATGTTGCCATCAAAGAACTGATTTTGAATACTTATTATAAAGCAATAAAGCATTGCAACTGCAATACACTATGGACTGAAAGACTTTGGGTTGTTTCCTTTCTAGAAAAATAATAAGAGCTCATATCATGTGTAATAAGTTTTTTCACTTATTAATAAACACTTCTTCACATTGATGCCTGGAAATCAGATGCCATGTGCTTTTTTTAGGCTATATTTTAGGGCTGCACGGAAGCACACAGACTTTCACTTTCCCTGAGCATAGCACAGCACCCCACCCTGTCAGAGGCACAGTGGTCTGCATTGATCCCACTCCCGAAGACATGTTGCTCCCCAAGGAGCAGAATCTGCACCACCCCAGTCTTCGAGGAAAGGCACTGCTGCTGTCTGATGAGCCTGAGAGCCGTAATAAATACATGAGCATAGGCCAGAGATAAAATTTAAATTGGGGTCTGACTTCAAATTGAAATACAGACGTGCCTGTAGAGAAGATGGTTTGGATTGTTAATGCCTTAGTAGTGAGGAGCTTCCTGAGAACGTGGGCTTCGGAGCGGTCTCCTTCCCGGCAGGGGAATATCAGACAAGCCGTGATTTTTCAGACAGTGAGGCAGATGGCTCTTTCTCCTCAGTACTGGGTGTGCCAACCAGAGAGACAGCTACATAAATGTTAACCCCTAAGGGAGTAGACAGTCGCTGTCAGTTGTTCTTTATATGTCTGTAGCTTGACTACAGAATGATGGGGAAAGTGATCCTTAAGAAAATCTGCATTAAATGCACACTAATCGCAGTCCTCACTAACACGGTAGGAGATGATGGAATTACTTATGAAGGAAACCTACTCTGAGATCTGACATTTTGGAAATAGTGTGGCAGACTACGTGGGCCTGATAGCCTGCTCCCAAATTCCCCTTAAAGCATCCATGAAGATGACAAGCAGCCATTGCAGCATATCCTTAATACCATATACTGAGAGCATACATAGAAACTTCTAGAAGCTGATGGTGATAGAACTGAGCATAGTTTCAGACCGAATAACACATGACTTATTTCTGAAGTAGTAGGGGAAGATGTCCCCTACTAAGTAGGACAGTTTAAAAACTCACTTGCACTGCAGGTCAGATTAGGGGAAGCACATGGGTAGTAAGTGGTAGAAATTTCTTCCACAGGCTTCCGAGCCAGCCAGCCCAGCATCCTTAACCTGACACTCCCCCATACACTGGCTTCCCCATACATCTCCCACTCTACACTGGCTCCCTCTTTTTACTTATATTTACAATATGATTCTCATGGTGCAACCCAGCAGCAGAAATTGGGGGGCCGAGGGAAGAAGTGCTCCCAAGTGCACATTATTTAAATGATTTTAAACAAAGAGCTGATGTGCCCTCATGTACCTTTGGCAGTATAAGGTGCGTGTGACAGCTGATAGGAGTTCTCAACTCTCAGTGCTTTTGTTAGAAGAGCTAGCTGTCACAGTTACAGACGGAGCTGAGTGGGCTGTGCATTGCTTTGAGTAGGACACTATCAAGCACTTGTGGATGTGGAGTTGAACATGGGCAAGTTACCTTGTCTTCACAGAACATTCATGCTCAATGGAACTAAGTCTGTCCTGTGGCTGACACAGGTTAGCCTGTGACTTTCCAAAAGATTGTAGAAGATAAGGGGAAGGAACACATGAAGATAGGGCATCTTTCACTCTGAAAATGATTCATATGTAAGAATCAATTCTCATAGGAATCTACTGGTATTTCTAAAATAGATCATGACCTTGAATCAAAAGGAAACCAGAGTGACAGGCTGAGAGGAAGAAATGTTAAAAACTGAAAACAGACCAAAAATGACAAATTTGAAAAGAATGCAAGATCATCTTAAGATTCAGATGTATGTTAAGGCCATCAAGGGAAGGCTTTGTACTGCCCAAATGGAAGAGTATCATAGAGGACAAATTAGAGCATCTCCAGAGCACAGAGGAAAAACAAAATGTTATCACGTAACAGTATGTATTATGTAAATGTAATAGTATTTAACATTATGTTTCATTATGTAAATATGACAAGATGTGAAGAATAGAGAACAGGTCTTCAGAGGTGTTTCAGAGCAATTATCAAGGAAACTGTGATTGGATTTGTGCAGAAGAGTGACTAATTTTAAAAAAGGCCCAAAAATTATGAAGTTATGAGTAAATATTCCTATTTAGACATTAACAAGATATTTGAATTTTTTTGGGGGGTTGGTTTGGGTCACACCCGGCAGTGCTCAAGGGTTACTCCTGGCTCTACTCTCAGAAATTGCCCCTGTCAGGCTCAGGGGACCATATGGGATGCTGAGATTTGAACCACTGTCCTTCTGCATGCAAGGCAAACGCCTTGCCTTCATGCTATCTCTCCAGCCCCAAGATATTTGAATTTTAAGGATAAAACAGAGGAGAAAAAGTAGGTTACCTACCAAGTCAAGTATGGTAAGGTATATTGTTTATTAAATGTCAGGATTCTGCCATTATAGTCAGCCAGGTTCATCTTTAAGTGGATCATTGTTTTCAGATGGAAAATCTCTTATAAAGAAAACTAAGGGCCTGGGAGATTGCTCAGTAGTCAGGTGCACAGTCCAGGCATGTGCCAGATTCTAAGTTTGATGCTGGGCATCAATTCCTTCCCCTTCCCCAAGCACTAATGAATATGGCCTTGGTGGCCTGCAGCACCCTTGCACCACTAGGCAACCCTGGATGGCCAGCCCTGAACATTGACTATGACCAGGAGAGGCCTCTGGACAGTCCTTTTATTCCCAAACAAAGAGTCATTTTATCCTAGAAAAGACCCACTTGGATTTATTTTACAGAATTTCTCCAAATTTAAAGTGAAGATCTCCTGACATGGGAGAGGGTGAGATGTTTCTGAATCATTTGATCATATCTTATGATTATTGGCTCTACCCACTCAGGCTAGAATGTTCCATTGAAGTTTGGACTTCCAAGGACAGTGAGAGACTTAAAAAAAAAAAACCCAACGAGGAAATCCAACCCAAAACTGTTTTCCCTTGCCAATAACATCTTTCAAATAAAATGACTTAGAATGACTTGAAGGAAAGAAATGGATAAATGCAAAGGTTCTATAAGAAAAAAAAAATTGGGGGGTGGTGATGGAGTGGTGGTGCTAGAAGTAAGGCGTCTGCCTTGCAAGCGCCAGCCTAGGATGGACCATGGTTCGATTCCCCCCTTGTCCCATATGGTTCTTCAAGCCAGGAGCAATTTCTGAGCGCATAGCCAGGAGTAATCTCTGAGCATCACCGGGTGTGGACCAAAAAAAGAAACCAAATCAAACCAAAACGAAAAAAGAAAATAAGATGGAGCAAAGATATTAGTGATGATAAAAATTAAATGCTTTAGGACAGTAATGTTTTTGTGGGATATGTTACATCACAGTAAACATAATGGAAGGATGCAAAGAACGGCAATGTAGAGAAATTTTAATATTTTTTTTTGGCTTTTGGCTTTTGGGCCTCACTTGGTGATGCTCAGGGGTTACTTCTGGCTCTGTGCTCAGAAATCGCTCCTGGCTTGGGGGACCATATATGAGATGCTGGGGATCGAACCCAGGTCTGTCCTGGGTCAGTTGCGTGCAAGGCAAATGCCCCACCACTGTACTATCACTCCGGCCCCTCTAATACATTATTAATAGTAAGTGAGGATACTGCCGTACATAAAAATTTAAAACAAAAAACCTTAGGTTTACATGTCCCATATCTATCTTTTTCTTTCTTTCTTTTTTTTTTTTTTTTTGTTTTGTTTTTTGGGCCACACCCACACCAGGGGTTACTCCTGGCTGTCTGCTCAGAAATAGCTCCTGGCAGGCATGGGGGACCATATGGGACACCGGGATTCAAACCTACCACCTTTGGTCCTGGATCGGCTGCTTGCAAGGCAAGCGCCGCTGTGCTATCTCTCCGGGCCCTCATATCTATCTTTTTCATGCCCAGAATAAAACTTGGTCAAAGATAAGCAGGACTACAAATAAAAAATATCTAGGGAGAGAATTCTAGAAAAAAAATCATGATGAAAAGTACATCCCCACACTATGAGATGCAATCAGAGCAATATAGAAAAAAATCAATGTACTTAAATACTAGCATTTCTTAACAAAAGGGAATAAAAATCAAGCACTTCAACTCAGACACTATACAAAAAGAAACGAAAGAAATCATGAAAATTATTAAAGAAAAAATATGCACTAAAAGACAATAACGGTGAGGTAGATTACTGAGAGAAAAAGAAAAAAATAAGTCCCCAGAACTACCAGCTTCTGTAGAATAAGAAGTGAAAAGTAGTTCCAAGTAGTGTGTATATGGGAGAAATGTGCCCCCTGACCTCGGTTTCACCTCTTCCTTTTAGTTGGGCACTTATCTCACTCAGTGTGAGGTCCTGGGTTTAATCCTTGGCATCACAGAAACAAAATTTTTTCCCTTAAGGCTAAGATAACAAGTTCACATTCCTCGGAGCTGCATAAGGAGATGCTGCAGTCTCAGTATACTCCAACCTCAGCACCACCCAAACAGCAGTCTCAGTCCTTCTGCCCTAGGAGAATCCTTAATCCATTTACTCTCTATATTTGCTCTTTCTCATCCCTAACCTCTCAGGACACTTGCTTCCTTCTCCTGCCTGAAAGAGTAAACCTGAACCCCCCTCTGAGGCTCTGGGGCTGCCAGGACTTGAGTGTAGTGCCTGGCCAGCTGCCTTCAGGACTGCCCTTTGTGAGTGGGAACTCACCTGGGTTCTGTTTAAACCAGCTGGTCTCTGGTAACAAACAACACTTGATACAAGGCAAAGATAGTTTCCTTGTGTGCGGGAAGGGCCAGTACAATAAAGCTTGATTTTCAGTGATTTGATGGTGACAGAGTACAAAGATGAAAAGGGAAATTTTAAAACTATTTAGTCTGACTATGTTTATACATTTAGGACACAGGTAAAATGGGTACAGATAGTCCTTGATTAATGACCAAGTTCCGTTTCAAAGACTTGGTAGTTAAGCGAATTGGTCGTTAAGGGACGAACTGCATGGACTGTATACAGTAGTACAGTATATGCATAGTACTTGACGATACAGTATTCTGAATGAGTAAAATAACGAGAAAGATCAAACTGAAAACTTCCACTTGTTTTAATTGGCATAGGTTGTGTCATTTACACACAGTTCTGCAATGTATTACAGAACATAACGTTAGAAAAGTAGTACATTAAAGCACCCAAAACCACAGTACTGTACTGTAGAGTGTACAAGATGGAAAAAGGATATTTAAAATAAAATAAAATAACGGTGAGGAGATGGTCATAAGTGTGTGCGGTTGCTAAGCAGGTAGGTCGTTAAGCGAGGAGTATCTGTATTCTAAGAAAATCACCCAAATTGACAAGCAGGGAAAAAAAAAAAGGGAGGAATAACAGGTTAGTTTCAGATAGTTTCATTGATAAGTTTTACCAAACAGATCATAGGAACATAATTTGAATAGTTCCTAAACAAACTAGGAACTTTCTTTTTTACAACTATTTGCTACCTTTTGGCTGCCTTCCCAACATTCAATTGTCCGTTGCTCCTCCCTGAATAGAGTCCCAGTTTTGTCAAGAATCTATGCCCCTCTCTGCCCTCTAGAGAGAGAGCTGTGGTTAGTCCAAGAGCTAATTGATAGGATAGAAAATGTTTCAGGAGCATTTGTTGAAAAGACAATTCGGGCGAGAAACAAGTTTTTCAACAAGTGGCATAATTGGACAGCCACAGGCAAAGATGAATCTGTAGACCTACCTTCCATTATGTGCAGAAATGAATGTCAAGGAACTAGAATAACAGAATTCTTAGGACAAGGCATGGGATTAGGCCAAACCTTTCTTAGAATATGGAAAGTACAAGAGGTAAAAGCAAAGTTAAATCATATTCAGCACAGGGGAAACCATCTGTGCTTGAGAATGCACTTCTTACATGATGGAATGACAGTCTGACTGGCCAGTGTCTCATAGAGCAAAATTAAACACAGAAGGGGCCAGAGTGATAGCACAGTGGTAGGGTGTTTGCCTTGCACGTGCTGGACCCAGAACAGATCTGGATTCGATTCAATGGTCTTCTGAGCCTGCCAGGAGCGATTTCTGAGCACAGAACCAGGAGTAACTCCTGAATGATGCTGGGTGTAGTTCCCCCGCAAAAAAATAAAAACCCACAAAGATCAGACACAGGTCAGGAGGCTGGGAGTGTGCTCAACAGCAGTGCTTGAGCATTACTGTGGTAGTGAAGACCTACAGATGTTCACTTCAAAATGGAAATGAGGTGACTTTCAAGACCTTTTGGAAGCATGATTTGGAAAATAAATAGGAAGTGACAGGAAGAGCAAACATACTGTAATTTGAAGATGTGGTTATATGAGTAAAAATAGTAAAGGTCAATGGAGAACCTCTTGGGAGTGACTTAGTAAGGCATTTGTTTACAAATGAAGTGTAAAAATTCAATAGTTTTCTTTCATGCAATTAATAACCATGTAGAATCGATATCAGGAAACTCCATTCACAATAGTAAACTCCAAAAGTTGAAAAAAATCAGTAAATGTTTATTTATGAAAGAAAGATATGGAACTTTGACGTGGCTCATACAAAACAGAGAGACTTGGGAAAATAATAGTCATACTTTGTTTTCATAGGAGAACAGCTGACTTTGTTGGAATTCTAACTTTCCTCTTTCTCTGTAAATTCAGCCTGTTCCTCATCCTTGTTGTAGTGGGATTTGGAACCCTCAGGAACAGGGATGCAGAAGTCATAAGTGTGGTGTGATTGGATCATGATCCATGCATGCTATCAGCCCCCCTTCCCTCTCTCCGTGACCTCAGCACTCTACACAGGCCCATCACCTCTGGAAGATGTAAAATCACTGCCCCCAATCGCACAGAGGATAGAGTGTCTTTACCTCTTATTACAACAGAGCTGACTTTCTGCCCACAGCCCACTCTCTGCATTAAGCATTTTCACAAGCTCCCCTGGACACTAGAACCGCTGAGCCTCTCCCCACCTGCTTCCTCAGCCCCTTCCTGCTCAGAGAGCCTCTCTACCTCTTATCCCTACTGTAGGCATTGTCTTCACCGAGGCAAGTTTGTCCCTACCTGAGGCCCTGCACGGAGTTGACCTTGTTGCTGCCTGCCCCTCTGCACATACACTTAGCTCCCATTTGGTTCTCCTTCACCCACATCTGTCTGCAGCCACCAGATGAAGCTGTGCTTCTTCAGGGACACTTCCTGATCTGTACGTCAATCAGTCCTGACTAACTGAGTCAGAACAACATGGAAACAGTGGGGGGCAGGGTGGAGAGTGGAGGAGATGTAACTCAAGAGAAGTAATGCTGGAGTATGGTTCTATGTGGAGGACAAGATGTGTGGAGATGTTTGAGAAAGGTCGGCCTTTTCCAGAGGAGAGGGAGGTCTGGAAACACAGAGCTTTGGGGATAATGAGCTTCCAGGAAGGAAGGTGGTTGTCACATTCAGACATGGATATTTGGGGTCCCCTCTGATGGCCTGGCCTCCTGGGAAATGAGCAAAGTGTCAGGAGTGAAAGGCTGGACCTGACGAGAGCAGAAGAGATCATTGGTAGGCATTATAGAGAGTCTTGGTCAAGGAAATGAGCCATTTCGGTTATGCTCATATAACCTAGTGGAAATAAAGTTTAGCAATATAATCTGAGCATACCATCATTTTGGGGGGGGGGGGATGGGGCAGTTTGGGCCACACCTGCTGGTGCTCAGGGATTGCTCCTGGTTCTGTTCTCAGGGGTCATTCCTAGTGTGCTCTGGGAACCATATGGGATATGCCAGAGATTGAACCCAGGTCAGCTGCATGCAAGTCAGACACCCTACCTGCTGTACATTGCTCTGGTCCCACATGCCATGTTCTTGTGTAGAAAGTATTGAAGGGACCAGAGAGAAGAGTGCAGGTGTGTGTATGGGGTTTGGGTGTGAGGAGAGGAGAGGGGAGGGGAGGAAAGGAGAAAGAGGAGTGTGGGGGTGAGATGGGAGAGAGGACTGCAAGAGTGAGATGGGAGAGAATGAGGGGGTGAGATAGGAGAGAGGAGTGAAGTGTGCAGGGGCAGATCCATTCCTTGCCTGCAGCCAGCCTGGTTTTATCCCTGAGCACAGTTAGTGCACCTATCTTCGTTGTAGATATTCATTGATGCTTGAGTGATACCCATGCGGTATAGAAGTAGACATGTGCACAAAAGTGAGACCCATGAAATAGTTTTCTTCATCCACAGTGATCTCACTGAGCCCAGACCCCTGTTCCAGACAAAGAGCTATGTGCAGGTTCTGTTTTATCACCTCCATTTTAAAGGGTGGATGGAGGCATGACAAGTTAAGGATTCCTCCCAGAGCTGTTTTACACTCACCTCAGAGTTGAACCTGCATCATGTGGATGTTAGAGTGGTGCTCAGCAGCATCCAACATGTGGGTGGAAGCATCAGTAACCAGCTGTTTTGGAGAAATGTGGAGATGGTGGCTCCGCATGGTTCTCCCAGAGGGCTTCTCACGGTCACCAGCACCATCAGGGCCTTTTGCTTGCCAGCCCCCTGCTGCTTGTTTAGATTCTGGACTCTGTTGTGACATTGGAAATACTGATATTTGAACTGCCCTGACTCTTCAGATGATAACAGTTGAGCTGTGTTTGGGTGAGCGTAGGTCCCCATCACTTTAGTGTGGATTTAGAAAGCCTTACTTTGTCCTGGCTACACTGATAGCACTGTCTGTGGGCTGGTTGGTGGGACTTGCAGGACCAGAGTAAAACAACCCCTGAATCTAATGTCACACAACAGGGACAAAATCAGTGTTTAGTGTTCAGTGCACACATACATGTCTGCCTGAGTGATCAGGGTGAAACTAGTTACAGAGTGCACATCAGTCAGGCACCATTGTTATTAGAAGAATAATCTAAATGCATGGAAAAATGGAAAAGCACACACATATACACACACACTCCACATGTCTGATTCAGTGGTACATGTGGTTACTCAGGATTCTGATGAGTTCTTTTGTCTGTATCCTGGCTGTTAACTTGGAACAGCCTGATGTGCTTTCATGTTCCTCTCTCTTCCCCCTTCTCTCTTAGAGGGCTCAGCCGGTGATACCAATGAACACTGCTAAACCATCCCCATCACATAACATGGAAAAATCTCACTTCCTAAAGGACATTCCACCCCTTCAGTGAGGAATCGCCATCAGTGACCGGACAGGAGGCTCAATGGGTCATTTTGCAAGCAGGAGGTCTGGGTTTGCTCCCTGGTACCATACTGTCTCCTAGTACCACAAGGAATCTAGAGGTTGGAGCAGTCCTTGAATACCACCAGGAGTGTCTCCCCCCAATCTAAATACCCCACAAACACTTTTCATTTCAATCTATTGAACTTAGACATGAAAGACTTTTCTTTCCTGATGGAAAAGCCAGCCTCAGAGCAAAGCCATGAGCTCTGTAGCAGTTTGGCTGTTTGTCCAGCCAATGGAGGGCATGGTGTCTGCTGGGACATTTGGGCCCATGGAATCACACCGAATTGCTTGTTGGAAACACTTGATGAGGGCTTGGTTAAATGTGCTCTTTATGTTCGGGGTGTCATCTTATGTGTCTGGCCTGGCTGTCTTCATGTTACTTTTTGTTCAGGAACAAAAGCGTTTTTAAAGAAGCATGTGTAATTAATTATGTGACCAAGAAAAATAATTTCCCCCAAGTTAATTGCACAAATTACCATAACCCTATAAGGTTAATGGTTGTCAAATATCTTTGATGCATAGAGTCTATTAAGTGCAAGTATCATAGGAATAATGAAATAAATGGACTAGTCTTTCTTCAACAAATAATCCCACCCAACAGACGGCTGTAGTCAGGGCCATTTTTTATGTTTCAGAAAAACATTTTAAAACTCTTCTGCTGGAGAACTTAAGTGAATCAGTCTTGTGAACCACAATAGATTCTTGTATTTCCAAATATAAGATGATAAAACATACTTCAAGAGGTAAGTATGACCTTGAGATCACATCTTATCTTCACTATACTTTCTAAAACTCTGCTGAATTATTACGTGAAGTTTATGAATGAATTAAGTGCTTGTATCTTGTACAGACATAGCTCAGGTCATAAAGAATTATATGGAACTAATGTGCAATTATCTCTGTGAATGTTTGAAATTTCTTTGACAGCTCCTCAGAAGAAGACCTTCATATTGTATCGTTAATATTTTCATTTTATTTTAAAGTGCCATTTTTGAATTTGTTTATTAAACATTGTCTTTTCGTCCTTACTGTCACATATGCTTTTTAATATTCTTTAGTCACTGGTTCCAGGATAGTTAACTAGAGTATAGGTTTATTTTCAATCAAATTCTGTTTTGAAGGATAGTGTGCACAAAAGTGAGACCCATGAAATAGTTTTCTTCATCCACAGTGACCTCACTGAGCCCAGACCCCTGTTCCAGACAAAGAGCTATGTGCAGGTTATGGTTTTATCACCTCCATTTTAAAGGGTGGATGGGGCATGCCAAGTTAAGGATTCTTCCCAGAGCTGTTTTGCACTCACCTCAGAGTTGAACCTGCATCATGTGGATGTTAGAGTGGTGCTCAGCAGCATCCAACATGTGGGTGGAAGTATCAGTAACCAGCTGTTTTGGAGAAATGTTTTGGAGAAATTCTAAAAGAATGCTAATTCCTTGGAAAGGTTCTTCTTCCAAAATGACTCAGAGGCTTGATGCATTTGGACAAAATCGCATCCTCTCTTTGAGAAGTCACACTGTTCCTTATACAGCAAATCAGATCAGTAACATTGTCATTCAAATCAATTGCAAACTTTCTTCTTGCTAATGCATATCTCCCAAAAGCCAATGACTTGTCTTTGTCCCACAATCATATGGGACTAGACTAACAGATGGAAACTCTCCTCTCAATCTCCACTTCCTGCGACAAGGTTGAGTGGAAATGAACACACCTCACCATGTACATAAATATAACTGAAAACATCTAAGAAGCTAGCTGCACACCTATGGACACGCATGCTCACAAATGTGACTTACTCATGGCAGTAAGGGAGGTGTGGAGGGGAGAGCAGAAGTCCAGTCAGAAAATAGTTCTGGGGGACCGGAGTGGTGGTGCAAGTGCTAAGAAGTCTGCCTTGCCCACACTAGCCTAGGACAGACAGACAGGTTCGATTCCCTGTCATCTCATGGTCCCCCCAAGCCAGGAGCAATTTCTGAGCGCCTAGCCAGGAGTAACCCTTGAGCATCACCGGGTGTGGCCGAAAAACCAAAAAAGGAAAAGGAAAATAGTTCTGGGTGCCAGAGCCATAGCACAGCAGGTAAGGCATTTTTCTTGCACACAGTCAACCTGGGTTCAATTCCTGGTGGATATTCCACATGGTCCCCTAAGCCCTTTTGGAGTAATTTCTGAGTGCCGAGCTGTGAGTATACCCAAAGAACTAGTAGGTGTGGTCAAAAACAAACAAAAACGAAACAAAAAAGAAATGGGTCATTGGTGGTGGGAAGGTTGCACTGGTGAAGGGGTATGTACTTTTTTTTTTTATGACTGAAACCAAACTACAAACATGTTTGTAATCATGTAAAATATATTGATTATAAAAAATAAAATCAGATAGGCTATTAAAAAAGAATGAAATACCATTATGTTGTCAGGGAGGGTGATCCTAAATAGAGCACTACTTTGGAGATGCTTAAGACATAAGTGGAACAGGAATGACTTCACTGGGCAACCACCAAGGAAAGTGTTTCCTCTCTGGCTTCTCCACTAAGTTGCAGAGTCATTGCTTTGCCATGTGGGAAGTGAACAACAACGAAAACAAAAGAAAAAAAAGTAAAGAAAAGAATTCTGGAATAAATAGTTGAGCAGATCTTGCCAGTTCTTGACACTTTCCATCTCTCTGCTTTACACAGAAACATGTTACCAGCTTTACTTAACAAGGCTATTTATTCACAAATGTGCAGAAACTATTCTTCTGGACATCCATGAAATGTTCTAGACAGGCCAGGCTGTTTGATCCCATTGGGCCAGCATGTTCCAGTCTGTATCAGAACACTCATTCTCTCTCCTCCGCACAGCATCTCCCCATAAGAGGAGGCTGTGTGAATGGCCACAGGCGTTGGGGTCTGTAGTTGATCCCCGGTCCCTCATAGCATTACTGGGGGTGTCCACATTCAACCTTGAACACTTCGAGGTATGGTCCCTCCAAAGTTCCAGGGGGCCTGATACATAGGGTGGCCAACATAGCTTTGATCCCCACAATCACATGATCTGACACATTCCTGGGCACAACCTTAAAAGTCCCCCAGTATATAGGAGAACCCTGGCGGACACTGCCTGGCCTGAGTAACTCCACATCCTTGGGCGGGCATCTCTCCTGACAGCAGCCATGGCTGCTGGCCTCACTGGGAGTGGCTCTAGGGCTCTCAGTATTACCTAGAAACCCGGCCAAAGAATAGGGTTACAATCTTATGACCTGGTTGTGTTAATCAAGCAAACCACAGAAAGATAATTCTTTGATAAACTGAGTTAGTAAAAGAATAAAAGGAAAATCTGGGACTGCTGATTGAAAATGATACTGCAGGGGCCACGATGGTAGCACATCGGGGAGAGTATTTGCCTTTTATGTAGCTGATCTGGGTTCAATCCCCGGCACCTGAGCCTGCCAGTAGTGATTCCTGAGTGCAGAACTAGAAGTAACCCCTGAGCAACACCAGGTATGACTTGCCCCAAATGATTTTTTTACCTTAAAGAATCTTTTTTTTTTGGGGGGGGGGGGGTCACACCTGGCAGTGCTCAGGGGTTACTCCTGGCTCTACACTCAGAAATGACTCCTGGCAGGCTCGAGGGACAATATGGGATGCCACCATATTCGAGCCACCATCCTTTTGCATGCACGGCAAATGCCCTACCTCCATGCTATCTCTGCGGCCCTACCTTAATGAATCTTGATGAGAGAAACAAGGGTCGGTTGGCTCTGTGTGGACAGGTATGTGGAGTGGTGGCATGGCACTGCTAGAACCGTTCCAGATGAGGTTCGGCAACACTTACTGCTGCATACTGCTGGCAATCTGGAATTTCTTCATATTTCATGGAAAGGAAAATTACTCCCTTAAAAGGTGGACCTAAAGTTGCCATTTTGTCTGAGCATGATTCAGCATTGTGACAGGCTTTTGCAGTAACTTCCAAATGCCCCATGTTTCTTCCCTGTCTGGTTTTGGGCTAAGATGTCCTTAGACTCTGGTCTTTTCGGGCCAGCTGGGTCAGACTAAATGCCAGTGCTTGTAGATTCCAGAGGGGCGTCTAGGGTCTCTGCCTCCATTTCTAGATGTACCCATCAATAGTTAGGGTACCTGATGCCAGGACCTGTTTGAACCTGCATCTCACCCCAATTCTGAGTGTTTGTGTACAGTCCACACGCACAGATGTGGATCTGATTTGGGTCACTGGCTGGGTCACCAGCCAGCCTAGGTTTTTCTAAAGGTCCTTTGGCCTTTACCAGGCAGAGCCCAGCTTTGAGTGTTCACCAGCTCCCTCCTGGTTCTTTCTCACTCACTGCACATGTGAGACTTTTCTCTCTTTAATTTGTATATTAAAGGCAAATGCTGAGTTTTATTCCTTTTTTGTATGTTTGCAAAAGTAGCTTTGTCATCTTGGGCTGATATGACAAGATCCTACAGACAGGCTGTCTTCAAGAGTGACAGTTATTTGTCACAGTCTGGAGTTGGGGAGGCCAGGGTGAAGGCGCTAGAAGATTCTGTGTATGCAGCCCGTCTGACAGACGGCTTGTTTGCAGACGTTGCCGTTTCACGATGCCCTTTCCAGACCCTTCCAGGGCGCAGAGGGCTGATCTCTCTCTGGGCTTCTCTTCCCAGGGCACTAATCACTTCTTATATGCCAAATTCACCCCATGGAGTATGATTTTTAGCATATAAATTGAGGAGCACACAACCATTCGGTCCAGAGAAAAGTTATTAAAATAATACTTGATAAAGTTTATGCAGGTGTTTTTGTTTTGTTTTGGAGTCACACCCAGGGGGCGCTTAGGTGTTACTCCTGGCAGTGACCTGGGTACTGTATGGGATGCTGGAGATTGAATCCAGGCTGGCCATGTGCGAGGTAAACACCCTCCCTGATGTGCTATCACTCCAGCCCTGTTAATGCAGTTACTACATGAACCAAAGTCTTTTTATATTAGAATTCAACAAATAGCCTGCTGAGGTAGCTCTTCTCTGATCTTGACAGATGAGAAGACTGGGCGATACTTCACTTTCCCCAGCTTGCTTGGCTAGAAAGGGAAGGCTGGGTTCAAACCTGAATTGTTTGCATACACTAAATCTGTACTTTTCAACCCCACTGACTTATGGACTGCTCCCTCCAACCCTGAAATAGCCATGAGAAGCACCACTCTAAGCCACTACCTTCCTACAGACAAACATCGTCCTGATGTGATTCTGTGTTTCTCTTTCTATGGCGCTCTTGGGTACCCTAGGAGCTTTCGGAGTGGAGTAGCTGCCTCTGTTCTGGCTTTGTGTTTATCGTGTTTACATCCCCTTTATGGCTGCCTGGAGCAGCGTCCCTGAGCCTCCCTGATTTCAGTGGTGACACAGGAAACTTGTGCTCTGCTTGCTGTCACCGTCTTGTTCTCTGTGCTGGTGGCTGCACGTCTCATCTTTTGCAGCTGTGTTCTGGAGTTCAGCGTCTACCCTGAACCTCAGGCCTCATCCTTCATGTGCTGTGTGATTGAAGAAAGTAAAAGAGTCGTTACGCTTCATTTACAAAAGTCATTTGAGCTTCTCTGCTATTGAATGTGCACTTTCTCTTTGTGTTACCCACTGCGCCGTCGGGTAATTAAGTGGTAGGGTGCAGTTTGAAACACAACTTTTTTATTTAAAAAAATTTTTTAGACTTCTGTGGCTATGAGGCATTGAACACGCTTCCCTCAAAAATTATTAGAGAATTTTATGCATACTATGAAATATATATGCACCTCTATAAATATGTATTATAACTATTCTGTAATATTTTACAGAATATGTTTTGAAATGAGGCTCCATCTCTTTTTCAGTCTTAAAGGGATTTCCAGCATACATCTATCTACTCAGTGGCTATTGCTCTGGTGCATGCCATGTGCCGACACTCGGTGAGGGAGCACGAGATAAGAGAGAGAAGAAATTGCCCAGTTGGAGTGACAAAGAGACCTGGGAGGGTGTAGCATCATGTCATGATACATGGTGCCCGGCATTGTGAACTGTTGGGTGGAATTTCCAGGGTGGGGAGGCTTTCCCATTCACTTTGGCCCAGAGATAGGGAGTCATACTGGGAAGGTGTGGGGTAGAGGGAAGATGGGGGATTGTGTTCTGGGCAAGTGTGTATGATTGAATAATGGTCCCTAAAGAAAGCCAGGCTCCAATCTCTGGAGCTGGTGATGCCACCTCCAATAGCAAACAAAGAAGTGTGACTTTTATTTATCCCCAGGGTCTTAAAATGGGTGTTTGTCCTCAAAGACCCAGGGAGTCCTCAGTTAAACCCAAGTGTGCTCATCTCAGAATACAGGGAGAATTGATGTCGGTGGAGAGAGATCAAGGTCCTGTGTTAGAACACTGTACTGCAGAGGACCACCAAAACCTGAGAAGCTGAGGGGGTAGGGGGTTGTGGAAAGCAATGTGTACAGGCAATGGCAGGAAATATTGACAATTCTGCTCTGGGGAGAGGTGACTGTAACTAAGTGAGGGAATTTTCTAACAAAATGTTGATGTGATGCTCGGTGTCTTCTTCCTGCTGATGGTAGAACATGCAGAGAAATTCAGCCAATGGAAGGGAACTTCAGGACTTGCCTGAGACTCATGGGGCCCTGCAATGTGGGAGAGAACTCTAGAGTACCAGCCTGTGCTGGGTATAAGAGTGGGGATTTTCTCATCAGCCGATAATGAGCCTGCTGCACATTTACAGGCTTGAAGGGTGTGGAGTACACTTCTGGAGACTCAAAGCATGGCCTTGTTTGGAGAATAACCCTAACCACACTGACCTGAGCTTGTCAAGGATCTTGAAGCTCTTGATCTGCTGACTGAAACCCTTTGGTGGCAAGGGGCCACAAGAGAACATATGTGAAGAGGAAGCAAAGGTTGGAGCAATGCTGCCACAGTCTAAGAGTGTCAAGGACTGTTGGGCAAAGCTCATGAGAGGCTCAAGGCACATCTGATCATGCATCCCCCCAAGAAAGCTGAAGCTGCTGCCTTCTTGATCTTTGACCTCTTCTGTCTGGACCTGCTAGAGTCGCTTTGGATCAGCAGGGTTGGGGTGTGTTGTCGGGACTGTGCTTACGATTTTCCAACTGGAACTTTGAAAGTTCAAGTCAGCTGCTCTTCTTTGGGTAATTGTTTAACCTTTCACACCAGGTAAAGATTGAGAATGAAGTGGAAAGACCTTGAAGACAATCAAACTTAACATCAAACTATGCCCGTACAGAAAATATCTAGAGGGAATGGAAGTTGTATATTGCAGAGCCCTGTCTGCGGCCAGTTGCTTTTTTGTTATTTTTGCCCTGGGCTGGCCAGGGAAGTACTAGACAGACTCCACAGAAGCCAACTCACAAAATTGACTTTTCTGTCCTTCTTTTCGTCTTTCCTGTCAGCCCTGCACAGACCCTGCTCCCCTTGTGGATTCTGAATATGAGCAGTTGCTTCTAGCAGTGTCAGGGGTGGACAGAGGCCACGGCCATGGGATCAAGTGGTCCCCAGGAGTTTCACTTTGATGATTACTCAGAAGTGAAATTGTGTTTTATCCTTTTGGTTTTTCTGTTAGTAGAACAAAAGAGTTCTTCCCATAGAGATGTGATTACTCAAAATGTGTTTAAAAGGTGCTTGAAAGTAGGGGCCAGGAAGATGGTTCTCGGGGTAAGGCATATGCCTTGCATGTGCTGGTTCTGGTTCTTCCATGGACCTCAGATATCCTCCCCCAGGAAGTGCCCAGTGTAGCCCTGCTGGCACCCAAATGCTTGTAAGCTGTGCTCATGAGGCCCCTGAGTGGCACTGAGTTAACTGGGTGACCTTGGCATGGCAGGGCCTTATAGTGACCCACTCTCTACTGCTCACTCTGAACCCTGTGGCTAGAGTGGCCACATATTGGAGTGGCAGCTAGGCCTCTCTGAACACCACTTGGGAAGTCCTCCAAAAATATTTTAGTTTTATTTTATTTTTGGGGGGTGGATGATGACACAATCAGTGATTAGGGCTTACTCCTGACTCTGCACTTAGGAATCACTGTTGGTAGGGCTCAGTAAACCATATGGGGTGGTGGGGATCAAACCTGAGTAGGCTCAAGTACCTTATCTGCTATATTTCCACTCTGGCCTCTCTCTCTCTCTCTCTCTCTCTCTCTCTCTCTCTCTCTCTCTCTCTCTCTCTCTCTCTCTCTTTCTCTCTCTCTCTCTTTCTCTCTCTCTCTCTTTCTCTCTCTCTCTCTCTTCTCTCTCTCTCAACTTTTAAAGTAGACATATATGGAGCCAGAGCTATAGTACATGTGAAAGGTCTGCCTTGCACATGGCTGACCTAGATTTGATCCCTGATACCTCATAAGGTTTCCTGAATACAACCAGGAGTGATTCCTGAGCACAGAGCCAGGAGTAAATTCTGTGCACCCATCCTACAACAAAGTAGACATATATATCCTATAAACAAATAACAGTGATATTTTAATTTCTGAGTTGTTGAACTTTGTGTGTTATATATCTCAGATTTAGGCCTCTATCTGATGTGTGGAATACAAACATTTTCTTCTATCCAGGGTATTATTTTATTTTGCCAAAGTTTTCTTTGAATTAACTTTAAATTCTTTGAATCCACTTTGAATTAACTTGTGTGTAGTGTGGGCCACAGATTCAGTTTAATTGCTTTGTTTGTGGCTACCCAGTTTTTCCAATAAACTCCATTTGCCCCATGTAGCTCCTTTGTGGCAATTAACTGTCCAGACAACTGAGGGTATACCTCTGGTCTTTACTTCAAAGCACTTATTTTTAAAATCCAATTAATGCACCTCTCATCTTTCTTAGGATATTAATAGTAGTTCTTTAATATCATCTGACTTTTTATCCAAATTGAGAATCTTTGTATCTAAAGATAACATTTTTTAGGCAAAAACAATGGTACTGGCTTGCTTTGCATGTGACCAATCTGGGTTGTCTCTGGCACCTTAACTGATCCCCTGAGCCCTGCTAGGAGTGATTCCTGAGTACAGAAACCTGAGTAATCCCTGAGTACTTTTGGGTATGGCCCAACACCCCTACCCTAATTTTAAAGATAATAAACATTTTATAGCTAATTTATTTGAATCAGAATGTGAACAAGATCCTTCCTTGGATTTGGTCGCACCCCTCAATCCAGTTCCATCATCTCCTACCCTGTCCTATCTTTATTTCACATGGTTGGTTTTTGCCTGTGTGGGTTCCAGCGGTGTGGGCCTGATTCATCCCTGACAAACCTTCCACCTGTGGTTTTCGCATCTGTGAATAATTATCGTCTACAATCATGGTTTCCTCAGGGGATGGAAAGCAAGTACATTTCTAATTACATCTTTCTTTGTGTCTTTGTTCCCTAGGACTCTTAGGGGGCATCTCTAGTGGTGCTTGGGTTACTGGGCCACACCCAATAGTGATTAGGAGGCTGTGTGTGTGTGTGTGTGTGTGTGTGTGTGTGTGTGTGTGTGTGTGTGTGTGTGTGTGCACGCGCGCACTTCCATGCTGGGATTCATTGGATTATACATGCTAGACATACACTCTTCAGGGGTCCTCAAACTTTTTAAACAGGGGGCCAGTTTACTGTCCCTCAGACCATTGGAGGGTCTGACTATAGTAAAAACAAAACTTATGAACGAATTCTTATGCATACTGCATAAATCTTATTTTGCAATGAAGAAACAAAACAGATACAAATACAATATGTGGCCCACGGGCCATAGTTTGAGGACCATTGCGAGTCTAGGCCTTTAAATGATCTCCCTGATTCTTGTATAAATCTTATCTCTTTGAGCTGGATCAGTAGCACAGTGGGTAGAACAGTTGCCTTACATGCACCTAACCTGGTGGGTTGGATTCCCGGTGTCCCAGATGGTCTCCTGAGCATTGCCAGGAGTAATTCCTGAACATAAAGCCAGTAGTAACTCCTGAGCGCCACCAGCGTGGCCCCCCAAAACCAAAACTTACCTCTTGTCAGCAATGTAGTTGCTCTGGAATAGGTTTTTCTCGTGAGGTAGGATAATTGCTTGACTCTTTTTCCTTTGTCAGTTTTCAGGACCAGGAGCTAAGGGCCATGTGGTTATCTCCTGTTGCATAGCAAATAATCTCAAAGCTCAAGGGACAAAGAAGAGCAACTGTTTCATGCCATATTGTGCCTTACTAGCCAGGGGTCTGGATTCCTTGCTGAGCCTGCCTGTTTTTGCGTGTAGGGAGGGATCCGGAGAGGGCCAGGATTGCTAGCTTCATGTGTGTTTTGGGAACCTTGAGGACAGGGTGGGGATGTTGGGCTCCCCTGAGACTGAGTCTCCACCTGCCTGAAGGCATGGTGCTTACCAGGTCACGGGCATTGTCTGTGACAGCTGAGCCTTCCCAAAGAGAAGGTGCCAGGAGCTGCAGGCCTAGGATACCACATTTCTCAAGGCCTCACCTTGAAGTTTCCCATTATTGCTTCTGTGATCATCTGTTGGTCAAGAGAACGACCAAGACCAGCCTGGCTATACTGGGAAGAGGAGGCAAGAATTCACTGTTACCTTGACCGATCAAAACACCTGAGCAAATTCTGCTATTAGTCAGTGGGATAAAAAATTAATACTTTCACTGGCTCATATGTTCTTTTTAAAAATTAGAGTATTTAATGGATGCCAGTTATTGGTTTTTAGTGATGCTTAAATTGTCATATTTTGGCCCACTTGAGCCCCCTTTAACTTGCATCTGGTGATGTGACCTTTTAGTATTATTTCATTAGTTTTTACTTTAAAAGTTGGTAATTTCTATGTGAGATTTGTCCTTTTTAACCATTTCATTGATAAATGGCATTAATTACCTTTACAGTGTTGTGCAATCCTATCGCTACTTCCAGACCTTATCCATCACTCCAAACAAATTCTATTGGCGTGAAGCAAAGATTTCCAGTGCCCTGCATTCTAGCCACCAGCAGGCACATTTTACTCTTTGTCTGGAGCTATTTCCTCTTCTGGTTCTGTCCTGTTCCAAAGGGCTTATTTCAGCCAGCAGTGTTCCCCAGGGTCATGACTGTGTCAGCGAGGATCAGAATTTCATTCCTTTCTCGGTTGGATAATATTTTATTGCATGTAAATATCACATTTTGTGGCCATTCATCTGTTGATGGACTTTGGGGTTGTTTCCACTTTTTGGTTATTGTGAATAATGCTGCAGTGAGCATTGGCATAGAAATATCAGAATCCTAGTTTTTAATTCTATTGGCTGGACACCTAGGAGTGAAATGATCCAGATGTATAGTCATTTTGTGTTTGCTTCACTGGCAAACTTTCCTACATGGCCAGTCCCATGATGCATTTCTGCTAGTGCTATGTGAACATTTAATTTCTCAGCAACTTCAGCCATACTTATTATTTTCTTGCTCTTATGTTTTTTAAACCAACTATAATCATATTTATTACTGGATATAAAGTAATATTTCATTGTGACTTGAGGATGTATTTGCCAGTGATGAATAATATTCAGCATCTTTTTTATGGTTTTTGGGCCACATCCAGCAGCATTCAGGGGTTACTTCTGGCTCTTGCACTTAGAAATTACTCCAGGAAGGCTCGGGGGAATCGAGCCAGGGGTAGAACCTGGGTCAGCTGCATACAAGAGAAACACCCTACCTGCTGGCGCTGCTCAGGAGTTTCTCCTGGCTCTGCACTCAGAAATTGAACCTGGCAGGCTTGGGGGACCACATGGGATGTCAAGAATTGAACCTGGGTCTGTCCCAGGTCAGCTGTATGCAAGGCAAATACCCCACTGCTGTGCTATCACTGTGGTCCCGATTCAGCATGTTTTAATGTGCTTTCAGACACTTGCTTCTCTTCTTTGGAGAGATGTCTGCCCAGGTCTGCTCTTCATTTGTGAATTGAGATATCGTTTATCATTGTGTTAAGAATTCTTTAGATAGTCTAGATATTAAGCACTAATCAGATATAGAATTTCAAAGTATTTTTCTCCAGGTCTGTATATGTCTTTTCAGTTTCTTAATAATGTCCTTTGAAGCATATCAGTTTGTCACTTCAATCAAGTCTAGTGCATTTGTTCTAACATTGCTCACGAATTGGGTGCCATATTTAAGAATCTTTGGAGGATTTACCATCGTCTTCTTATAAGAGTTTTACGTTTGACCTATCCTATGACCCTTGATCATTTTGAGTTGAATTTTGTATAGAGTGTGAGCTAGAGGTCAGCTTTTATTCTTTTGCACATGGAATCTGCTTATCACTGAACTTTCTTGAGGAGACAGTCAGCTCCCCCTCGGATGACCCAACCTGCTCAAACACTGCCAGCCAAGGCAAGTTTTCTCCTGCCCTCTTAGTGCTGTTTCATTGGTCCATGTGGTTCTCTTCAGGGAAGCTCCACACTGATGACTGTAGTTTGGTACTGAATTTGAAAGCCAGAAGTATGAAGCCTACAGCTTTGCTATTTCTCTCTTTCTCCTTGTGATTTTTGGGGTCACACTCAGTGGTGCTTAGCAGTGGCTACTCCTGGATCTGTGATTGGGGGTCATGGTTCCAGGAACTGAACCTGGATTGATTGCAGGTGCTTTGATCACTGCGGTAGCTCTATGACCTTTAGGGGTTTTTTTTTTTCTCAAGATTATTTAGACAGTGTGGGGTCCTTTGTGGTTTCTTAAGAAGATAAGAATTGACTTCTCCATTTCTGCAGAAAACTCTGCTGGCTTGGCATAGATTGCTTCAAATCTGCAGGTCACTTAGGATAGTATTGACATTTTGTAGTATTAAGGTTTTGATCCATGAAAATGAGATGCTTTTCCATTTAATTAGTCCTTTTTAAATTTCTTTCAGCAGTGTTTTGTAGTTTTGGGTGCACCTTATTATTATTATTTATTTTTTTTTGCTTCTTTGATGAAAATTATTTCTGGTTATTCTTTTGGATGCTTCTGCAAATAGAATTGCTTGTCTTAATTTCTTTCTCTAGTCATTAATGGCATGTATATAGAAATGCAACTGATTTTTGTGTGTGTTGTAAACTATTGTAGCATTTTTGGGGAATTTTCCATATGTAGTATCCGGTCATATTTGAGCAGCGCTACCGGTACTTCTTTTTATTCAATTTCAATTCTTTTGATTTCATTTTCTTGTCTGAGCAACATGGCAAGCGCCTTTGTTGAATGCTGTTGGTCAAAGGGGGAATCTTTCCCTTATTCTTGACCTCGAGGGTATACAGCTCTCAGTTTTTCACCACTGAAAATATTGTTAGCTGCAAGCTTTTCCTCAATGCCCTTCGTCGGTTTGCAGATGTTCTTTTCCATTCAGCCTGTTTTTAAGTCATGAAAGGCTGTTGAGTTTTGCTAAATGCTGTTTCTCGCCCTCAGTTCTGTAGCGCTCTGGGGCTTGAGAACACTGAGCAAGCTGTCAGCAAAGCCAGAGAGGCCTTGCATAAAACTCCCAAACACAAGCCTGTGCTTAGAGGGTGACAGAGCTATGGCACAGCGGTCAAACCTCTTACAGTGACCAAGTGAAGTTTGAGAGGAGACCCAAATTGCTGCTGAGCTGAGTCCCACAGGTCATGGGCGCAGGAGGGAATGGAAAAGAAGCCATGCAAATGGACCTTTCTGTTGTCTGCAGGTTTTTTTTTTTTTTTTTTTTTTTTTTTTTTTTTTGTCATGAGGAATGGCTGTGTTTGAATACAGGATTAGCACAGCTCTGAGAACAGGAGTAGTGCCACTAGCTACTTATTTAGCACATTTCAACCTTTGCGCACTTGTGTGCTGGTGGCTGAAGTTGGTTAAGCTTGAATAATACTTTTGTGGCCAGCAGGGACTTTTGGTAGAAAAGACTTGAAAGCCACTGACTGAAGTTTATTGACCATTTTCGGAGAGGCAGTACTAGCAGGATTATTAGGACTCCCGGACTTGATGTGGAACCTATAGAGAATGGTGGTTTTCTTTTTGTTTATGGGCCACACCTGGCAATGTTAAGGGAGTTACTCCTACCTCTGCACTCAGTAATCACTCCTGGTGGGCTCAGGAAACCTTATGGCATACTGGGGAACAAACCACATGCAATATAAACTCCCTCCTCACTGTGCTCTTGCTCTGGCCCAGAGAAGGATAGTTTAGTTGGGGAAAATAGTGTGACAACCCATATGGTCAGAATATGCCCTGTTAGTGCTTCTTCACTGATTGAGAAGAGCCAGGCATGATTTCCAGATTTACTTCCTGCTTATATTTGAGCAGCCTGTTCTTTCCTCGAGCCCTCAATGTCTTCCTCTGAGTGATGGGAATTATTCTGCCCATTTGCAATGATATTACATCTATAAATATTGGAATATCAACTTTATCCAGTTTCTCAGATATTGCCAATGTAAAATAGCATCAGCCTGTTGGCAGAGTGCAAGCAGAATGTGTTTGTGCAGATGCATAACCATTTCTCTTTGTCTTTATTCCCTTCCCACCTCTTCAGGCACGTGCGATCACTCAGCGCTCCCTTCGCTGACTCCTAGACTTCACTGTCGTTTTCGCTGTTTTTGCTAGTTAGGGGCCCGCACACTGCTGTGGTCCCCAGTAGAGAGAAAATATTGGGTCCCGTGCCCCTGGCACTTTACCTAACTTGTGAGCATTGGTAGTCACATAAGTGCACAGTCACAGTGTTGGGTCATTTGCAGGAAAGACTTTTGTAGGAGGGACTCGAAGCAGGCAGTGCCTATGTGATTTTGTGTCTATCACTCTTTGATCTGCAGGGTTAGAGTGCAAGAACTAAACGAGGCCTGGATGGAGGCTTTCATGAGGATGGAGAATTGGGTGATAAGGTGAAAGGAATAATGCGAGTCGATTATTTCGAGAGTTATGGGGGCTTCCGTGGGTGTCATGGTCTCCCCCAGGAGTTCATGCAAAAGTACGTTAGTTCCTCAGGAGGCACAGGCTAAGTTTGAGAGAAGACATGGTTATCAAGTTTGAGTGTTCCTATTATGATTTTATTACTTCCCATCTGTGGTGGATGTTTTATTGAAATTATTGGGATCTTATCTTCAAGCTGTGACAATGATGCACTAAAGGTCAAACACAAAACACAATTAAATGTTCCGAACGCGATAAGAATGTGTATTGTGCAAGGCAAACAACTGAAAGTAGTTCCCTTTTAGTTAGAACAGGCCATTTTATGTGACATTTTGAGGTGTTTAAATAAATCACAATGTTGTTTTTCTTCTTGATTGCAATTCTGCCTTGACTATTTGTGTAGCTTAAAAATAGAAACCGGAGTGTTTAAGTTTCAACATTATTGAGTCTATTAGTTAATATAAACTTTATTCTGAACTTGATGGTAGATTCCATTTGACTTCTGTGTGGAAACTTATTATTAAAATTATTTTGCTCTTATGTAAATGTGATGACTGCTGATGGATAGAGATTTAATTATGCACTCTTCAGTTTATTATGAATTAGATAAGCCAACATTTCTGTTCCTCTGCTTGTCATTCACATTCCCATCAGAAGCGCTCTAAGACTCTTTTCATCTAAAATCTGGTGATTTAACTTAATTTTACTTCTCCATAAAAGTTGGGAATGATTCTTTTGAGCGTTTAAAACACATTTCATCTGTCTCAGGTCACTTTACTACCGTGACTACCTGTCAGTGTTTTGTATTTGATTTGTGGTGTTGACTCATAAATACTTTTGAAAAACAGATGTTTTCTTCTAATTTGAGGAGCAATTATTTAGGTAGAGACATGATGACTTAGGTAAGCAAAACAAAAATTTCCTTGCCCCTATAAGGAGAATGACAGATGGTCCCTTGCTGTGCATCAGGGGAGATAGAGCACAGGTCGAATGAGAAAGGGTGTCAGATCCAGTCCATGCTGTGTAGTCCAGGGTCAGCGTGTGGGACAATATTATCACCCCCAGAGGCTGAGAGGGCCACCCAGATGTTGGGAACTAGATGTATTAGGTACACATACAATACATAGATGTGTGTTTCTTTTCATCATCACCTGTTCATTTCTGTCTATCTCAGCAATAGAAAATTAGCAGCGTTATTAGCAAAGGCATCTGCTGGCTTTACCTCAGCAGATCCTTAGTCTGCCCTTAGATAAGCATTGTTTAGGTGGAAGGACCTGTAGAATGCCAGTTCATTCCATCAGTTTTCACTGCTCTCAGAATCTTCTTGTCTCAGTGCACATAGCTCCCAGAATTTCTCCATTTATGTACACATGACTTCCAGAATTCTCCCATCTCTGTGTGTACATGACTCCAAGAATCCATCTATGTGCACAAACCCCGTCTGTGCATACATGGCTCCCAGAATCCCTCTATCTGTGTGCACACAGCTCCCTGGATCCCTTCATCTCTGTGTGCACAGAGCCCTAGAGTCCCTTCATCTGTGTACACATGGCCCCTAGAACCTCCCCTCTATCTGTGTGTACACGGCCCTCAGATTCCCTCATCTCTCTGTGCACATGACCCCAGAGTTTCTCCGTTCTGTGCACATGTTATACCAGCACAGGACCCGGCTTGGTTTCTTATTGGTGGTGATGGGTTGTGGGATACAGTGAAGAAGAGGTAGGGATCTACCATACTTGAGGGTCTGAGGACCTGAGCCTGGTTCATGCTGGGCTTACCCCTGCATGGCCAGCACCTGATTCCTTGATTTCTTTGTAAAGCATGAATGAGTCAGATTGTCTCTCAACCTTTTCCTTCTGGCTATTTTGCTCAACATGATGCCCTGTGCTACTTGCCAACTGCATGGCTCTCTCTCTTACAGTAGTATCCGTGTGGATCTCTCTCTCTCTGCACAAGTCTGTCTGTCCTACAGCAGTGTCAGTGTGTGGTTCCGACTTTCCATCTCTAACAGTGTCCAATGTGTGGGTCTCCCACAGCTGCTGCACTCCCATCAGTGTCACTTGACTTCATTCTAGATTTTGGCCATTGTAGTGGAGCCTTAGTGAGCAGATATATAGAGATCTTGAGCTGGTGCTTCTGTATCCTGGGTAGATCCAAGGAGAGGTGTCAGGTGGTGACAGAAGAGAGCGTGACCCTTATCACAGAGCTGCAGCATGAAATGAGGATGTGACCCTTACCTCTCGAGCCTGTTCTGACTTAGCCAGGTGTGATCATGAGCTGGACTCTGGGTTCTGGCTCCCTGCAGGAATGATTCTCAGAGCCCCAAACCATATAAAAGCTCTTGCTCTGCACTTCTGGGCAGCTCTCTCTCCTGTATCCTCCCCCCTTTTCTCTCTCTTCTCTCTCCTCTCTCTTCTGGATGATGCTGTCAGGATCAGATAGTGTTGCTCAGACCCTCAGACCAACCCATCCAATAGTCCCACACTAGATTTGTCTTTGGATTAGTTCATTCATCTCCCCGTGCTTGCATTTCTTGCTCTTCAGCTCGCATGTGGATGAAATGAAACGTCAGGCTGGGCTGTCAGATGAGGGAACCCCGATAAGCCTCTGTGTGAGGGAGAAGGGACTTAGGGGGATGAGTCTCTCTTCCCCTCAAAGATACACCAGAGGTTGTACAGCATATGCAGCATCTCCAGAGATGCTGCAGTGAGAAAGCACACACAGAGAGAAGTGAGAAAGTGAGTGCGCTCATGCATATACACAAATACACACAAACAAACACACACAAGGATCCATACAGGAGGGCAGCGGGGCAGGTGGAAAGGAGGATCCCCTCTAGCTTCTTCCCCCATTCCATGCATACCTTGGGGTGCAGAGCCAATGCTGGTAAATGGAGTCTCTGGAGGAGGGCAGACAGGACCCATAGCCAGACATTCTGTCTTTCCCTACAGGGTGGGAAGGTCATTGTCAGCCCCCAGTGAGATGTGGGATGCTGTCTATATTAGGGTTGGGGTCACCATAGCCTGCAGTAAGGAAACACAGTGTGCTGTCTATGCAGTGTGCAGAGAGGAGATGCCAGCTGCTGTCTACACTAGGGTTGGAGTGACCACATCCTAGTGATGGTCATAGATGCTATCTACACTAGGATTGGGGTGACCACAGACCATAGTGAAATGTAGAGTGCTTGTCAACACTAGGGTGAGCACCCTCCAGTGATGGTTGTGGGGTGCTTTTGCACCTGTTCATACTGGGGGAGGCAGGGCTTCTTATCTGGCCTCCTCACCCCCATTCTGCACAGCCCATGCACAGGGCATCCCAGGACTTGCCCTGCTGTTGTGGTGCAGCCCCCCTCCCTTTGAGTGGGTCCTGATCCTCTTTAGTGCCCACTTGGTGGCTTGTCCCACACCCAGAACCTTCTCAGAGCTGCAATGCAAAGCAGCAAACAAAGAGCAGGTGAGGGAGGAACAAATAAACACAGTGACGGCATCTGACACCCAGGAAGCCCTTTGCCTCACTGGTGACCCTGGGCAGCCACTGTCAGTTAATGAATGAGAGTTCCGTCCAGGAAACCAGCATTGTGAGTGACATGTATTACTTCTCTCTATTAGCCTGTCCACAGCCAGGTGCTGTGCATGGGGAATGACAATGAGGGGCCTTCATTTAGTCACACACTTGCAGGGAACAGGGCTTTCCTGGGGACAGCCTGGTGACGAGGTTGTGGCTGGGCCTTGCCGTGTTATTTCCATGCTCTGGGCACAGTGTAGGCTTTGGGGAGTCACTGCAGGCTCCCAGCAGGCACCAATAGGATCATGTGGAAGGGGTGGGGGACAATGGGGGGACAGTACAGATGCACCTGCGAGGTTTGGCTAAAAGCAGGTGACACCCAAGAATGGCAGACAACACCCAAGTTCAGTTTGTGCTTCTGTTGTAAAATTATTTGATCTCTAAAGGGCTGCTTTTCTCCTATGATTACTTAGTAATTCTGCTTCCATTTACTAATAGTGACTTTACTGATAGTTTAAAAAGTTAGATTCTGTGGACCAGAGCAATAGCAGCATATCAGGGAAGGCATTTACCTTGTACGCAACTGACCCATGTTCGATTCCTAGCATCCCATCTGGTTCCCCAAGCACTGCCAGGAGTGATTTTGAGCACAGAGCCAGGAGTCAACCCTGAACATTGCTGAGTGTGGCCCAAGGAAATTCTGAACAAGTTTCCTGCAGCTCGCCTTTGGAAAGATGACTAGAAATATTTCCACAGAACATTTGAGGATGGCATTGAGCTTGTGTCCAAGGAAGTTGTAGCCATTGTTTTCTGGGTATGGGAACGAGCATTCTTTTTTAAGCATCTATTTGTAGAAACATACAGATTTGTCCTGTGTTGGAATGAACATGTCCATGTGTGACATGTTGGGCGGATCTGAGGATTGCTTTCAAACACACACTTTAAGATTCTGCTTTTAAGACTTGGCTATTGCCTGTTCCCCTCCACTCACTAGCATTTGACGATGACGCATCATGAAGTGGAAATGTCACTTATTTACCAAAGACTTCGCAATATTTATTTAGCAGCTTCTAGTTCTGAAATAATTAAGCCCCACCGATGCGCAGTTCCCGTTGCCTTGCAAAGTCCTAACTAGTTAATTAGCTTAAGTGGCTCTGCCAGCGTTACTGACAGGCATGGTGTAGGGCTGGCTTGTCAGCTGCTAAAATGATGGGCGGAAGAATGGCACTGCTGTCCTGGCTCTGTCCTCCACCCGAGATGGAAATGGACGTCCTTTCTTGTGACATCCAAACAGACCCTGATCGTGCCAGCTGACACTTTTTCTGTGTTTTTTGCTTGTTTGTTTTGGGCCACACCCAGCAGTGCTCAGGGGTTACTCCTGGCTGTCTGCTCAGAAATAGCTCCTGGCAGGCACGGGGGACCATATGGGACACCGGGATTTGAACCAACCACCTTAGGTCCTGGATCGGCTGCTTGCAAGGCAAATGCCACTGTGCTATCTCTCCAGGCCCTGCTGACACTTTTTCTGATTAACAGGACCTTGAATTCAGACTGGGCTGTTTGTCTAGCTCTTTGCCTGACTGTCATTTCTCCATTTTTATACCCTTCCCTCTATCTCTCTCTCTCTCCTAGATTTGCTTCCGCTTTTGTCTCAGTTGTCATCTGTTAGGTTATACCTTATTTTACACAAAACAAAGACCATCCCCATTTCCTATGTATCTACTTGCTTACAATTTGGTTTTACCCCCAAACAGAGATTGTCTTATATGAAAACCTGGTGGGACTGGCTCAGGATAGCCTAAACTTTCTGTCCTTACTCTATCCTTACTCCCTTACCTGGGGGTGGTCTCTGTACTCTATAAAAATGATCGTTCTGGCAGTCAACTGGCTCTCCATATGAGGTGGAAGATTGCTAAACTACATGTGTTTCACCATCAGCTTGGTTTGGATTATTTCATGTGTGACCCTGATTCAGACTCATTCACCTGAGGTTGGAGATACAGCACATGGGTTGGTTGTACAGTCATTATGGCCATGAAGAATGCTCTGGCCATGTCTGAGGACAGACACAGGCCGGTCCCAGTTGCTACTTCTGTGACTGTCCAATTGCTGCCACCCTGAGGTGGTGTTGCCCTGCTTCCTGCATCCACATTTCTCCTGCCTTTCACAAGTCCTTTGTGATGAATTGTGTGTATGTGTGTGAATTCATGTTTCTCCCTGCTTCTGTATATGATGTGATCATCGTACAGGCTTCCCTTGGCTGCAGGGACTGGCCCTGTGGTGTGGTTGGGGTCAGGCAGAAGAAAAGGGGGTACCAGAAAGAGATGAAGGTAGCTTGGGTTGCTGTCAGTCTCTGGTGGCTGCTGATGGTGTGTGTGAGCTCATGTGTTAGTCTGTGAACATGCATAACTATGCATGTGTGAGAGTGTGTAGGTAGGTCTGGGGAGAGGGAAGTGGAATGTGGTGCCTGATTTTGGATATTCTGGTTGTATTGGTGAAATGCTGTGTAGACTGTTGGCAGACCTGAAGTGATAAAAGTCCACAGGCACACTGTGTGGTTCAGACTGTAGCAAGACGTTCTTAGGACTTGGTCACCAGTGACAAAAGGCCTTTGAGCTTGTCAGTGAGTCTTGAGGAAAGTTTTCTCTGCCCAGAAATTTCCTTATTGGCAAAAGGGGCTTAAGTGGTGGATTTTTGGGAGGATTAGTGAGTTCGTGCAAGCAAAGTGCATAGCAGCTTCTGGCATATAGTGCTCAATGTTTAAGATGCTCATATTTTTATTATTTTTATTTATTTTTTGATTTTGGGCCACATCCTGCAGGGCTCAGGGGTTACTCCTTGCTCTGAGCTTAGGAATCACTCCTGGCAGGCTGGGGGAAAAGATGGTTATACCACCACCACCACCATCATCATCACCCCCACCACCACCCACCACCACCACCCCCACTACCCCCCTCCTACTCCTCCCCCTCCTCTCCCCTCCTCCTCCTCCTTCACATTCCTTAGGAATTTTAGGGACTATTTATAGGGACTCAATGAGCTCTGCTACACAAAGGAAGGTGGCAGAGCAAGAGCTTAGACCAAACCAAACTGGGTTCCCTGCCACATCAGTGTCTATCCTTCCCTTGTGCAAATACACACTTCAGCAGAGAAGGTGTGGGAGGAGACACGCGAGGCTCGGAAAGAGGTTTGAAGTGTTAAGCGGACAATGCCCTTCAGACATTTATCAGTAGAGCTTTGTAATAATGATGTTCCTCGTGGAGAAAAGCTCTAGGAAGACCTGGTGACGCTTGACATTTGAGAGTTGCTGGGAAGAATAAAGGGGGGAAGGGGAACAGATTCCTGTTGAGGAAGCAGCCAAAGAGGAGGGGACTTGCCTCATCAGGTCTTACTGAGAGATCCTGAGAAGGAAGGAAAACCCAGAGGCACTGAGTGGCTCTGGGTTAATTGAGTCAGGACTTTCCCCATTGAAGTGAGGAACTTGACTTGAAGTTCAGTGGTCAGATCCAGGAAATGGGATCCAGTGATGCAGACCCCCTCCTTCTCCTGGTTCTGTATGGGAGGATCCTAGGATCATTCTCTCTGGGATTGCCAGTGTCTTTAGGATCCAGACACCATTTGTACACTGTTCTTTCCGTGTGTCACACAGGGAGTCTGGCAGTAAGTGTGAAGGCATCCAAGAGGACGAATATAGGCATGTAATTGTCTGGGACATAGAGTTGGGAAAAGGAGAATTGTCCATCCCATGCTGGTTCCTTCCATTCTGCGCTGCTATAGTGATTGCAGGCTGACATCGGGGAGAGCATTGAATGTGGCAGGGCCTGCTCCTGAGCCAACAGTGTGTGCAGATGAGCAAGGTAGATGGTCTCCACGTGGGTGCCGCTGCCGTCTGCCTTCAAGTACTGGGTGTTTCCTGGCAGCTGAGTTGATTCTCTCTTCACTGTTGAGGTAATGGTTATGGGTCCTGGAACTCTTCAGAGCTCTTTTTGGATCAAGTCACCTTGCACAGCTTTCACCTGGAATTGTTAAATAAAATGATAGCTGGGATCAGATTGGATTGGGAAGTATGGAGTTCAAATTTGTCCTTTCATCAGTCCTGCTTATTTGTGTTTATATAGAGGACAATTCTGTTTTTACTTAGAGTCTCTCTCTCTCTCTCTCTCTCTCTCTCTCTCTCTCTCTCTCTCTCTCTCTCCCACTCTCTCTCTCTCTCTCTCTCTTTCACTGAGATGGTTCAGTATTAAAGCACACACATGCTTGACATGAACCCTAGGTTGGATGGTGATACCTAGAAAAAGGCGAGAAAGAGAATTGTTAATCACCAAATGAAAAGCTTGACATCAGTTTGGGGGCTCCTTGGGTCCTCAAAAAAGTGGGAGCTTGGTGTAGGTCTGCCTTGTGGTGAGGCTGCATCTCAGCTGTCATGGGGGGGGGGCTGATGTGACAACAAGGAAGACATGGGGAAGCTTTCCTTGTCCTTATTGCTGCCCTGTCCAGAGAGTTGAAAGCAACTGGGGCCTTTGGAGAGCGCTGGTGTCCTTGAGTTCCTGCTGGGGGTGGGGGGTGGGGACTGTGGTTTGTGAGGGCCCAGAAAGAGGCCAGGAGGGAGACCTCCCCCCCACCCCCCGCCGGTGCTCACTGTCTGCCATTTTTAGACCCTCCTGTCTTAGACACTCTAGCTGTCACTGTGGCCTCATCAGATCCGACTAATGTCTCTAGAACAAAGTTGGCCCATCAGAGCTGTGAGAACAGCTCTGAGCCAGAGGTCCACAGGCTCCTTGTGCTGCCAATGAAGTGTATTTTTTTTCCTTGGGGGTGCCACACAGGACTTAGTTTTGGTTGTATTCTCAGATATCACACTCCTGGCAGGGCTCAGGGGATCAAATGGAATGCCAGAGATCAAATCTGGGCCAGCCTTCTTCTCCCTTTCGTGACAGTTGTGTTCACGCTCCATCCGCCTCTGCCCTGTCTAATGGACTCATCTGGGACGTGTGTCTGCAGAGTCCAGGAATGTTGACCGAGACAAATGCAAGGCAGAGCCTGCAAGGTGCCTGCCAACACAGCAAACTAAGATGCTGGATGTTCTAGAAGACATAGTTCTGCCAGACTGCTGAAGACAGAGCAAAATGCAAATGATGTGAAAATGAAAAGCGAAATGTAACGACTCGTTAGAAAACATTGGAACTTTCACAAGCATCTCCATGGAGGGCACCTTGGGAGAGTGACGAAGGTGGTCGGCACTGCCAGAGTCCCCTAGGTGACAACAGGAGGATAAAAATAAACCTCAGGATACGATCCCAGGCTTGCCTCTCTCAGTGGAGAGCGAGCAGAATGGAATATCCAACTTGGTACAAATTATCAGCTAGGCAGCCAGGAGCCTTCCATTTGGAAAAGTGCAGAGTTTTCCAGATGTTTCTCATCTTCTTACTTATCTCCCCAATGAAAGGTCAGGTCACAGCAAACACTAGCACCAGGTCATCTCCAAGCTCACAGCCTGGAAACAGAACCTGGAAGACCAAGTCTTCACAGGGGCATAGAAATGTCGGGCACCTTCTGGGGGCAGTGCCTTGGAAGTGATGTGTGAAGACCTTCCCAAAAGACCTAGTGTGAGGCCCAGTGTGACAGCGCTGAACAGTGGGGCACATGCGGTTCTGAGCACTTAAGGACTACAGGTCCACCCCACAGAGGTGAGGAATTCTCCAAACCCCCAGATCTACACACCTCTGCCCTGCCACAGCTTTGTCACTGCTTAGGCCTTTCATTAGCTGCCAGTCGGGAATCAGAGCTGGCATGCTAGCCCTGGCACCCTGGATCCGTGGTCTGGCTTCGTACCACCCTTCTTTTCTACATGACCCTGGGTGGCATGTGTCCCTGGGGGTTCTTGCTTAGGTCTTGCTTACAGAGTTGACACCCTGTTCAGATGCCCCCTCCCCTTGCTTCATTGCCCCTGTGACAACTGCCCTACAGGAACTGCAGCCCAGCTTTACTATTGCAGGTGCCTCTTCAGGCTCTCTGGAACCTTCTATACATCCAGGAAATCTGGGAATGCTGGTCAGTAATGCTGGTCACGCTGTATAGTGTGGGTCACATGGGAAAATATGTCCTGACAACTGATTTACACATACAAGTCAGGAACATAATCTGTTTGTGCGTTGATAACTACCTGTGTCTGCGTTAAGTCCTGGAATTTCTAGCGTCGGAGAAATGCACTATGCTATTAAAAGAGAATTAACAGCTTTCTCTAAAGAACAAAACTAAGCCTCCTGGGGCCTGGTATTAATCCCTGCCTAGAAGTTCCGCAATCAAAAGGGCAAAATGTGGAAAAGCAAAGATAAATAAATAAAATTGGAAAATCTGCAAAGCGGCTGACTGAGATGTCCCAGTGACTTCGAAGTAGATGACAATGAGAAATGCTGTCAGCCCTTGTAGATGCGGGCACACTGCCGAGCACCACCGAGGGCTCTGGGCTTTTCAGGCATTTCTCTGGCTCGCCATGCTCCATCATGAACTGGAGAGCCTTCCCTAGTGATTTGCAAAGAAAGGAATACCCCAGAGTGAAAAACCACGTAAAGTGCTATTACATATTCAATTTAATAGCCTTCAAGTGTCCAAGTGTTACTAATATTATAGTAGGATTAACAATACTCTCCTATTAGTATTAAAATTTTCCCATTATATTCCTGGCTCAGTGAATTCGAAAATACTGCTTAACCTCAAGGATTTGGAAAGGTCAGATGAATTGGCATTTATTTTGCAGCTGAGATGGGTGACCAGGGAAGACCCCGCATGCAGCTCAAGAGGTCTCACCACCCTTCTGCTTTCCTTCTTGCGTGTTCCTTTTGTGTTAATTTTTCTCCAGACCAGTAGACTTGTTCCATCATATGCAGAAGTGGGGGGTGCTTAGATAGTGTCCATGCATTTCACATGTCTGTTTATCACAGCACTAAGTCACTATCTCAGGCTTTGGGGTGGCCCCAGGGAGTTGGAACTTCCTTGGGGATGGACTCAGCTTTTCCTTCAGCTCTGCAGCATGACAGGAAGGAGGATGAGACTGAGTTGTTGTTTCGGATAATGAATGTGTCACAAAGATTCTGACACATCGGGGATGTACCTATCGTTTCGATCATTCCTGGCTGTGCTGCTTCAGAGATAGTGCAGAAAACAAAGACTGAGTGAAAATCTTTCATCAGTGGCTTGTTTGGTTTTTTTTTTTTTTTTTTTTTTTTTTGTCTCAGTGGTGCTCAGGGATTACTTACTTCTAGATCTGCATTAAGGGATCACTCCTGGCCGGGCTCAGGGGGACCATATGAGATTCTGAGGATCGAACCATGGACAGCAGCATACAAGACCAATGCTTTCCCACTGTGATATGATTCTGGCCCCTATCTGGGGCTGCTTTTTGCATAGATTTCCTCTCTGCCTCTCTTCATTCTGTATTTTCATTGTTAGATTTATTGCAAGTAGTAGTGATGCTCATAATTACCAAAGGTTATACTTTTTTATTTTTGTTGTTTTGACCACACCTGATGTCATTCAGGGGTTACTTCTGACTCTGCACACAGAAATCACTCCTGGTAGTTTGGGGGGACCATATGGGATGTCAGGGATCGAACCCAGGTCAACTGTGTGCAAGGTAAACACCCTACATCAGGTGTCTCAAACTCAATTTACCGGGGGGCCACAGGCGGCAAAGTCGGGGTGAGGCAGGGCCGCATAAGGGATTTCGCTTACCGAGTATTTGCAATAAAAAATCGCATTAGTAAGAAAAAAAATCGCAAAAACTCGCATTAAACATTCGCATACCCCGAACGGAACTGCTCGGGGTATGCAAATGTTTAATGCAACTTTTTTCTTACTAATGCGATTTTTATTGCGATTATTCGATAAGCGAATAATCGCGAATACTGCGATATTTGAAAACTAGCCACAGGCCACAAAATGTTGTACGGAGGGCCGCAAATGGCCCGCAGGCCGAGAGTTTGAGACCCCTGCCCTACATGCTGTGCTACTGCTCTAGCCCACTTGCCCCCCTTTTAAAAAATAATATCTTTATTTAAACATTATTATTATAAACATTATTGTAGTTGGGTTTCAGTTATTAAAAAGAACACCCTCCTTCACTAGTGCAGCATTCCCACCACCAATGCTCCTTTCTTATAGAAAATCCTTTGATGCATTTTTTTTTGTTTGTTTTTGGTTTTGGGCCACACCCGGCGGTGCTCAGAGGTTACTCCTGGCTGTCTCAGAAATAGCTCCTGGCAGGCACGGGGGATCATATGGGACACCGGGATTCGAACCAACCACCTTAGGCCCTGGATCGGCTACTTGCAAGGCAAACGCTGCTGTGCTATCTCTCCGGGCCCCTGATGTATTTTTAGTTGTGTTGTTTTTGCTTTGGGGCCAGACCTGGCAGTACTTGGGAGTTATTTCTGACTCTGTGCTCAGGACTCATTTCTGACAGGCTCAGAGAACCAAGTGGGATGCCAGGGATTGGATCTGGGTTGGCTGTGAGTGAGGCAAGTGTCTTCCCCATTGTACTATTGCACCAGCCCCTCTGATGGATATAATCTATAAATAAAGTTTTGTTACTATATTACTTTAGATGTGTAAAGTTTAGTGGCTATTGGACCCGGAGCTACTGTTTGTGACACACAGTTATCTGGGGCTCCCTCACTGTATCCCTCCTCCTGCAGTATGTCCTGGGGAAGAGCACAGTGGGCCAGGATACAGCTGTGGAAGACTGTTGCTAAGGAGGGCTCCATTCAGAGACATATACACCATATCCCTTCCTAATTCATTGATCTAGGTTTGGTTCAGCTATACCAGGCTGTTCTTTTGGTTTACTCCTGCCTCTGTGCTCAGGGGTCGCTCCTGTTGGGTTCAGGGGATCATATGTGGCTCCAAGAATCAAACCCAGGTCAACCATGTGCAAGCCTAACCCAATGGACTATTTTAGTGGTCTACCCCATGCCTCATTTAAAGATGGCATTGTAAGAATTGACTTTTCATGCAACCCCATTTTCAACTTCAAAGCATAGGTCTGCTCTTAGTCTGTCTTCCTTCCTGACTTATGCATTTAAGAGACCCAGAAAGTGGAAGGTGAGTAAAGGGCTTGTGATAAACTGTCAGTTTAGTCAGTAATTTCCCTACAGGGCTAGTCCCCTTCCCTGTCCTATGGACTTTAAGTACAATATTATTACTTTCATAGAAAGACATTCTTTATCTACTGCCTCTGGTATATCTTTCCCCTGTTCCCTCCCCTTTTATCCTTATTTCCTTTCCTAGGATATATTCCTTTTTTCCCCGTGTTCAATGGATTTCCTGAATAAAAACTAGAAAGTCTAGGTTTTGGTTTGGATCCACATTAGATACAACAGGAATGGCATTCAAGCTGAGACCTGATAATTAAGTTCTTAGTGATTTTTGCAATGTGCTAAATCTATAAAATATGAAGAGACTGCTATCAAAAAGGAAGACTGAATGTGGAAACTACTTCCTGTAGCTTTAAAGCAATGTTCTACACAAGGGCACAACATTTCAGCTTAGGCAGTGCTCAGAAGCGAACAGTAAATCTGAAACAGGATGCCTGATGAACACTCACAGTGGGCATAGTGTGGTATTTCCATAAATTATAATTCTGTAGGGGCCGGAGAGATAGCACAGCGGTGTTTGCCTTGCAAGCAGCAGACCTAGGATCTAAGGTGGTTGATTCGAATCCCGGCATCCCATATGGTCCCTGTGCCTGCCAGGAGCTATTTCTGAACAGATAGCCAGGAGTAACCCCTGAGTGCTGTCGGGTGTGGCCCCAAAACAAAACAAAACAAAAAAACTATAGTTCTATAGATACATATCTATAGTAGTATTTCTAAATTTCAAAATGAGAGAAAATTCTAGAAGAAGCCAAAGTAAAACATAACATGGTAGGAAGGAAGACAACCTGGCAGATCCACAAATTCTATAGCCAGCTGTACTAGTGCTATGTAGGTGGTGAAAGGATCAAAGTGTGAGGAAATGCTATAGTTTCATGTCCTTTCAGGAAAAACAAAGGAGAAAAGTATCGAGGGCAGTGGCAGAGCAGGGGGGAAATCCCACAGGGGATAAATGAAAAGAACTAAAGACTCATGAAACCAATGGGATTTGAGTCAAATCTCAATAATTAATAGGCCATGAAGCTAAGTGGATTCATTGACACAAAAAGCACCATAGATCATATCTAATTGTCCTTTTTCCAATAACGTTGGATTTTTTTTTTTTTAAAGAAAAGTCAAATCAATGCCATTTTCCTGCAGTTCCAGGTTTTCTATGTGTTCTCAGTACTATGAGAAGCTGCTTTGGCCACGCCCAGGCAGGGGTGAATGGTAGTAGTAGTAGCATTGGGTAAAAGGATTGGGTGCAGGATTGAATGAGGCCAATACAACTGTCGATTCCAGGGTGTAAATCGGATATCAGTGAGGAAGTAGTTGTCATTTATGAACCCTTCCACACAGCCCAGGTGAAGTGCTTTGTTCTACTCTGATGTTTTCAGTGTTGTTATTAGGCAGCCAAATTCATATGCCTGCAGAAAGCACTGTGAGCATTCCTGAGCATTACACTCAAAACTATTCCCCCATAGAGGGTGGGAATAAAAGGTAGAACAGCAGGGAGGGCATTTGCCTTGTATAAGGTCAACCTTGGTTTAAACCCCATCATCCCATAGGATGCTTGAGCCTGCCAGCAGTAATTTCTGAGGCAGAGTCCTGCCAAGTGTGGCCTAAAAACCAAACCAAACCAAAACAACACCCCAAAAATATTCTCCTTTGTTCTTCCATTGCGAAATTCAGGGTGTAATCAGAGCCAAAAAAAAAGGAGTGATATGATTGTAGAATTCAGCCATGTACAGAGAAGGAAGAAATGGTTGGCAAATCTGTCATCTTTCCCACAGGGAGATTTACATGCAAGCCACTGCACGGCCATAATAATTTACATCTTTATGACCAATATAGTTGGCTTGGTTTATATCAGACAGAAGAGAAGAGTCAAATTTTTATTGAGGAACCAGACCTGAGTTTTCTGTCTCAGGAAGAAGAGATTGTGTCGTCAATTTGTATGATTCCTGTCACAGAACAATGGGCTTTAGAGCAGATTGGCTGAGCACAGGGATCAGCTAATTGAATCTTCAACAGGGAGAATTTCTTGGGATAAGCAGGTTCCTCTGACTTCATAAGATGGATTTTTGGAGCATGGGGAGGACCTAAAAGCAATAAATTCAGAAGTGAAAAGTCAATCAATAAAGACCCTGAATAGTGTTTTAATCATGGAATCTATTGCTTTTTATACTGTTTCATTTTTATTTCCTAAGTATAGGGAAATTTCTAGGTAGTGTTGTATTATAGAACTGAGTGATACAAAACTAAATATAGTTTTGCTTTTGATGTCTCACTGGATTAGAAAAATTCCTTTTGGGCAGAGATCAGAGAGACACCATATCGGTTTCTTTGCTATAAAAATGATATCTACATTTTGTAAAGGTTATCCTAATGTTATTTTATCTATAAATAATATGGACATTAAAAATGAGTGAGCCATACTTCGTTTCTCCCATTGTTTATTCTGAACAATAAGCAATGGTTCTTGGCAAATACAAATTCATTTTAAATGTTATTTTAGAGTTTATTTTGAAGAGAAAATTGTGACGGGTAGCTTGCTAGCTGGAGGATTTGGACTTGTCTTGGAAACAACTGGATAAGTCCATTTCTATGAAATCATGTCAAATATTTCAAACAGGCTAGATTACTATCAAATATAAGGATTTCTGGACTCTATGGGCTACTTAAGAAAATCTTTCAGACTAGTGGAAGTAGGAGCTTTTTGTAGTTTCTTGTAGTAACAGTTCCATTTAGGAAATATGAGAGAGGAGAGAGAGAGGTGGGAAAGGATTCTATAAAGTATAGAAATAGCGTTTTCTAAATTCCAGGATGCCAGAGATTCCAGGGACTGCTCATGTTAAGGCACTGTGGGAGAGAAGCTGAGATCACGAACTGCATCTCATTCTGGAATCTTCCTGTGGCAGAGGAATTGCTTGCTTTTCTGCAGACATGTAATTGATCATTTTTACTTTTATTTATTTGATTTATTTTGGTTTATGGGTTGCTCCTGGAGATGCTTTGGGATTACTTCTAGCTCTGCACTCAGGAATTACTTCAGTGGAGCTTATGGGAACATATAGGATGCTGGGGATCAAACCCCCAGTTGGCTGTGTACAAGGTAAGCACTCTCCCTATTATGCTATTGCTTTCTCCTGGTTCTGTGCTCAGAACTCACTCCTTGATTTTTCAGGGAACTATATATATGGGGTGCTTGGGATTGAACCTGGGCCAGCCCCATGTAAAGCAAACTTTCTCCCAACTGTACTATCTCTCTGACTCCTTGTTCAGTATTTTTTTTTCCTCCAGAATGTCCCTTCAAACAAAAAAATACATGGGCAAGTAGCACTTGTATTTTGTTCTTAGGAAAAAAAAAAATTTAGCAGATTGAAGATAACAAAATGGCTTCCATCCTCTGACTGAGCCAGAGCCAGTTACAGCCATTTTCAGCTAAACCACCTATTTGCTAATTCAAGAGGCAGTTAGCATGTCTCAATACCATGTATTCTAACCTCCAGGCCTCTGTTTCTCCATTCTGTGGTCCTCGCTACCAGCAGCTACCTGCAGCCTTTTCTCTGCCTGTGAAAGGGCAGCAGTGCCTTGAGCCCAGAATAGGAAACACCTCCTTTCTCGACCCCCTCCCACCCCCAGCTGAGTGATGCCGAGACGGGTGCGTTTCTCACGTGCACTGACTCCCACTCCCCGAGACAGCAAATTTATGGCCCTTATCTGTTGAAGACTTTTATCAATGACTGGTGTAAATCAGGACTTGAGTGACTGTTTTCCCTCTGGAGCATAAATCTGCGATTGGGAGATGGATTTCGGAGTAACTCTTTGGAACCCGCTGAAATAGTCATCTTCTACCAATTCTCTCTATTTTGGCATAAGCTGGCTGACTAAAATATGGCTGGCCAGCCAGCAGCATGCAAGGTTTGTTTTTTTCCTGTTTGACGGCCCTGAAATTTACCTGCCCCCCCCCCTTTTACAGAACTCTGTACATAATCGAATAGTCAGAGAAGAAAACAAGTTAATACGGTGGGAATCCAATTAATGGAGCTGACCAAGGCTGCAGGAGCAGAGAGGGGAAGGGACTATATTGCTGATTCAGAAGGCTCAGAGGTAGGAAAAAGACGTGCATAGCAAAAATCTCCCATGTTTTGGGGTATTTGCAGATGAAGAAGGAGTCCTAGAAAAGAAAAAAGAAAACAAACCCACACCAGCCCCATGGTTTGTGAGCATAGTTTGTTTCATTTAGGAAGTGCATCTTCCTGCTAACGGGGGACAGGATCCCAGGGTGTGCCTGCATGGAAAAGCTCTAGACAGGCGATTGAAGAATAATTTCATGAGCACTGTTCTCCTCTTCCAAAAATGATTGATCTATAAATCACAAGTCATAGATGGAAATTCTCTTATTTTCTTGCCAGGTAAGTGGTAAGTGGCCCTTTTTTTATCTTCCACTGGTTCTCTGCAATTATCTGACTCACACAGTTAACCCTAGGGGAGAAGCGGCTGGTCCAAGAGAAAGCAAAGCACTTGATCTGGAGGCTTTTTAAGGGGACATTTGCTCCAGTGGGGAGGGAGTGTGGCTGGTGTAGCGTCTCAGTGAGCATAGAAAGTGGTCCCTCACAAGGAACCAGAGGGGGCAGACCAAGAGGGCTGCCAGGCCAGGCCAATAAGGATGACTCTAAGGATGAAAATAGGGCCAACTTACAGTCCTGGGTATCCAACATGGCTTTAGTTCAGCCGTATTTACATAAGGGACTTGCCCTTTCTGTGTCTCGTTCTCCTCCCCTCTGGGGACCCTAGACATCCCGCCTGCTCCCCTGCATAGCCTCAGGATGGTCCCTGGCATGGGACACTCATATTCCATATACAGAGCTCCTGCAGAACTTGCTCCAAGTTGCTTTCAGGCCCGAGATGACAGACCTTCACTTCCCTGCATTTCACATCGCTGCTCAGATGTGGCTGCTTTTGTGCCCTCCTCAGGACCCCCAACGACCTGTCTTCCTACAGGCTGCACCCTGCTTCCACCCACTGCTTCTTCAGCACCAGCCTTGCTCCCTCACAACTCATCCTCTCCCGGCCCATCTCTTACTTCCTACCTCAGCTCTGGTCTGCCAAAAGCTGGTAGGGTGGTGCCTACGAGGCCTTGCCCTCACCAGCCCCCATCTGCACCATAGTGCCCTATGTTCCCTCTTGTGTGCCCACACTGCCTCATCTCCCCTTTGCACAGTCAGTGCCCTTCCCTGGGTGGCCTCACCAAGGCTGGCCTGGGCTGCTCCTCCGGGTATTTCTGCCCTTTCATTGTGGTGGCCCCTGTCCTGCCATAATTACCCCTTTTGGTAAGATGACAAGGTTGTCCCCCTCCCCCAGACAGGCAGGCCCGCTGCAGGCTAAGCTCAGTGCAGTGCCCTTGACTGTGGAAACACAGGGTGTGTTCCAGTGCTGATCCACTTCTGAAGCCCTTTGGTGGCCAAGGTGCAAGTTTGGGGGTTGTCTTTCTTGGGGTCCCTCATGGCTGGTGGGTGGGAGCCATGGACATCGAAGCTATGTTTGAGAGAAACTAAAATGTGGTACCTTACAGTTAAGCACCTTTGCACTATGCTTGGCACTGCCCACTTGTAAGTTAGAATCATCCCACAAAGGGGCTGAGTCCTGAGATGGGAAACTGCTCAGCACACAGTGCTTCAAAGTTGATGAGCATTGAGCCTGATTAGCTCTCCCCTACTGTCATGTCGCAAGGGGCCAACTCTATCAAGGACCCTGCCCGATAAGACAGATGCACCCAGGTCACTAAGAAACAATCCTTCTGACAGGTCACTTCTTCACCAGAGGCCCTGACTTTATGACCGGACACTCGACTGTGGGTGCAGATAAGCTCCTCCATCTGAGATGGTGTTTCAAGCCCCAGGCGGGCAGCAGTTGCGTCCTAGATAGTCAAGCAAAAGTTCCCAGGGTGATTTTTCACTGGGGTCTCAGCACTAGAGTCTGAATCCAGCAGACAGACTCATCTCCCCTCCTGGGCACTGGCTACTCAACCCCTCCAAAAAAAAAGAGCATCTTCATTTTATTCCCTGACCCACAGTGGGTACATGTGGGTGAGCGTGGCAGCACTGGGCCTGAGTAGTGTTTTCTGTTCCATCAGGCTAGGTTTGTATTCCATGAACATAGCCATGATGCCATCTGCCTTCATCCAGCATTTCACTGCTGGCCACTGGATTGCGATGCCTGGGTGGGTGGGGGGAGTGGCCCCACACTTACACTCTGGGCTAATTCTGTATTGTGGCCAGGGCTCACCCAAAAGAGTTCAAGCTTTCCAGAATGGACTAAAGGTGAGGATGAGCCATTACAGGGAAGGAATGGGCCTCCTGGTTGTTAGGGCCACCACCTTCCTTCCACTCACCCCCCTCCGCTGGAAGAGGAAACCAATATCTGCCCATCAGCACCATCTCTGCCTGCTTCTCAGCTAGCTGGTGGGAATGTGGTTCTGAGACCCAGCCCAGTTTCCAGAACATTGAGTGCTCAGGGTAGGGAGAGTGTTGACAAGGGCTGAGGGATCATTGCTGGGCCTGAGAAGATGAAGGCTGAGAGGAAACCTGTCTCAAACTCAACTATCGTTATTCAGCGTCTCTGAAATGTCAGGGCTTGCTTATTAATCATGTGCCACACAGGAACACCTACTGTCTGGCCTATGGTGGTTATTTCTGAGATAAAGAAACAGAGAAGTTCAGAGGTCACAGGTCTAGTAATCGAGAAAGCTGAGATTTTCTTTTGAAAGCCCAGGCCATATGCATCATGTAGTTGTTTGGTGAAAGGCACTAGGTGAGAGAGAAATGCATGTTATGGGGAGTCTGCGGTACTTGTTCTGGAGCCTGTGTGACGCCCATCCCCATGTGAGAGGTGATGTGGTGCCCGCCACTCAGTAGAGTCTGTTCCCACACTTCTCTGTCTCCCCGTTGTTAAAATTCATGGACATGCCCATGAGGTGCCCACCCAGGCAGCTCCTGTCACGACACCCTAGATGACAGATACTGGCAGCTTCTCTTGTACCTTCTCTGGTGCCAGCACCTCCTTGCCTCCACCTATTTGCCCCGAGGGAGGTGCCCTTGGGGCACAGCCATATCAGTGTCCCCAATTGTGACTGGCTGAGCCCATTACGACAGTCCTCTGGCATCCCTCAAGTGACATCTTTGCTGCCCGTCCAGGCCAAGTTCCTTACTTCTCTGCCCTCAGATTATTTGTTCCTCAGACACCGGGTCAGTCCCTCTGATGCGAGGCTCCTAGTTCCTTCCTGCATAGTTGGTGATGAGCAGACACAGGGCATCAAAGTGCCAACCTGGTGATCAAGAATTGCAGGAAATACCCCTATCTCCACTGCTTGGGATTCCCCCAACCCCCCACCACCAAGCAAAAAGATGACCCCTTCTTGATCTTTTAAACTGCGGTTAATTGACAAAGTTAAATTTATACACACCAGCTCATAAAATACACCTGGAAAATAGTGAGAGGAAAAAAAAATAGTGCCATAAAAGTCTGACGAGAGCTCAGTAAATCCATGTGAAATACTTCAAGAGCTGTTTTTGCTGGCGGCAGTAAACAAAGCGTGACCCCGTTCCATAGTCTGGGGGTATGGGCTTTCTGTCTGAAACCCTCCTAGGCTATGGTTGTAGGCTGTCAAGGACACCCAGTCATGGCCACAATCTTGGCATTCGGACCCAAGGCCCAGTTAACTTGCTGGCTACCTGGCCTCCAGGAATGACCAGGTATGTCAGCTGTGTCTGCTGCAGTCGCGTGAAGATCGGATTTTTGCCGTGGCAGCTTCTGCTTCCTCGTGAATGAATTCTCCAGAGGGCAGAATATCCTAAAAACTAACATGTAAACACGCGGGAAGGATTAAAGGAGGCGGGAGGAGGAAGAGTTGTTTGTCATACATTTATGTTCCATTCACATAACAGTTTTAGTTATTCATAAGTATATTACTGCAGGGAAGAAATAGATTTTGCTGGATTTCATGGGGTAAAACTTGTAGCGCCAAGATTAAGGGCTGACCTGGCTATTTCCTGAATATTAATAAGGAGCCCAGCTTTGTAGGGCTGCGAACCTTCATGGAAGGGCGTGAGCTGTGAGACGGCATCGGAGGCAGCCACGTTGGAGTCACTTTGGAAGAGACATTTTCACCCACACAAGTGACAGCCAAATTTGCTCTTCACCCTCAGAGAGAATCATTTTCTCCTTTTTTTTTTTTTTTTTTTGCAAACCCTCATGAAGCCGTTTTCCAGAAAGAAGCTCAAGGCTGAACTTGTAGCAGGGCAGATTCATAGCAGAAGTTATTTTTAACTTGTAAATAAACTCCTATGCACACAGTGACAGCTACTGTCTTCTAGAGTTTTTTTTTTGTTTTTTTTTTTTTTTAGTTTGAGGTTGGAAAGTGGAGTTCAACTGGTTGCCCACGAAGCTTCATCTTGATCTCCCTAGAGAATGAGATCGCCAGCCCCCTCGGCTCTGTCTTAGTGATGCAGTTCACTTCGAAGCAGGTGAAAGCTCTCATATGGCTGCTCTTTCTGCAGGCTCGGCACATCCCTTCCTTTCTCCATCGCCCTCTCAAAGGCATGAGAGACCAGAGACACAATCTGTAGCCCTTGTCCTGCTCTGATCCCAGAGTGCTTTGCCAATGTGGTGATGTGTTTTTTAGAACCGTGTCCACACTGACTTTTGGATGGTCATTCTGTTCTCCGGAGGAATGGGAGCAGGGCTTGATTTGTGCCCACACTTACCTTCCTAGAAAAAGGAAAGGCCAGTAATCTCACAGAACTGGCTTCAGTTAATAGGTGCCTCTTCTCCCCTATGACTCTCTCCCTACCCTTCCTCTGTTTTCTCCAGGTTTCTAAGTAGGGAAAGTATGTGCAGCTCTGTGATTGAGGAACTGAGGCCATCAAGACTGCTTGGCCATGGAGTGATTCATCTTTGGATGGCAGGCTTGGGGGACCACTGGGATCCAATACAAACAGATTAGAAATCTTTTGCTATTCCAGGTCAACCAACTTAGAAATTGGATAGCTGTAGTCGGTGTTTAGCAGGGAAAAAAAGATCCTATTATAAATGGGAGAAACTCATCTTTAAAATGACTCTTCCCTTTCCCAAACCCGACAACCCGACAAGACCAGTTGGACCCATGCTGCTTTCAAAGCAGCCTTTCACGCACACGTTTGCATGCAAACCTGTTGTGTAATGATTAAAATTTAAAATGATAGATAATTTTGCCTCTATATAAATGATGCAATATTTTTAAAAATTTGGGGGGCGTGCCCTGCAGTGCTCAGGGGTTACTCCTGGCTCTGCACTCAGGAATCACTCCTCGCAGGTTTGGGGACCATATGGGATGCTGAGGATTGAAACCTGGTTGACCACATGCAAGGCAAATGCCCTCTCCACTGTGCTATCACTCTGGCCTCTAAATCCTGCAGCATCTTAAGGAGATGATATGGCTAATGTGACCGTGTAAAGCAATGATCCCTGTAAGGTGTCATTGGAAGAGGGATCTGGGGGTGGGGGGAGCAGAGAGAAGCTATAGCTTAAACCTCTTTCTCCTGATCATCTTGTCCTAGTTTGTGGAAGATGTTTGCTTGCTCATGGAAGACCTAGGCTTAGAGAGTGGGACTGCTGCACCCTGTGTTGCTCTGGCCCTGGGGCCAGGGTGATGGGGAGGGACGGGCCTGTTTACTCCCCAGGGCAGCACTGAATATACTAGGTGGTGGCAGTGACCCCTCAGAGAATACCCACTTGTTCTCCCTGGCGTGGGATGCTGGGACCCTCACCCATGCCTGTCCTCTCTGGACTCCACTTAGGGTGGATGTAGCCATGCCATGTTGTCCTTTTGTGATCTGTGCACTTAGGGTCCACCCACTGCCCTGCCTTGGGATGGGGTACCGGGCTGCTGTACTCAGTTAGTGATAGTCATGTGTGATTTTGGTTTGTTTTCTGGAGCACACGAGACAGTGCTCAAGGCTGACTCATGGCTCTATACTCAGGGATCACTTCTGGTGGAGCTTGGGAAACCATATGGGATTCTGGAGAATACACTTGGGTTAAAGGGCTTTCCCCATGGTTATTTGTCTCAGGCCCCCTCATCTACTGCTGCTTTAGGGATGCAGTGTAACTCCTCTTCAAAGTGTGTGTTGGTGCATATGTACACTGGTCTCACTTTGAACCCCCAAAACTCTTTAAGTATCAACTTCATGTATTAGATTTGAGGGGCTGTGACTGTGACTTCACTGTGAGGTGCTTACCCTTTTTGCTGATGACAGAGCTGAGATTGCACCCAATGAGGGTGAATTCAGCTCTGTGGAGCACTGGGGTTTACTGCCGGTCCCCAGAGAGTTTCTCTCGGGGCACACATCAGTTGCCTGACAGTGCTCCCTGAGGGAACTTTCATTTGATAGTGTTAGACTTTAAAATGAACACATACCAGGGCCAGAGCCATAGCACAGTGGGGAAGGCATTTGCCTTGTACATGATGAATTAGGGTTTGATCTCCAGTATCCCATATGATCCCTTGAGCCTGCCAGGAGTGATTTCTAAGCACAGACCCAGGAGTAATTTCTGAGCAGTGCCGGGTGTGGCCCCAAACCAAAACCAACCAACCAAACAAAAAGAGTATATGCCATACTATTATAATTAATATTTTTTGTAATTTCTGCCTTAGTGTTCCATGAAATTTCTCCTGTTTCCAGTGGTAGGTGGAAGGCTAATGCCCTAGCAACTGGGCACTTCATTCTGAGGTGAAGTCAAGGGTCTGCAGGGCTCTGAACACAGCCCCCTGGGCAGGGGTGCTCAGGGGCCACCGCCTCACTTCCGACTTGAACACATGGAGGCTCAGATCCAAGTTGGCTGGTTCCATGCACTGTTTGATCATCTTCTCAGGGCCCACCGGCCATTCTGCTGAAGGGAAAATGAGGGGTTAAAATTCTCAGCAGTTTTTAGAAATCTTACAACTTATAAGTCTTCAGCTAATGAGCCCACCTAGAGAATCTGCTGATAAGAGGCCAAGTCCTAGCCATCGAGGAGAGTATCAAATGATACCATTTGATTCTAGTCTGCTTTGCTTAAAATGAATTCATGATTCCTAAATGAAAGCCTGTGTGTGTGTGTGTGTGTGTGTGTGTGTGTGTGATTCTTACTCTTTTTTTACAAAAGCTTCTGTACATAATTATTAATATAAGTCCTTCCCCCTCTTGCTATTATTCTAATGGATGATAAGACAGAAAAGCAAACTGTTGAACTGAGAAACGTTACACAAGAGATCTTGTCTAAGGGAATTTGCAAACCCATTTGTTGGGACGCATCACTGGTTTGGGCATTACTGTTGGGGGATCTGAGGGGAGCAGAGCCATTGGCCCTTCCAGAAGCTTCCTTCCACTGTTGGGAGCCTTTCCTCTGGCCCTGTTCACTCCAGGAGCCCTCCGCCTTCCTCTTGGGTTCACGGTGGGGACTCTCAAGCATGACTTGCCAGTCCTGAACCCGCTGACCCCTCATTAGCCACAAGATTCTATAATGGAACCAACCAAGATTTTACTCTACATGAGAAATGCCTTTCATATGGAGAACCATTGTTCCCACTAAATGTTAGCTTTGGAAATTAGGTCTGAATTACGTTTAAGGTTGAAATGGAGCTTTGTGTCATGTGGCTTGCATGGAAAATTGTTTCAAAGAGTTTAGCTCCCTCATGGTCCCAGATAATTATGCCATTTTACTTTCCATATAATATGCACTTTAATTGTAACATTAATGAGTGCCAAGGATACTCTCATCTACGGTGATGAATTGAGGTAAGGTGACTTTTGATGGATTTGGTAGAAATTCAGACCTAATCTGCATTTCCAGCTTTATTTTATGACGAATGTAGAAAGAAATTTGGATAGGATTTCTTGGTAAATTAAAGGATTTGTGAAGACGATTATGAAATAATTGATTGTAAGTGTGCACTGTTAGTTTTTATTGAACTTAAGCTCTACGACTTCAATTTAAAACTTGATTCAATGCATTTTAGATTTTTATATTTTCCTGAACTTCTTTCGCAGTATTAATTTTGTCATGCTTGTCATTTTAATCTAATGATGATTTAATGTTTGCAAACCTGAATAAATTGGTATGCAAGACGTTCTGCTGTGTTTCTAATCAATGGAGATGGAGATTTGGCAACGGAGATGATAAAAAATGAAAAATTTTAAATAGAAAAGGAAAATACCTGATTATACCTTAAGAGAGTACTTTTTTATGAATGCTCTTGGCTAGAAACTGAGATATTTTCTCCTCTCTTTTTATCCTGAAACATTTAGAAGGTGATTGGACCTTAAAGGAAATAATTGCTGCTCAATTGTGAAGAATATTTAAATTAGAGTAGAAGCTTTGTACTCATTTTCTTCCCTCTTTCCCTGAGTCTATAATCTAGATTATTAATTAAAATCAAGAAGATACTACACTGCTTGCTTAAAATTACTCAATTTCCTTGGGAATCTATATAGGTGATAGATTACTCTTGAATGACTGTATCTCTTTTCTTCATTTTTGCCTTTTCTTTTTGAGGGGAGGACTCCCAGGTACTGCCTAAGGGCAAGAGGGGCAGGTCCTGAAGAACTGGGCCAGTTAGGCCAGACAGTTGAGTGCGGGACATACTGGTGCCATTTTGTTTGGTTCCAGCTGCAATGGGAACCACCTGGGGCTCATTCTCTGTCCCTGGTCTGGCTCCATGGTCCCCATTGCAATTTGTTGATTTCAAAAATGTCAATAACTAAAAAAAAAAAAAGTCAATAACTGACCCTGACAGCAATATTCCTTCACCATCAGTCTGGAACATTCTCTGGTTCCCAGTCCTGTCTTGACAGCACGGGAGGACTCACAGTCATGTTTACGCACAGGACAAACAGTGCCACTGCCTTCCTTCTCTGTGCGCGGTGCTCATCAGGAATGGAGGGAAAGAAACGAACCTTTTCAAAAACACCCGACATCATCTTTCCCAGAAATGGGTAGGCTCGGGGGTGGAATGAAAAATGAATGTGCCTTTTTTTCCAGGCGGAAATTTGACTTTTTAAACAGAATGATTTAGCATAATATCCCCAATGCTTTTAGTGTATGGAAAGCAAAAAACTTTATTACAAAAATGATGTGGAAGTAAGTGGGTAGGGCCTGGAATCCTCTGTTCTCGACCTTTCTCCTATCATGGACCCCTCCAATCTTGCCTCCTTTATGGGGGGCATCTTACTGGTTGGCCCTTTGTCTCATATCCTGGCCCCCCATGGCTGTGATTTTCAGCTGTGGCCCTCTTGTTACAGAAGCACTTTAGAAAACACCTGTTGGCCTCAAGCCTGACTAAGCACCTTAGTTTGTTTATTCAGCCAATTTAGCAGAATTGTAGAGGCTCCTCCTGATGTACTGGGAATTAGCGAGGAAACCACTTCACTCACTGACACCCCACAAAGAAAGACGTTGAGGGGCTGGAATGGCAGCACAGCTGGGAGAGCATTTGCCTTGCACGCAGTCTACCCAGGCTCAATCCTCGGCATCCCATGTGGTCCCCTGAGCCTCTCAGGAATAATTCCTGAGCACAGAGCCAGGAGTAACACCTGAGAACCTCTGGGTGTGGCCCAACCTCCCCCCCACAAAGAAAGAGAGAGAGACTTTGAGGACAAGAATGGCTTGACCACTCCCTGTCTGCTGCCTCTTTTCAGTTTCCCTGTCCTGAGCCAGAGTTTGGACAGGTGGACTTTGACTTTGTTCAGAGAAGAAATGAAATAATTAAGTACAAATCTATGCAGTTCCTATTTGCAGCCAGATTTTTCTCCACATCCTTGTCCCCCACTCATTGCTTTGAATGTTCTGGGTGGTTCCCTGACTCGTGATTTATGCATCACACTTAACATTAAGCTGATGGTTTGCTGAAAGACCTGTGTGGCATTATTATTTCATATTCCCAATGAATCTGACTTCTCTATAAATGCGCGGAACTAGGGCTTCCATTTCCAACTATGTCATCTGTCTTCCAGCTACCTCTGACACTTCATTTAAAGGGGAAACGTGCCACGGGGACAGGGCTGCTTCCACACCATGTCCCTGTATCTCAGGGTGGGGCCCAGACCAGCCTCAGTGACTAGGGTCCCCGTTGTCCACATTGGTGATTTGGGCAAGCTGGTCAGTGCCTGGGCCAGAGGTAGTGCTGGTTGCCCTTGGGCTGCCTGTCACCGACTTGTCTCCTTTGTCACCAGCACTCAGTATCCCTCCCCTTTTCTCACTGAGGCACTTCCTTCTCTTCTCATACCTTTGTCTTAAAACATTTATTCTTGTAATTTGTCGATCTTCTCATCAGCAGGCAGCCCCGCCCTTCCTGCAAACTGGCTAGTACATCACGAGGGTCACTCACGAATTCTCTGTAGTGCAGTCACAACTGGCTGTCCACAGAATGTTAATTCACATTTGTTTATTTGGGGTTTGGACTACCCAGTGCGAGCAAGCTCCTGACTCTGTGCTCAGGAATTGCTCCTGGCAGGCTCAGGGACACATATGGTGCCAGGGATTGAACCCAGGTCGACTGCCTGCGAAACAAATTTTCTTTTTTTTTGTTTTTTGGGCCACACCCGGCATTGCTCATTACTCCTGGCTGTCTGCTCAGAAATAGCTCCTGGCAGGCACGGGGGACCATATGGGACACCGGGATTCGAACCAACCACCTTTGGTCCTGGATCGGCTGCTTGCAAGGCAAACACCACTGTGCTATCTCTCCAGGCCCCGCGAAACAAATTTTCTATCCAGCACTCAGGATGTTAATTTACTTTTAAAAGGTGAATAAACTCTTATTTCTTCCACCTGAGCAGTCTTTGCATGCCTGCACCTTCTTGGTGGAGAAATGGTGCAGTGAATATTTCTCAGGCCCGGATTCCATGCACTGGGAAGGCCACTCCTTACAATAGAGAAGCAGTCAAGGGTCATATTAGAAGGTTGGGGAGTGGTTAGGGTTGGCTGACCTTTTCTAGAATGAGCTATGGGTAGTAGCTTGTTTGAAGCCAAGATTCATGAGCTGACTCTAAGTTCCACCTGAGTCCTGGGAATATTCAGTTCCTGTCTGTTGTGAGGTTGCTGTATATGTGCCTCCTCTGAGAACCTTTTAAAATTTTTATTTTATTATTTTTTTGTTTTTTGGATCACACCCAACAGCGCTCAGGGGTTACTTCTGGCTCAACGCTCAGAAATCGCTCCTGGCAGGCTTGGGTAACCATATGGGATGCCGGGATTCGAACCACCATCCTTCTGCATGCAAGACAAATGCTCTACCTCTATGCTATCTCTCCAGCCCCCTGAATCTTGTAATTTTTATTTAAAGCATTGTCACCTACAAAGTATTCATAATGAGTATTTTTTGTTTGTTTTGGGCCATACCCAGAAGAACTCAGAGGCTACTCCTGTCTCTGTGCTCAGAAACTACTCCTGGCAGACTTGGGGACCATCTAGGATGTCGGAGATCAAACCCCAGTTGGTGCATGCAGGGCAAATGCCCTCCTTAATGTGCTATTGCTCTGGCCCCTTATAATAGAGATTTAGACATATAATGTTTCAGTAACAATCTCATTCCCAGTGTCAGCCTCCTTCCATCTATGTTCCCAAATTTTGTCCCACCCACCCCCACCCCCACTAAGCCAGCCAACCAGCCTTACAGGCTCATTTTTTAAGTTTCGTTGCTCCAGTTTGGGTCTCATGATTTCATTGCTGTTGACTCTGTAACTGAGTTATTTACTTCTGTCCTTAACACCACCCATGCACCTGAGTCCCCTTGGCCCCATTCCCATTATTTCACATCTGTTTTTTATGCTCACATGCACTGTGGATGAAACATAGTTTGCTTTTCTGAAAAGCAAGAACAATTTCTTCGCGCATTGCTTTACTACTTTGATTTAGAACCACCAGTTTCCTGGAGGAACGGAATGGTCAACTCCACTCTACAACCCCCTGAAGGCCTTCTCCTTTGCCTTTTTTGGGGTGGGGGCGGGGGCACACCTGGCAGTTCTCAGGTATAATTCTTGTTCGCTCAGGAATCATTCCCCAGGGAACCAAAGATTGAACCTGGGTTGCCCTCATGCTAGGCAAGTAACCTAACCATTGTACTATTGCTCTGGCCCCAGAAGATCCTTGGGTTTTGCCAGAAGCTTCTAAGGTAGATCAGAGTGAGATCTACCTGAAATAGATCAAATTGGTCCCCAAACTAACCTACACAGAACTCTATTTTATTTGTTTGTTTGTTTATTAGCTATGTCTGGTCCTGTCCCAAGCTTCTTCCTGCCTGATCTGGGCTCGGGGAACCATTTGTGATGCCAGGACCACATAGAGCCAGGATCGAGCTGCATAGAGCCAGCACCTTGCTGGTTTATTAACTCTCCTGCCCCTACACTGAACTGATTTTTAAGTTTCACTCCTCAATGGTCAACATGATTTGGATCTCCAACACTCAGTATGGTTCCCCAAAACCACCAGGAGTGATTCCTGAGTATTGTTGGGTGTGTGTCCCAAAAATTATAAAAGAGAAAGTTTCTGCCTTCGTGTTGGGCCAGTAGCCTCAAAAGCAGAAATCCCTGCTGTGCACAGGAGCCTAGGCATGAACCTGGTACCACATGGTTTCCAGTACCCCTGAAACTATCCCTAAGCACTTTTAATGGCCCATGTTGTGAGTAAGCATTATGGACTACTCACTTTGAATGTGAGGTAGCTATTCAAACCTGTTGTCCAGTGGTGTGGTGTGAGGGTTTCTGCTCAGCAGGGTTTGGGGACCTGGGGGCTCCTCATGGAGATTCCTGGCCAACCAGGTGGTTGGTTTAATACAGAGTTCCCTGGATGTGGTGCTGGCTGACCTGGCCCCCCCCCCCCCCCGTGTGCTATTGGGGGCTCCAGAGCCTTACCTTTTAGGGAGGACCATTTGGTACTGAAAACCAGATGGCGCCCCCTTGGGCTCATTTTTAAACTGAGTTATTTTCTACGTTGTACTTTGGAGTTGCTACAATCCATTTGGAAGCGAGTTTATCAGGTGCTGGCCTTGCCGGGAGGCTTGCCTCATCTCTCTGACTGGCATATCATTCACTGCCTGGCATGTCTTCTGCAGCACTGGAGTTTTCACTTTGATCAAGTCCTATGTTCTCATTTGTCTTTTGAGCTTTTGAAAGAAATCGCCTCTAAAAAAATCTTTGTCCAACCAATAGCAGATATTTTTTCTAGTGACTATAATAGTTCTTTGATTTTACAATGAGCTTTTATGTTCCATTTTGAATTAGCTTTTGTAAATGGTGTGAGGTATAGATCTTTAAAAAATGTCCAGATTTGTTTGTGAGAAGGATCTCTCCTTCGCTGTATAAACCTTTGCACTTTCTTGGAAAGAATTTTTCCTGTGTACACAGGGTTATTTCTGGATTCTGTTTCTCTGTACCAGGCCTACATTTTATTACAGTAGCTTTAAAATAATCCTTGAAGTTAGCATTAGTCCTACAACTTTAAAAAAAAATTATATCCATTTGGACTTTAGAACCTGCATGTAATTTTCTGCCAAGAAATACTTTTTGTTGTTGTTGTTTTCTGCCAGGATTTCTATTGGGGTTATTATATTGCATTTATAGGTAAGTTTGGGGAAATCGACATTTTAACAGAATTGATTTGCCTTCTCTCCCATGAAGAAAATTTCTCAGTCTCAGAAATTTAAAACCATTATCTGGGTTTAAAAATGTGAGCCTCACAGGTTCACTGACCCACAGAAAGCCAAAGATTGTCCAGTGGTGAGACTTAAGTAGAACACTGGGTTTTGTTTGCTTTTTGTTTTTGCTTGATTCACCCAACCAGTTCTCCACAAAATTCTCTTTTCATTGGAGGTGCTCAAATATCAGGTGTTCGAGCTGAAACAGGAACCTTGAGCCCTTTGCAAACCTCTTTGTCCCCCGGATGCCAGCAGACCATAAATACATCTTCTCACCTAGGCGGCTGGCAACATACCAGATGGTGGGCATTTGGCTAGGATTAGGATGGATTCAAGCCAGGCCTGAAAATATTCATTCTGCCTGGGCCACTTCCCCTTGCTGAAAGAGCAAAGGGCCATGGGAGGACCACAGTGGTAGGATAGAGCCTTTTGGGGTGAGAGTTGTGTGGGGAATCTCACTTACCAGAGGGATCAGTAGTCTCCAGGCTGAGCCTGGACCGAAGTGTAAGTGGTCACATCGAAGCTGGTCCCTATTGTCCTGTCCTGTTCAGTTGTGATGCAAACCTGACATATGGAATCAATGGGGGCTTTTCCGTGACCAGGACAGGGCAGGGGCCTTTGTCCTCAGGAGTGAGCCTGTTTGCTGGGGTGGTGGAAAAGGATGTACTGATGATTTCCTTCCAGGGTGTGGAGGGGCGAAGTTGAATCTGGGGGTTGGGAGTGAACACTGAGAGGCTCAGCCTCTCAGTGCCTCCGGCTGGCAACATAATCCATGTCGTTTTGTGTCATTCATTTCTCATATTCCGGTTGCCACTGACAACTTGTAAAGTCATGAGCAGTGTGTGGTGCCAGCTGCCCTCCTTTCTGCTGGGAATTATTTCTTCTGCCCCTTTGCATCACCTCCCCAGACCCGTCTTTTCCCCATTGCTCCCTTTCACCCTGTCAGCTTCTCTCCATCACCACAGAACCAGTTCCCACCATTACACCAGCCCTGCCTGGCCACTGAGTCCTTCCTCAGATTGGGCCATGGGTGCCCAACAGTGCTCTACTGGTGGGAAAAACAAAGAAGTAGAAAAGACTCTTCTACATTGATGTAAGGGAGAAATATACTAGGACTATATCCTTAATATATAATTTAGAGAGTTCAAAATATTTTATGAACTAAACAGCAATACTTAAGAGTATTTTATAAAGCATCGACAACAAATTAAAGCATGTGGTAGAGAGTTGCTCTGCCAGTTCGCTGTTTATTTTATTTAAGTGCAGAATGAAGTGTGACGGGCTTGAGAGCGAGCAGTGGTTATTTCTGACAATTTTGGAATAGGGATAAGATGAAAACACTCAGCTGAGATAATGGTAGCTTTAGAAAACCGTTTGTGTCAAATACGTTAAAATTCAAAATCACTGAAGACGAGGATCCAAATTCAGGAGTAATTAAGCAAAATAGTTGACAGATGTCAGGCATGCTAATAAAATTTGTAAACTCTGACTATTTTTCAGCTCATAATTAACTGCACAGATGATGTGATCTGATTTTGTCACTAACGGCTTATTAATGAAGGAGACGATGACAGTCACAGGACTCGCAGTGTTCGCTGAATACCAAGTCTCGGTCTATCTCTCACGACAGCCCCAAGTAGGAGGCGCGTGGCCTCGACACAGGTTGATTTGAGCCTCTCTCTCCCACGGAGGCTGCCAGGGTCACTGTGCTCGACTCTGAGTCACTGGAGATCGTTCTTTTATTTTCACTTGGCGGTCAGCAAACATCATGGCTTAGGTTGGCTATAAATCTCTTGCCATCAGGGCAGTGATCTCACCACTGGAATCTTCTAATCAGAGTGGAAACAGATGATTGCAAGTTCGATGAAAACACCCTTAGCCTCTGCCAGGGCACCCTGCAGGCGCCTTGGCAGATGGAACCCCTGTCGAGATATTAGTTTCGGGGAATCCCATAGAGCAACTGCTCCAGGGATTCTTCTGGAGGCTGACAGCTTCTAAGATACCTTCGCACCAGAGATGGGGATGGGCAGCACAACGAGGGGTGCCATCACCCTATGATTACTAATTCCTAATCAGACTTAAACTCTGGGCCATCCCTCCTCCCACGCAAAGAGCTCTGTTTAAAGGAGTTAATACTTACCAACACTGTGTTGCTCCTGGGACATTCCTAAACCCCAGTGTTCATGCTTATCTTCTCCCTGACACCTTACCTATCCCCTGGCTATGCTTCTGCTATGTCCTGCCAAACTGACATATACCGGTTTCTCTTGTCCTACATACGCATTGTTGGAAGAGAATAAAGGGTCTCTGGTCATCGGTCATCGGGTATGTTCTTTCCTGGTTATCAGCAGTGGGTGGGGCTTGGGGGTGGGGAACATCCTCACACCTGAATGCATTGTGAGGAGAAAGTTGACCCTTGGTGGCCAGCCAACAGGGTTGTTACATGCGCACAGAGGCCTTGGCAGCTGTGGCACTTGAGTTCTCATTGGAACAGAAGGTCCCAATGGTCACAACCAGGATCAGCTAAGTGGCTGCAGGTATATCCAGCTTCAGTGTATGCCCCCGAGCTACCAGAAGCCTTCACCATACTGTTCTTCCCTTGTAGCCAGCCAAGCTTCTCTCCTATATTTAGCTTCTGAACCTTCACCTGGGGGTGCCAGTGCTAGGAGGAGAAGACACAGATCCCAGATGCTTGTCCTGGGTGGGGAAGGATTCTGGAGGAGGTGGGGTCAGCCTTGCCTGTGTGACTGGATTTCTAGAAAAGGCCTCTTGGAGGTGCCACAGTATGTACATTGCACTGTCCCACAGGCCAATGACCTAGTGAAAGGAGGGAGAGAGTATGGGGACCAGATATTGGGTATCCAGTATCCACCAGAAGGAGGGGAGCCTCCTGAGAGCCTGTGCAACACTTCATCTCCCTCCCACTCCCAGCCTGCTCCTTCAACCCCTTTACCTTCCTCCTCAGAGGTCTCTGGAGGTTGGTGCTGTGGAGTCTATGTGCTTACTTGCTTCCTGCCGGCACGTGTGGCCTGGTGACATCTCCAAACTTCTCCCACCCTGTCCATGTTCCAAATGCACTTCCCCACCATCCTATTTTTCCGCTGCCTCATTTCCTTGCCTCCTCATTTCCCTCCCCCAAGCTACCCTATTTCCCCTCCACCTCATTTCCTTGGGCTGCCACATTTCCTCACTACCCCATTTTCTTGATGTCCCATTTTTCCACCACCCCATTTCCCTGCCACCTCATTGCCTCCCCTGCTCCTCCTTCCTGTGCCTCAACATTTCTTGTTGGTTGCTTGAGGGGTGAACTTGGTGAGGACAACCCTTAGCCATCATGGCAGACCATGGGCTGGGGTTCACAGGGTATAGCTACATGTGGCCATGTGAGGAGCAATTGTGCAGAGCTTTACTATCTGGGTTTCTGTTCCCATTGGGGCCATCTTCAGAGCACCTCTATCCGAAGTTGTTTTCCATCTGTTCCCACTGGTGTAGCCCAGACCAAGTATTGCAGATATTCTGAAATTCCTCCCTCTTACTTCTCCCTACTGTCCCGAGTCCATGGGGACCCATCTAGAATGCCCCATGGTAGCCAGCCTAGGGCCAAGATGGTGCTTTTCCTGACCTCAGGACTGGAGGTCCAGGAAGCTCTTCAGTGATTGCAGTTCTCTTAAATAAACTGTACCCAGCCCGTTAACTGGAATATTCCCCTTTCCACCAAGAACTAAGGTCTGCCTGTGACTTTGCACTGGTTGTGGTTGTGTGTTTTTGTGTCTGAGATGACACTTTAACACCCTCATGTGAGTCTCCCATGTTGCCATTAAACACAGAGCCCCTCCAGGTCCTGGCTGTTTCCCCCATGTCCTGCTGATAGCCTGAGTGCTCTGGGGAGAGAATGCCTGAGACTCTGGTAAGGGCATTGTCTGAATGAGAAACCTGGTGCACAAGGGAAGGTTGGAGTTGGGATGTGACTCAAGGTCTTCTCTCGCTTGAGTCATTGCCCTCGACTTTACCCCCATGATCACGCACTTGCTAACATGTTAGAGTTTGCAGAATTCCTCCCAGTATGTCCTGCGCACACAACATTAAAATTCCTCCCCAGATCTCTGTTTGTACTATTCTCTAGTCGTCCTTCCCAGTGTATTGTAAAATCACATTTGTAGAACAAGTTAATAATGATTTTAAGCAATACCTGTTTTTCAAACAAGATAAAAATCATATTTGAATTTGAAGCTTAGGAAATAACTAATATCGAATCAGCTGAATCATGTGGAGCTGAGTTCCTGTCCTGAGGGCTTTGCAGCTATCTGCAAAGTGGTGGCGGCTCATCTCAGCAGTCCGGCCGGTTTGCTTTGGATCCTGTTCCTTGGCAGGGAACTTGTTCTCTTTAAAATTCTTTTTCAGACTCTGCAGTTACATGGTTCATCTTTTTCGACACCGTGTAATCAATACAACAACATTCAAGAAAAAAATAAAACATTGAAATAAAAACTCAGGGGTTCCAGGGGAATTTAAAGAAACAGCGTGGGGCTGCAGTTACAGAATTTGGAACTAGAGCTGGAACTCGTCACATCTGCAAGGATTCAGGGAGACTAAATTTCACTTAGAAGGGTTCCAGGGGAGATGATTCAGAGGCCCAGAGCATAGGTTTGAATCCTGGTACCCCATTTCCCCATTGTAACAACCGGTGTGAGTTCCCTGGAACAAAAAATATTCTCTACACAATGGATGTGTGGTATCTTCTCGGCTATATTAAATATCTATTAAACCACATTAGAGGAGACAAGTCTTGTTTTTAATATTTCCTTTGTTTAATTACATAAGTAGAAGAACTTAATTGCAGCCATGGAAAGCAGTTAACACCGTGAAGGAAAAGGTAATTCTTTTCCCACAGTCTTCTCCTCCCCCTGCTCTCTGCTTTCTCCAACTAGTGCTAACATTGTGGGGTCAACCTTTCTAGACTCTTCTTCATGCCCCAACAAGTATGAAGAGACACATACCTAGATGCATTTCATATATGTTGCGGGTCATTCGTCATAGTTAACACACCACAGAAACAGGTCCGTTCTCAGCACTACTAGCTTTTGATTGGCCTTTTTCCTTTCCTCCTTCCAGAACAGTGGAGATAAATCAAAGTCATTTAAAGTTAGCTCTAGCATGTAGTGTTTGAAGTAGTCCATCATTCCTGACTGAAGGTCGCTGGGACAGTTTTCCCTAAGAACTCTGGCGCATTGCTGTGTACAAACAGTTGTGGGCTGTTCCAATGAGGCGATAAACGTCTTTCCTTGTGTATCTTTGTTCTTTTCTTTCTTAGGGACAATTTGGCAGTGGGACCCCACCATTGGAAGGTGTGTGTACCTACTCCTGTGGAGATGTTGACAGATTTTTTTCCCCCAGATATTTGTTGGGCTGCATAGTCTGGAAATAACCTGTGGGTCTTCTCACTTATTCATATCCTTAACAGCACTTGGATGTTCAGATTCGTGATACATTTTTGCTACTCTGATGGTGAAAAATAGTATTTCTCTTTTGCCTGATGGGGCATCTTCTGACTATTGTTAAAACTGAACGACTTCTTCATCTTTATTGGCCACTTCAATTTTATATCCTGCAAGCCTCCTTGATTGTCATTATCTTGGAAGTATTTTTCCCAGTCTGTTCATTTTTGAGGCGATTTATGGTATTGCTCGCTATAGAATAAAGAAGTATAGATTATTATATTTATCTATCTTTATCCAGGTAGGAGGTGAATTTCCTATCTTCTATAAATATTCTCCTAAATTCTCTACTTCTGAATGTTCGTTGTGCCTGATTTTTATAATGTGGAAATCTTTAATTCATCTGGAATTTACTTTTATATAGAATAGGACAGTGGGGTCAGGGCTGCCTTTTTCTGGGTAGCTAGGCATTTATTATGCTAATGGAATTTAGTAAATAAACTGTCCTTCCCCCTGCATTTAAATGCCATCAGTATTCTTTTAAAATATTTAAATGATTCTGTTTCTTCTCCGGCTTACCCCATTTTCGGTAAGGTAATGACTTTTTAAAAGCAGGATTTAGTCCATCGGAAAAGGTTATTTTTCTATACTCAAATGTCAAATGCTATCGGATACTTGATTTTGTTGCTGGCGAAAATTGCAAGCCTGAGAGGATTATTGCCGTGAACAAATCCACTAATCAGGATGTAGCTTTGCAAATTGACGACCCTGAGCACCAAGAGGGAAATTTGGGACACTCACTCGGGGCTGCTACAAACGCAGCGACGCAGAAACTCTGCGAAGAAAGTTCTTTATTGAACATAAGGAAACCTCTTTCTTCAGTCACACAGAGAAATCAGGCTGCTCAGAGACTTCCCAGGCTGCCTTAAGGCCCATGTAGGACTGAACTGGCACTCCAGCTAGGCCTGCCCTGGATGGATGTCCACTTCCAGCCTCAAGTTTGACCCGGCAGGATTCCCTGTACCAAGAGGTCAGATCCAGGCATGTCTCATCAGCCCAGGAGGTGGGATAATTTTGTGCTTGACAGTTGAGAAGATGGGACTTTGCTTATCTCTAAGAGCCACACTTAAATGAGAAACCGTCTTTGTCATCAGAGATAGGTCTGCGACTGCTCATAGCAGCCTCCGGGCCTGCCAGTCAGGCCTTGATGGTTTGAAGATGCAGTTTCTAGGATGAAATAATGTGCAGTCCCCAGCAGTGTATATTTTAATAGGTAAATAAATTACCTGTTTATTTACCTTGGTGGTGCGTTTGTTGGTTACAGCCAGGACCACACACCTGGACTCAAGGCAGGTGGATCCAATTTTCCTTCCTTCCTACCTTCCTTCCTTCCTTCCTTCCTTCCTTCCTTCCTTCCTTCCTTCCTTCCTTCCTTCCTTCCTTCCTTCCTTCCTTCCTTCCTTCCTTCCTTCCTTCCTTCCTTCCTTCCTTCCTTCCTTCCTTCCTTCCTTCCTTCCTTCCTTCCTTCCTCCCTTCCTCCCTCCCTCACTCCCTCCCTCCCTCCCTCCCTCTAATTTTTGGGCCATACCCAGCAGCACTCAGGAGTTACTCCTGAATCTTCACTCAGAACTAACTCTTGCGGGCTTGGTGGACCATATGGGATGCCAGGGATCAACCATGTACAAGGCAGACATCCTCCCTGCTGTGTTATCGCTCCAGCCCCATAGGGCCCAGTTTTCTGTTGCTGTCTTCATTCATCATTCTGGGGGAGTGGGCGGGGTTCTTTAGCATCTGTGAGAATCTGGGAGTCTGCATCCTCTCACATGCCTCTCAGATCTGGGGCACCTTGATGAGGAGGGAGACACGAGGGGACATCCACAGCCTGAGCCTGCAGGGATGTGGGTTCCTGGGGAACTGCCCTTTGAGCTGTCTTTACTCCCACTGAGTTTCTTTCCCCTTGGGCTTGGTTTATCTGGGTTCCTGATTGGGTGGGCCCCACTTGGACTCATTTAACTTATTAAGTCATTATTAATGACTTTTTCTTTTAAATGTGGGACTATTCAGATGGCCAGAAGTGGGTTCAGGTGGACTCTTAGTGGTTCTCAGGTTCCCCCCTCCCTCCGTACTCCAGTGGGGAGGTTCATGGGGAGGAGGGCAGGCAGACATTGGCTTCCGGTTTCCTCTTTGATTCTGGAGACCAGCTCTTGCCAGGTATGGGGTTTGGGAAGGCCCCATACCAGAGCCTTTTTCCGTAGCCTGGGGAGTGCTGGGAGGCTTGGCAAGCCCCCAGCTGCCCTTGTCTTTTTCCCCTGACTCCAGGCCTTCCCTGGGTGCCAGCTCAGATGGCCAGAAGTGGGTTCAGGTGGACTCTTAGTGGCCCTCAGGTTCCCCCCTCCCTCCGTACTCCAGTGGGGAGGTGCATGGGGAGGAGGGCGGGCAGACATCTGACTTCCGATTTTGTCCTTGATTCTGGAGACCAGCTCTTGCCAGGTATAGGGTTTTTCTCCTCTGGACTTCAGTCTTTCCCTGGGCACCGGTCTAAGTGGACGCTATAGGGGTCAACAGGCTTTTCCCCTAAATCTCCCTACACTAATGGGAATGTGCTCTGGGAGGAGGGCAGGCTGTTCTAGCACTGGTTTATATTGGGACAGTCAGTGGAAATTTTTTCTCTTTGTTTTCATATTGATAGTATTGTGTGCATATATTCTATATATCCATAATATCCATCTTGTATTGGGACCTTGATACTGCCCTATAAAGCTCATTTCTAATATTTTACTGCCTCAGTCCCAACCCTTACTTCCCCCATCCTCCCATGGAGGTGCAGCTAATGACATGAAGCTCACCACATAGAATAAGTGCAGTTAGAGAAATAACTACACTGAAAACTATCATAACAATGTGAATGAATGAGGGAAAAAGAAAGCCTGTCTCGAGTACAGGTGTGGGTGGGGTGGGGAGTAGGTAAATTCGGGAAATTGGTGGTGGGAATCCTGCACTGGTGAAGTGGGGTGTTCTTTACATGACTGTAATCATACAACTACAATTATATGTGTAATCACGGTGTTTAAATAAAGATAATTTAAAAATGTGGGACTATTTAGTTGTTGCTTTGATTAGGCCCAGCTGACCACTGTTCCCCTGTACTTCCAGGGGTATTATGCTGGGGCCTCCTTTAGGGGTGCCCTTGACTTTTGCCTCTGCTTTCTTTGCTGGTGTCTGTGGAGCACTTCTCTGGTCTGGCTGCATTTCTCGGTTGTCTCCCATTAGCTAGTGCAGACTTTTCTGAATGGTGAGATCTCAACCCCTCAGAGTGCTGGAGTGATACAGGGAAAGACTTGGGTGCAGTTGAGGTAGGCAGGTTATTTATTCACTTAAGATAGATTTTTAGGTTGCTGACTGACGAGTTCCCAGTCTTCCATCTTGAGTGGTTTCAGCGGGTTTCTCCTGTTTGTAACTGTTGTTTATTACTTTGGAACTGGAATTTCACTTATTTTTTTTTGAATTTTTATTCAATTTAATTTTTTCTGAGATTACATTTTTCTATTTTTCTTTAGTCCCCACCATCACCCAGAATTCGCAATGCCACTGTGCCGCACACTTTTGACAGCTACTCTACAGCCTTCAGAAGTTTCTGACCCATATGTTCCACGTAGTGTTGGTGACTGTATTGTCCCTTCTCACTCAAGGTGGATTGCCTCATTGTCCTGCTTGTGGGAAGTACTTGTAATATTGGTGGGGGGGCAAACTGGGTGGTGCTCAGGGGACCATATAAGGTGCCAGGGGATAGAACCCAAGTTGACTGAGTGCAAGGCCAGTGCCCCCTCCCACTATCATTCTGGTCGCCAGATGTGGGATTTTTAATTGCATCTTGGAATCTTGGCTGTCTTGTTAGGAAACTCTAGGCCTGGGCCCGGAGAGATAGCACAGCAGCGTTTGCCTTGCAAGCAGCTGATCCAGGACCAAAGGTGGTTAGTTTGAATCCCGGTGTCCCATATGGTCCCCCGTGCCTGCCAGGAGCTATTTCTGAGCAGACAGCCAGGAGTAACACCTGAGCACTGCCGGGTGTGGTCCAAATACCAAAAAAAAAAAAAAAAAAAAAAAAAAGTGGAAACTCTAGGCCTTACTCCAGGGCTGCAGTATGCATTATCAAGCCACATCCGTGTGAGCCACAGGTGGCACATGCTGACATCAGCATTTTCAAAGCACCTGTATCCCCTATGCAAATTCCCCACCAGCTGGTCTTCTAATGTCACCTTAAAGCATAATTCTGGGTGTCTCTATTTCGTATTTGGTCTCTTTTGGGGTGTCTGCAGACCTCCCAGTCATATTTGTAGATTTCTGGACTGTAACTGGACTACGTGGTGGCTTTGAACAGGGTAGAGAAAGGCTGGCTCCTGGCTTTAGCCAGCAGGGGGCTCTCACCCCATCCCTGTGTTGGTATGCTGAGCTTACACCTTGTCCCCAGTGTCATACATGGCGTGTCACGGCGAGACTTTTGTCCTCGAAGAAAAGAAGGTAGGAAGGAAGGAGAAGGAGACCTGGTGGCCAGTATTGTTCCTGACCGATTCGTAGGCCTTTCCCCACCCGCTCCCAGTGGATCCTTGGAATGATCTTCATTTTGCATTTGTTTTAGTCTGACATTGTCACTTTCAACTCCACTTCCTCCAGAATTTTGCCCATTGCCCCAGTGTCCTGCAGTGACTGTCTCAGGGAATCCAGCATTGCTTGGATTCTCATCCTGGACACCCATTGATATGAGCACATTTAGGTGCCGTTTCCTGATGCTCCTTGATAAACTTGATATGACATAGGGCTGCTCTGGATGGGTTCTTTAATCAGCAAACTCCTTTTCTTTTTTATGAAAATGTCACCTCTGATTTCTTGGTGAGGGTTTCCCCCAGTGTCATTCTTCTCTCTTTTTGAAACTAAAATATAAGTCCCTACATTAGAAAGAGCTTCTTTTGTTCAGTTTTTTCCCAAGTGCCAAGCACACTGGCTTCATGAAGTGAGTCCCTGTTCAGTGAATGAATGAATGATTGAGTATGTGGATGAATGAGTGTTTACATTTGACAATTATTTGTCTTGGTTTTCTTTCTTTTGCTCCTGTAGAGCTGCTTTTTGTTTGTTTGTTTTGGGCCACACCCAGTGGCTCTCAATGGTTATTTCTGGCTCTGGGCTCAGAAATTACACCTGTTAGGCTTTGGGGACTATATAAGATGCTGGAGATCAAACTCCAGTCAGCAGCATGGAGGGCAGATACCCTCCTGTTGTGCTATGTCTCCAGCCACAGCAGCAGGTTTACCTTTTTGTTCTCAGGGCAGGATTTCCTCAATCAATCATCCCCATTTTCTGCTGCTGAGATCATCAGTGTAGAAACATTTTCAAAAAGCCTTTATTTTTTTAGTTTTCTCAGAGATTTTCCCCCCACCCTGCCCCAACAATGTACCTTCATGGTCAGAATCCTGTGGGAAGACAGCACAGCCTATAAGTTCGTTCATAAACCCACTTGGAAGTGACTTTGTTTATTTGATAGCCACTCCGAGCAGTGTTCCAGGCTTACTCCTGACTCTGCGCTCTAGAGACACAACAGGAGGGCCTGAGGGACCATATGGGGAGCAGCAGTATGAACCATCCCACATTAGCTTCGTGCTGGGAAAGAACCTGACCTTGTACTGTCTCCTCAGCCCTGCAACTGGCTTTATACAAGGTTTTCCTTGTTCCTCTGGCTGACATAGTCTCACTGTGTGTGTGTGTGTGTGTGTGTGTGTGTGTGTGTGTGTGTGTGTGTGTGTGTGTGTGTATCTGTTCTTTCTCTAACCCTGCAGTCATACTTCCTTGGACCCTTGGATCACACTTTAATTAGTCTTGTGCTGACTCTGTCGAACACTTTCAAGCGAACAGGTTGTTTCTCTGCATTCTTGTGCTCATTCACTCAACAAAGATTTCTGTATTCACTCCACAGAGACAGTGTTCAAGGTACTTGGGCTAAACCTGTGAACAAAAGAGGCTCTTTCTCTAGTCTCTCTCTCTCTTACCACTGTTGCCACATATTTTCATTGTTGTGCTTTTATAATCCTTATATGTGTAATGAAAGTGGCTAAATTTATTCTTTATTGGCGATTGTCTTGCCCATCACGGTCCTTTCTGTAATTCTTTGTAGAGGAGTCAGCATGTCAGATCTCTCTCTTTCTTTCTCTGTCTCTCTCTCTCTTACCCTCTCTGTCTCTCATTCTCTCTCTCTCTCTCTCTCTCTCTCTCTCACACACACACACACACACACACACAAAACTGCTAAGATTTTTGAAGGGGATTACATTAGCGCTGACTTTGGGAACAACTGACATGCTTACAGAGCTGGTATCTTTTTTTACTCTATGAATCTGTGCAGATCTGTGAATATCTGTGCATATTTTTTATATATTATTCTTTCTATTGTGCTTTTTATCCTTCTTGGAATAAGTTGTACAGGAACATTGCCCATCGGTGCCTACTATGAGCAGTGGTTTCTTACTACCTTGGCGGCATCTTTCAGTCCCAGTGGCTGAGAATAGCCGGGGTTCAGGCATGGCTCCGGAAATATTTGCTCACTCTGCAGGGTTTTGCTCTCACTGTGGGATGTACTAAGACCCTTCATATCCCTTCTTCTGATTCTCTAAATTTGACCTGAAGGGGACTGAGGCAGCACTGACTTAAGATGGCCACCCTGGTGTCCACCCAGAGTTGGGAAGTCCTGTCTCTCTGCTTCTCCTCCTCTGGGGGCTGGAGAAACTGGAGATGCCGCAGGGCTGTTCACAGTCAATCCAGGGAACCGTCCTAGGCCTCTTATATTGGGTTCAGCCTACCTGGTTATCCCTGATCCCAGGATAGTGGCTCGGCCTGTGGCCTTGTGGCCTTTCAGCTGCTCTTGGCACTGATCTGAGTCCTCTCTGCACTCCCTAGCCTTAAGCAGCAAGCAGGCCTAGCCCCTTGGCTTCTATGATGGGATGGGCTGGGGCACCATTGGGTAACATGCTGGAGTCTGCTGTCAGTTATTTTTCAGAAATTTTCCCACTTCTTGGCTAGCAAAGGAAATAATTTTAATTTGTTTTGTACTTTTGTTCTTAAATTGGATGGGTTTGGGGTAGGGTTCAATGCCTAGTTTTCAGGCCTCCTTGTTATCTAATGGGATGGGATGATGTTTTCAGACCGGGTTTTAGACTCCTGCTTGGGCCTTATTCCAGGTGGGAGGGTGCTTGTCTTTCTCCTGGGAAAATGCTTCACAGGTGCCCCTTGTGCACCCTCCTGGGTTGGGGATGGAAAAGTACTCAGACTCTGTCAGATGTCTGGGGATTGGGTGGGGGAGAACTGCTGAGTCACTCCTTGCAGAGGGGACCCCTGAGAAAGGGAAACCCTCACCTCTGAACTGTCTGAAAAAAAAAAAACAGTGCTTCTGAGTCAGGGTAAATCCCATTCCTCAAGGCTGTGGGTGTTTAGGCCACTGAAGAGCCTTCCGAGTTGTTTATGTTGATTTTGTTCTTGGGTGACAGCTGAGATGTTCTAACTCATTTTTTTTTTTTTTTAGGGTTCAGGAAGCAGCTTTGGCACATGCACTTAGGGAAGTGCGGGAGGTCTGACTATGTGTGGACAGGCCTGGGTGTCAGAGCTGCTGACTGACACCAACTCCCATTCTCAGTTTCTCGATTTAATGACCCGGATCTTACCATTCCCCCTTTAGGCCTTTCCATTATTTATAGTATATATTATCTTGTCTTTCCCCTCTTCAGAACGAATTAGAAGTGGTTTCATGTGTGGTATCAGGTGGCTTTGTTTAGTCACTGTGACTGATTCGGTTTTAGAAGAACTTATTTATTCCAGGGCCAAGAGCGGTTGAGGGGCTGGAGAGAGATACATAGACTGAGCAAGTGCTTGGGCCCAAGAACTGGGAGTAGTCCCATGTACTGCTGAATGTGGTATGAAAAACATAATATGTAAAAGGAATACAAATAATAAAGCGGTCCATATGCCACAAAGAAAGGATTGTGGACATTATTTAGTATACTTAGAGCAACCATTTCAGGTGGTCTATATTTTCTTCTTTATTTAGTCTTTGTAAGATTAAAAAGTCTTGGTTCATTGCTTTTTGTTTTGTTTTAGTTTTAGTTTTTTTGGCTTCATCTACCAGTGCTTGGGATCTGCTCCAGACAATGTTTGGGAGACCTGGCAGTGCTGGGAATCCAACTTGGGGCTCCCACATGCAGTCTTTGCTCCAGTTCCCTGATTAATGAATTTTCCTGATCCCTCAACTAGCTTCTTGATTAAAGTCAGACCTTTCATCTTTGAAGAGATTTTATTTTTAATATTTTAAACTGTCCCCAAAATCCAGGAACACAATTAAATCCGGGGGTTAGATGCAGCTGACGTAAAAGTCCCAGGATGTGATACAAATGCACATTTTACTGGATCTCTGATGCATTTCCCAGGTCCCTGGGCTCCCTGGCATGGAATATGGTGCATTGTGGGAAATAGGTTGGTGGGTGATCCCAGTGGGAGCACCTGAGCCCCAGCCCAAGTCTATACCCTGCAGCTTCCCATGCTGAATCTTGGAGACAGGCCCCTCTTTTGTCACTGTCATTTTTTCTGTGATGGCACTTTGAGTTCTGGGACTTGGAGTATACCCTGTCTCTCTTGAGGTGCTTGTTTATGTGCTAAGCCAGAGTAGGGGACCCAATGTGTAGAAAGAGGAAGGGCACATGGGACCGTGGCCTGGAGCCACTCCCAGCAATCAGTCCTTCTGCCTCTTGAATCTCCATGGAGCCTCCTAAAAGTTGCTCTGTGCCTGAACTTTCCAACAGACTTTCTCCAACAGGAGAAAGGGACAGTTAAGTTCCCAACCTGCCAGTCTTCTGCCTTGTTAGAGGGCACAGTGCATATGAACCCCAAGAACTCTACACCTATTGGGGTCTAAGGGTCTGCAGGTAGATCCTGGGTACTTCCCTACTCCAAGCTGTGTGCTGTAGTGAGGAGGTAGGCCTGGGTCTCACAGGGGCACCCCCGGGAACATAGCATACCCAGACATTCCCAGAAACTCAGCACCTTCACAGAGCTGGAAAGTGGGTCCTGTAAGCCCATGCCATGACCTCCTGAGTCCTAAGGTTCCTGAAAGCCCTACCCTGACACCCCAAATACCAGATTCTTGTCAGCCTGTGTCCTGACCTCCTGAATCTCTGGGTTCCTGTCAGCATGTGCCCTTATACCCCTAATATTGGGGTTCTTGTCTTCCTGTGACCTGACCTCACCCGAAACACCAGGGTTCCTGTCAGCCTTGCCCTGACCTCCCGAATCCTGGAGTTCCCGTCAGCCCATGCCCTGACCTCCTGAATCCTGGGGTTCCTGTCAGCCTATGCCCTGGCCTCTCAAATTCCAGGGTTTCTGTCAACTTGTGCCCTGACCTCTTGAATCCTGGGGCTTCTGCCAACCTGCATCTTGACCTCTCAAATCCCAAGGTTTCTGTCAGCTTGTGCACCAAGCTACCAAATTCTGGGGTGACTGCCAGCCCATGCACTAAGCCCTGAATTCTGAGGTTCCTAGAGCCATGCCCTAACTCCTAAATCCAGGTGGGCTGTGCAGCTTCTGCATTTCTTTCCAGGCCTGTGAGCTAGCTTTGCACAGTTTCTGGCCGACTTTCTCCTCCTCATTCCCTCTTATCACAGCAAGCAGGCCTGGTTTCTAGCCATGTTCCATAGCCCTGTGAGTATGAAATTGCTTGTCATCGTTGCTTATCAGTCAAAATTATAGCTGGGGCCTTTCTATTGTAGTGTTTGCTCCTAATGGCAGAACTATCCAAATATTATGATAATCTGCCAAGAGGGTTCCCCCACCTCCGTCTCCAGACAGAATTGAGTTGAGCAACATAAGGAAATTTTCATAGCTCAAGATTTTGACTAATGATTTACTCTGTATTTTAAACTGATGTAGAATGACTGGAGGCATCAAGTTTTCAAAATGGGAAATATTTACAAACCATACAGGGTAAACATTATGTATCATCTAATTCTTTTTCATTAGTGTCTTCTCTCGAGTCCCTTTGATAAATATCATTTAAAAAATTTCTTCATATATCTATAGCCAGCTTTATTAATATATATGTAGTTAATAAAATGAAAAGTTAAAGGAAAAACAATGCTGGTAAGTGTGCAAATAAATACCTGGGTGGTAAAATTTGTGATACTCTTTTTTTGGGGGACCAGTATTCTGCAGAGGAATTATTTTTGTGTCAGTGAAATGTTTTTTTTTTTTATTCTCCAGTAAGCATAGATTATTTTTACAGTAGAAGAATGCTTTCAAAATTTGCTAATTAAAAGTTTAGTAAAATTCAGTAAATATTGAGTCACATTTTAATGGGGGAGGAAAATACAATTTAGATTTCTCGACAAAAGGAAAATAATTTTACCCATGTATCTAGCTTCCCCCACTGGTGGACATTCAAGAAATATGGCTCACTGCAATTTTGGTGCAATAAAACCTGTGTCTGGTAAAATTATGATCCAATCGGCTTTTCGAGAATGGGCTACATGTTCCTTTCCTTGAGTGGGTTTGTTTGCTTCCAGATCATTCTTTATCACTGTAAATTCTTTTCAAGTTGATGTCTGTTACTAAAACACAATGGAAACCGTCGTCCACATTTTGCAGCTATCAAGAATTCCATTAGAAGAAAGTTCAATGGTAAATTTGTCTTATAACCCATAACCTGATCTCTTCATACACATATTATATTTGTAAATGGAGGGAAGAGCAAAGAGAAATTTAATTTTGTATTTAAGTATCTTAGATTGGATAGTATTTAATTAAAGCTCGTTCTCCAAATGAAATTTTAATTCAGTTTCCTTGGCATGAGATTTTAACTTTTGCACTGGAACAATGCTGGAAGAAATTGGAAAGTGCATTACAAGTATATTATGGATCTTGCTTTTATGTAGTATTTAGGCTCCTTGGTCTCCCACTTGTCATACGGTGGTAACACAAGCATTGTCACTTTTAGCCTTTTTTCAGGAGTGTTTCACATAGCTCTCAAAGACACTCATGGGTAATACAACACAAGTGAGAAATGGTAGCAATGACCATAGTTTTCAGTGAAGAAAACGAGGAGTGGGGTGCTCTTGCATTGGTCCAAGTGGAGAACAAGCCCAGCTCCAACTTCGAAAGCCTGATGCCCTCCCTCTCTCACTCCCAGGGAAGTGCTCAAAGTGCGCTCTGACAGAAAACAACAGGAGTTGTGTGCTGTGCACACATAATTTAGATTTTTTCTCTAATAATAAAACACTCATTGACAATATAGTGTCATGTCTAAACATGGAATTTTCTGGCCTTGTAATTTAAATTAGGGATTAAATAAGTTCACCCAAAATTCTTACAGAAAAATCAAGATTTGCGAAAGATTTGCAAAAGCACTAGGTACCCCCCATGTTCTTCTGGTTTCATGGGAAACTTGTCCATTCACCCTGGTGGGGCTGCCCAGCAGAGTTTTCTTGGTTCCAAAGACAGTATAATCCCTGTGCAAGGCAGTGTCTCTCTTCACACACCAGCCTTTCTCTCTACCCCTCTACCTTTTTCCAAGAAGTAGGATTCTGGGGCCGGAGAGATAGCATGGAGGTAAGGCGTTTGCCTTTCATGCAGGAGGTCATCAGTTCGAATCCCGGCGTCCCATATGGTCCCCCGTGCCTGCCAGGAACAATTTCTGAGCCTGGAGCCAGGAATAATCTCTGAGCACTGCCGGGTGTGACCCAAAAACCAAAAAAAAAAAAAAAAAAAAAAAGAAGTAGGATTCTGCATTAGTGCCTAATTGTGGAAGGATTCTCAGAACAGTTCTCCTAAAGTCTGTTTTTCCCCTCAGCCATTGACAGCCAAACACATCTGCTGCGTGAGGCTCTTTGATCTTCAGAGCCTTCATCTAGGGGTAGAATACAAGGAAGCCCTGCCCAGCAGTTCCCTGAGAGACCTCAACAGGTGCTTCCTGAGACTGCAGAGAAGGGATGCTCCTCTGGACGAAGCCCACGGACAGTGGCCGTGGGAGATTTCAGAGCTTTGCTGGGCTTGGTCCCAGAGAGCATTTCTTAGCATAAGTCAGGCACCAACTTCAAGCAATAGTAGTTCCAGAAACACCTTCATTCTGTTAATTCTAGCATTTCGCAGACAAGACTTTTCCAGATCTCTAAGTCCTGACCTCAGATGTGAAACTGCCACCGCTGCCCACCTCTGTCCGCCTGCCCTGTTCATCTAGTTCATTCCAAGTGCTTGTTCTGGACCAGACTAGGGGTTTATGCTGTCTACAAGGTGAGATCCTCACAGTTCAAGACCCACCCTTCAGGCATCAGAGAGTGGGGCTTACTCAGGACACTATTACCACTGTTTACAGACTTCTCAGGATGCTGCCATTTTAGGAGAGAAATCTGAACCCTGCAGTCCCCTGAAATTGTATTTCTAATTTACTATGAATGTCAACCTTCTAAAGTAAGATATCAGCTTAGAGCCAATGTCAACTCATACCTAAGAACTGCTCACCACTGTCCATTGTCACATGAAGTGTGTCTGCAGGCGCCCTCTCTGACAGTTAGTCAGTAAGGCAACAGTCTTGGGTAGAGGAAGGAAAAAATGGGGGAGGCAGTGAAGAATTTTGTGTTCAATGCAGGAGCAATAAGAGGAGCCAGATCAAAGTCAAAGGGAGCACTGCCACTGGATTTCTGAATGAATGAATGAATGAATGAATAAACGAATGTGAGAGCACAAAGAAAGGGCTGACTGCAGGATCAGGCTTTCCTAAAGTTCTCTTCAGAAAGCCCAGGCTTGTGAAGAAAATTGAGAAAATGAGTTCTGCCTTATGTTCTTCCCATTTTGAGCTACTTGGGCGGGGGGAATATCATATAAATGCAAATTTCTGCTATAATCACTTATTCACCTTGAATTACGTGCTTAAGGAGTTGGAGAGTCAAATGCTGGTTACTATATTAGGAGTTGCAAGAAAATATTTCCTTTATCACCAAAATGGTTCATTGTATCAGATAAGCAGCCCCCCCCTTCCATCCCCTCCTGATTTACCCTCACATTAGTCTCCCGACTGACAGAAAGGACCCTGGAAACATCTGGCAATTATTCTGTTTGAAGCCTATTGGTAGATGGGCTCGAGTTGCTATTAGTTGATAAGAATTTGATGTCCTTCATTTCATTAATTAGTTTAGGAAAATATTTGGATTTAATATACAAGCGCTTGCTAATTACTTGAGCCACGAGAAGACTAAGAGAGGTCCAAGTGTCCTATTAATTCCTTTGAGTCTGGAAATTTTCTCATAATTGGTTTGGCAAGAAGAATAAGTGAGATTAGTTGCTAATGAGGAGATAAGTGTGTAATTTTATCATGATATAAAGCTGTGATTGTCAGTAAGTGGTATTAGGAATCGAGATTATTTTTATTAGACCTTGTTTCTTCCTGCAAAATCATTATCATCTCCTGATATCTGTAAATTGGGTTATTTCGCACCATTATTTTTAATATGTGTTTAATCCTCAAACTCCAGGTACTTAAGACCTTGCTAATGAAGGAGCCATCAATAAAGTTAGCATATGAGCAGTCAGTTTAGATTCCTCAACTCAGTCAGCTGAAATTCAATTTTGCATATTGACACGGTATTTTCAATTTGGCCAAGTGTTTGATGTGATCAAAAAATAACAAGAGAGTCGAACTGGTAAAGTAGCAAACAAAGAGATAAAGTATGGCTGGTCGGAGCAAAGGGCAGAGTAAGCTTTGAGCGTTTTCAGTTTTTGTAGTCTGGTCAGACTTTCTCTGTTAGAAGAAAGCACACCCGGACCTACCTATTCAGGCTAATCTGAAATGTTCCCTGGATCGGATCCTCAAAGCTTCAGTTCTGAGAGCGAGGTTACCCTGAGACAAATATGAGTTTTTTGCATTTGATTTGGGGAAGAAGCATTTTTCCCTCTGAAGACAATCAAGTTCTTCCAAGCACTCATGCTGAAACACCTTCAATGCGCCTTTGGCTTGGTGTGTAAGTTTTTAGCTTGTCTCTGTCCTCCCATTTTGAAGGAGTGGGATCCCAGACTGTGTTTTCTGGTCCCTTGGCCATGGCTGCCTTCTCTGCTCTGGCTCACAGATTCTGGTTGGCACTGGCAGATTTTTCAGTTCTTGGGTTGTTCTATGGTATTCACCAAAATTCTCCTGTTGGCTCTAGTGTTTCTGTAACTTTGGAATCACCTCTCTGCGGGTGAGGGAGGAATTCTAAAGAATGGTTTAATGTCTAGGTACATTAGTGAGTTTTACTGAGCCTCTGGCACATTCCCAGTATGTTGCTAGGAAGACAATGACAAAAATGTGTTTTTCTCTGCTTGGAGAAATTCACAGTCTAATTGGAGACAAGGTTAAGTAACTTGAAAACATTTCAAGAGATGTATCATTTTGGTTTTGGTTTGGAGGCCACACCTGGGGGTGTTCAGGGCTTATTTCTAGCTTTACACTCAGGATCCTTCCTGGCAGGCTTGGGGGGACCAAGGTGCTGCGGATTAAACCCAGGTCAGCCGCTTATAAAGCAAGAGCCCTGCCCAGTTGTAAAATGACAACCAACTATTAACCCAAAACAAAGGTGTTCCCCCATCTTCCTCTTCTCCATAAATCTCTCACTTGATATGTACAAGGATACCTGGATTGCTCTCGACCTTCCCCCTCCTGGTGTATGGGTATTGGTTTAATAACAAAAGGCAGTTGTGGCTTTTGGCTCAGGCAGAGACCATGAGGCAAAAAGCCACGGATACCATGATTATCCTTTCCTGACTAGTTTGGTTTATTAATCCTTTGCTGTACCCTGCTTCTTCAGACCTGTCTGCCTGTGGTTGGAGATTTGGTATGTGGTGTGATCTTACTCACTACGGTTAATAAAACTCTGGGGTTTTATTTTATACCCACTGTGCTATTCTTGTATGCCCAAAAGATATATACATTTTAAAGGACAGGTAGATAAGATTATTATTGCTATATCATACCAGAATTTTTGAGAGTGGTCATGATTGAGTCTGCAGATGATCTAAATGATTTTCTGTTGCAAGGCCTTGAAATGAAGAGCAAACTTGGCTTTGATTTAGTTCTGTTGGTTTAGTTCGATGCCTGGGCTGGGCCTCAGGAGTTCACATGGGTGATGGAGGCAGCTGCTCAGCCTTAAAGCCCAGTCCTGGCCCTGGGTTGGGATTAGAGTCTCTTCCTTGGAGAATGGGTGAGGCCAGGAGGGGCCTCTAAGTTTAAGGCTTCTGCCAACATTGCTAGATTTACATTTGGTTTTTTTTTTTAGGGGGGTGACCACACCCGGTAATGCTCAGGGGTTACTCCTGGCTATGCGCTCAGAAATCGCTCCTGGTTTAGGGGACCATATGGGACGCCGGAGGATTGAACCGCGGTCCATTCTAGGCTCGGATTTACATTTGGGAAAATTGAGGCCTGTGACCTCACACAGGTGCTGGTTGGCACATAGCTCTGTGTGTGTGTGTGTGTGTGTGTGTGTCTGTCTGTCTGTCTGTCTGTCTGTTTGCAGACGATCCTCTGGTAGAGCAAGGCGTGTTCAACAGAAGTGGGACAGGAGTGAAGGATGCCAGCCTCCTCCAATGGACCATCAGTGGTCCAGCCCTCTGGAGGGTTCTTTAAGACCAGTTGTCCTGAGAAACAGCCTAGTTTGGTCAGATCTGATCTGCCCAGACTCCAGATGAGAAGATGAGCTTCTTCTGGGTCCAGAGTGATAGCATAACGTAGGGGGTGTTTGCTTTGCACCACGGCTTCGAGCTGGATTCGATCCCTGGCATCCCATAGGATCCCCCAAGCCTGCCAGGAGTATTTCCTGAGCACAAAGCCAGGAGTAACCCCTGAGCACTGTCAGGTGTGAATCCTCCCAAATGAAGATGCACTTCTGATAAGGGGATGGTTTGCTAACTAGGGGCTGTAACAGCCTCTCAGGACTCTGCTCTCTGGAGCCTCTCCCCCCCCCACCCCCCACTGCATCCTTCCTATCTGCTCTATTTTAGGGCCTCTCCTTACCCCCTCCCATCCCTTTAGTCCACATGATCATATCCCTGGGCCTTTGTGGGTTTTCTGGTCAGCCTTGTGGGGATGCCAATTCCAAGGACTGTTCTACTCTGGGCTTCTCACAGGAAGTGAGAAGTGGGTTTCATACCCAGGCCTCTACAAAGGCAATGTCTACACCCATCCCATCTATGTGCTGAGGTGTCTCCACCTTCTTCTCAGCATTGACTCCATGCTGCTCCCCATCTAAGAACTTTTCAGACTAGCCGAACATCTTTTCCTTTTCTGGGGCTGTTTCCAAGTTCACACCACACACACACACACACACACACACACACACACACACACACACACACACCACACACACACACACAACACACACCACAGCTGGGGAGCTGGGGAGGGTCCTGGGAAAGTGGGCTCATTGGCTCAAATGAAAGATGCCTCTGCCCCACCTCCAGACCCCCCCTATCAGTGCTTGCTGATAACTGCCTTGAGGTCAGGCCTCAGCCCTGCGCTGGTGAATGGAGGTAGATGCTGTATGGAGTTGTAAGGCCCTGAGCTGGTATCTCCATTTCATGGGGGAAGTAACTTTGGGGAAAGTAAACCCAGTGGTGCTGGGGTCACACTTGAAAGGCCTCCGGGGATTAAACTTTACTAGACCTCAAACCCATTACCCTCTGTACCTTCCCTCCAGCCCTTCAAGCCCTGATCTTGCTGGCAGCCGATAGTTTCACAAGGTCCCCTAAACACTGCTTTGACCACAGGACAGGGAGTAACTCCAAGTATATAAAATCACCCCACATGCCGTGCTATATTTCCAGCCCTAGGTAACGAGTCTGAATCAAGGTCGCACATAAAATAATCTAAATCAGGCCAAGGGTGAAACATGTATAGACTGGCAATCTTCTACCTCATATGGAGAGCGAGCTGCCTGCTCAAAAATATGTTTTTTATTTAGTAGAAACTATCCCAGATGGGTGAGTAAAGACAGAGTAAGGACAGCTAGCTCAGGCTATCCTGAACCAGTCCCGCCCTGCCCCCCCCCCACTCACACACAAGGTTACATGTAAGACAATCTCTGTTTTGGTAAACAAACAGATACAAAGGAACCAGGCATGATTTTTGTTTTGGGTAAAATAATGTATAATCTAACCTAACACAAGCACTTCCAGGCATGTCCCAATCTTCCCACCAAAATACCCCCAAAGACCCAGAAGCTCTCTCAATCCCCTGCCTCCTCCTCCCTGTGCACCCCCACTTAGTATCCTGGATTCCAGCTTCTGGATCCCCTCCCTCTCACATAGAGATTCAGGACTGCATGTGACCTTTGCCTCTGTTTCTCTCCACCCTTGATGCCAGCCCATTTACCCCCCTTTCTCCACTTGTCACTAGTCATTGCAGGCCCATCCTAACAACCCCTATCAGCCCTGGAATGTTGCTTCTTGTCTTTCCTGTCCCTTCCTGCTCTCTTCCTTGAGCTGCTTTCCTTGTCCTCTGCCCTATTGAGATCAGGCAGTCCTGTGCCCTGTTGCCTTCCCTCCTGACTACTCCTCAGGATACTTGACAACATTGCCTCCTTGGCCTCGCTCACTCACACTCTGGGAGCTAGCTCTTGGTCTCATTCTAGAATAAGCACTTTAATTTGGAAGAAACCAAATGGGACTTTTGCTCCCTCTCACTCACCTCCTTGCAAATGTCTCATTCTAGAGATATATTTCAAGGTGTAACATCCCAGGAAAAAGTCATGATTTCTCTTTAATTATCTGTTTTTAAGAGATTTATATTTAGGCTGGACTATTGTTTGACCAGTTTGGCTAGTTATCTTTTTCCTTCCATGAAAGTCTGTAGAAATGGCCTAAAAGTAAAGAAATTCAGCTCTGCCCAGCTAGCTTTGTCTGTTATAGCTGCAGAAAAAATCCAAGTCTGTTGTCTGGAAGCTGCTGAACCCACATTCTGTGTGGGTCCCCTTCACTCCTCTCTTGCTTCCCGTGGTACCCTGAATATTTGCTCCCTCATTGTCCCACATAATTTCTGCTGGAAGGATGAATAGATTCAAAAACATGTAGATGTACCCTTTGAAATCCAGCCATCATAGAGTCGTTTTCATTTAGTTTTCAAGCCTGTTTTTAGTAGCATTTGCTTATTACCATTGGGGAATTAAGACTTCCATCTGCCATCAGAAACTTTATATTTTTAAAAGTCTTAGTATTTTTTAATCATTTGAAACCTATATTAAAGCATTATCTGTCACTTGTGAGTTAGCTACTGATTTAATTTTTTGTCCACCTTTCCCCAGTCTAGGAAGAACTGAGCTATTTATGGGTGCTCTAGTTTCCTTTACAACCCCTGGGTGGCTTTCTGGAGCATCCGTGACCTTAAACCTGGGCGATTCTGCTGTCTTCAATCACCCACATCAGGGATGGGTTTGGAAAAAAAAACCTGTCAATGATCATTCCTGTGTTCCAGTCTATGTGGCAGAGCCTGTTCTTCTTGGTTGATTGCTGCTCCTCTCATCAGTCTATATTCCACTTCAGGCCAAACATTACAACTTAGTTTTTTTCCCACTAGCACTGACTCCACTGATGACCCCAATTCCCTCCCTCTGCCCTCTAGTCTCCTTTTCAAACTCTTTTTCCTCTTAAAAAAAGTTCTATGGAACAATAGCACAACAGGGAGGACATTGTCTTGCACATAGCCCATCTGGGTTCTCTCCCTAGCACCCCATAAGGTCCCCAGATCCTTCCAGGAGTAATTTCTGAGTGCAGATCCAGGAGAAACCCCTGAATGCTGCTGGGTGTGGCCCAAAAAAAAAAAAAAACCAAACAAAAGTAGTTTCTAAAGAAAAGTGTAGAAATTTAAAGTGGATTGGGGAGAAAATGAAAGTAAGAAATTAGTATTACTTTTGTATGTGTTAATAGAGTAAGTAGAAAACTTTATTGCTTTCCATAGTGCTGAAGCATGCCTATGGCTGTATCATGTTGCCTGAAATTTAGTTGAACAATTTATGTGAAAAAAACAGATGATTTGCTTGCTCGTTTGTAACAGCATTGACAAACCATTGTCCAAGCTGGCCCCATTCATGTTCTTGTCAATAAAGTTTTATAGAAACAGCCAGACTGATTGGCTCATGCATTGTCCGTGACTGCTTTGAGGCCATGCGGGCAGAGTGGGGCTGTTTTGATGGAGTCCACTGAGCCTGCACTGCCTAAATTATATACTATCTGCTTTCCACATTGCAGATCTCAGTAGCTCAGCTGCCCCTGCTTCTTCTGTCTCCTTTTATACCCTGACCCATAACTCTGGGCCTTTCTTTCTTCCCTGAACATATAATTATGTATTATATTGTTTATCTCTGGCCACTGCAATAGAAGCTTTGAAATAGACTTTGTATTTCCATTAAAATAATACAAGGGATGTATTAGGAATGTGATATTTGTTACTCTACAACTAAATATTGGGTTGAATCCCACATGGGCTGGCATCATGGAAGTTTCAGGCTACCTGGTTTTTTATCAAATCCTGCCAGTAAGATGGGTGCAATGGTTGGCAGAGCTTCTGTTTGTGGGTCTAGGGGCAGCAGTGGGGACTGGGCTCCTCTACCACATTCTGCAGGTTGTGTGTGTGTGTGTCCTCTGTCCTGGGCTCCTGCCTTGAGCCCTTTTGCAGGGTCCACACAGCTTGGGGGCAGCTGGTCCTCAGAGTTGACATCTGCTCTGGCCCGTGTGGGGCACTGTGGACTCAGAGGAGCCTCTGGTTAGAAGTGGTTCTGCAGGTGGTTCTTATGTATTCCCTGGTCCTGTGCTAGGTACCCGAGCTTGGGCCTGTGAATTTGTTGATGCTTTTTCATTCCTGTGTCTTCCTGCTCCTGAGTCAGACTTGTTCTTTGCTGTTCTCTACATTGAGTTCCTAGGGACTTGAAGCTGTTTCTTAATTTCGGAGTCTCTTTTGTGCTTCCCCACTTGGGGGCCTGTTGGAGAAACCGGTTTCACTCTATTCAGGCTAATTCCTCTTTGTTGTGCCTGTCACTCATGGCCTGGAAGTACCTCTGAATTGGTCCCTTATCCTATCTATTCTCCACCCAAGGGGGATGGTCTTTCTCTTCCCAATAAAGACTTCGGACCACAGGGAGAAACTTGCGGTTTCGGTTTCCACAACTAGTCTTATCTGCTCGCTGGTATCTTTTGCTAGTGAGCAGAAAGCTTGTGGTGGAATTTCCTGAACTGTTAATATTCTCTTCACTTTTACATGGATTATTTCTTGTGTTGGCATTTGCTTCTAGACCCATGCTCCTCAATCCCTTTAGATTGAGGCATGAGACTCCGTTTTTGGGGTCCTCGGTTCCCTCCTACTGAATACTGTGGGCTGCAGATCCTGAGAGTTCCAGTCAGGAGGGGAAACTAAGTGCTGCCAGACTTCATGTTCCCCAGTTTCTTACTTACTTTTTTGTTGGCTTGTTTTGGGGCCACACCTGATGGTGCTCAGGGGTTACTTCTGGCTCTGCTCTCAGAAATCACTCCTGGCAGGCTCAGGGATTGAACCGGATACAAGGTGCTGTGCTCTGTTCTGGTCCTGCAGTTTCTTGCTTTCTTACTCTCTTGCCATGTCAGAGATACATGTGTGAGCACCTTCAATCAAAGTGCCCTCCCTGGCTCTGTTGTCTGTAGGTGTACCATTTGGGGTACCCGATCTACCTTAGAAACCTGCACCCTTTTACACACAATGACTTTATCCTCCCAGCTGTCAGGCGTGCCTGGTAGAATCATCCTTTCGCTGTTCTGTTCTCTGTGACCATAGAAACATCTTTTTCCTGGAGATGCTGTGACATTCTTTACATAATTTTAATTATTCATTTTTTCCTTACAAGTTCTGTTTGACACCATTGCTGCCTTTTTTTTTTCTTCTGATACAAATTTTAAATGTTGATGTCACTAAATTCATTACATTTCCTCCCTTGTGTGCATTTGAAGTTTTATGCCTCTGTAAAGAACAAATTTTCGCAGGGCGTTGTAAAATATTTTCCCGTTCCTTCTGTTAATATTTGCATAGTTGGATGCCGAACGTGTTGATCTCCTCCAGAATAAGTTTTGTGGCTGACAGAGGAAGGATGGTTGTGACTGTTCTCCAGAGAATCGCTCGGTGGGTGGCATGATCGTGCCCAGTAGATGGGCTCCAGGGCCCATCAGGAGCCCGCCTGGCTCATTGGTGAGCCTTGAAAAGGTGTGGCAGCTCGGAGAAACCTCAAGGAGCACTGTGGCATAGACTCCCAAGGTTTTTCTGTCTCAGGTTTTAAGAGAGAAGGGCAGGAAGAGAAAGACAGAGGCCAGCAGGCTCCTGGCCATACTCACTGGACTGGGCCTAGGTACTTGGGAAGGTGCTTTTATGGTGGTTGATTCGCCTGCAAAAGATTCTCAGGACAGGGGAGGGCGGGTTTAAAAAAAAAATAAAAAGATTCTCAGGACAGATTTAAAAAAAAAAACAAAACAACACCTTTGAGGCCAGAGAGATAGCACAGCAGGGAGAGCATTTGCCTTGCACATGGCTGACCTAGGTTTGATATCCAGCATCCCATCTCTTCTCCCCAGCATGCCAGGACTGATTCCTTAGTGAAGAACCAGGAGGAACCTAAGCATTGCCGCTGTGGCCCCAAAACAAAAACAAAAATCTTTACCTCATTTTTTAGGAGGGCTAGGTTCAGGCCTTACATGGAGGAGGAGAGTTCTGGAAAACTTGCTCCTGGCAGTGGAGACAATGTGACCCACCAGGGCCTGCCTCTCTAGAGTGTGTGCTCAGCCCTTTGGCCCATCTCTTGCCCTTACCTGTTTTCTGCCCTTGTTTCCCATTGGCAGAAAAGTCAGAAGATCCATAATTCAAACCAGTCCAGGCCAGGGTGCAGGATGCACTTCTTACTCACCCCCAACATCTGGACAGCAGGGGGTACTGCAGGGATGTTCTGGGTTTGAATCCAGATTGGACAGAGCACATCCTATGGGACCTTAGATAAGACCTGTGGATGCCCTATGTTCTCTGATGTCAGAGATTCACAAGAACACCTTTGTTCAAGGTTATGTGTCTGACAGCTAAAGCGGGCACCATGACCATGAGGCTGGTGACAGCCATGGTGACCTGAGGCTCACTCCTGTGTTAGGCCTACATCAGGATATGTTGTCTGATCCTCAGGGTCACTTCCAGAGCCACATGATCTCATTCTTGAACTTTTATCTTGTGTTTAAAAAATACTACATAAGTTCCCCGATTAGGTTGTCATGTTCCTGAAAACTCCCGTTTGAATTTTGTAAGGTACGGGATTGCGTTTATGTGCAGGTTTGCCAAAACTGACATCTTTACAAGAGCGTGTCTTACCTTTCCTGAACACAGCCAAGCTCCGCATTTATTCAGTCTTTTATGTCCTTTATTAAAGTTTTATAGCTGTCTTCAGAGAGATCTTGCACATTTCTTTCAGTTTCATACGCACTTTTTGGGTTTATATGGTCTTTTTTTTTCCTATTAAATTTAGATTGGCTATTTGGGGGGGGGTGAAGAAAAGTATTGATTTTGGAGTTGACCTTGTGTGTGGTCCACTTGCCAAAATTTCGTATTAGGTTTTTTTGATCGCCTTTGATTTTTTTTTTAGTTGAATAATACTATTGTGAATTGTTATACATACACAGCAGTAATTATTTGTAATATAATGCATAATTTAGAAATTATAGTATACAACCAATATAACAATGTGTATACTGTGAATTCCGTTTTTTTTTTTTATTTGGTTTCTGAGCCACACCCACCAGCATTCAGGGGGTTACTCCTGGCTCTGCGCTCAGAAATCACTCCTAGAAGGCTCCAGGTACCATATTGGCTGCTGGGATTGAACCTGGATCAGCCATGTACAAGGCAAACGCCCTATCCACTATGCAATCACTCCAGCCTATATTGTGAATTCTAATCTTGTCTTTTCCTACCTAAAATATACATATCCTAAGTTTTTAGCTGATTTTTACATCAAACTAGTACAGAGTGGGACTTGAGCAGATAGTATTTCTTCTTTTCTTGCTAATGGATGTGTCCAATAGTTAACCATTAAATATATTTTTCTTTTCAATTAATGTATACCCTTGATTTGAATTTGCTGAGCATTTTTGTTCGGAATCAAAATTGAATATTATAAAAGATATGTCAACCTCTACTTAATAATCGTTTGATATTTGTTGTTGTTGCTTCGTTTTTTTGGGGGGACACATCCAACAGTACTCAAAGATTACTCCAGGCAGTCTCAGAGTATTGTGTATGTAAACATTTCAATGGGATTATTATGTTACTAACCCTACCCTGATCAGTGATTGTGCCCTACCCTAGGCTGTGACCTGGCATTCTGCTCCCACCCTAGGGTGGTACCTGATTCTGCTCCCACCATTGGGTGGTACCTGATTCTGGGGTATAAAAGCAAGGGTCTGTGGAAGGTGAGGGCTTTTTTCCTGGGGCTGATTCTGGGGCCTTTTGGCTTCAGCCTCTTCCACAGAATAAAAGCTGTTTTCTTCAGAAGCCTATCTGCCTGTTAGCTTTTTTCCCGCCACATTCACCTCAGAACCGCCAGCTGAACAGGGTAGCGGACGCGTGGTCCAAGCTGGAGGACCATCCTCCATCCTCTATCCCTCCACCAGTCAACTCCATCAAGGGCAGTATTGCAACATCAGAGGACCATATGGGATGCCAAGAATCAAACCCAGGTCGTCTGTGTGCAATGCAAATTCCATACCCGCTGTGCTATCACTGTGGTCCCTCATTTGATTTCTTTATTTTCCTTTTTAAACATCATTGAAACATATTTTGAATAACTTCACACATCAAAATATTTGCTTTTCCTCATATTTCAAAGTTCATACTTTATTTAAAAGTGCTACATCTGTGTCCAGAAGGCAATTTTCATGTATGTCTCAGTTTTCACAGTTAACCCCATTTATGATTCCAATTATGTTTGCCACTTAAAAATCTATTCAACGGGGCTCAAGCAATAGCACAGCAGATAGGGTGTTTGCCTTGCATGCATCCAACCTGTGTTTGATCCCCAGCATCCCATAGGGTCTCCAGAGCCTGCCAGGAGTAATTTCTGAGCACAGAACCAGGAATAACCTTGCTCACTGCCAGGTGTGACCCAAAAACCAAAACACACACACACACACACACACACACACACACACACACACACGCTTGGTGGCCAGGACAGTGCCAGGGCTAGTGTGAATGCTGTATGGGCTCCACCAGTCCTGGACACTATCCAGGTGGCACCTGGCACTACAACTGGCTCAGTCCTGCCACTTGGAGTCTCAGAGCAAGCCACAAATCTATGGATACCCTGTGAGGCCAACGAATGCTGGGGAGCACCACCCCATAACACTGTTTGGTAGCTCAACATTTTTTTCCTGTGCCCTCTGAATTCTATAGAACGTAGTTTTATTGATTTCTTGGAGACTGGAAAGTTTCCAAAAACCAATTTAGCTTCATGCTACTTCTTGTTTCCCCTTAATTTGTTAGTTTCAAATCATCATCTATCATTTTTAATTTTTTCTAGCTTTATTTCTTTTAAAATATTTTTAGTATTTAAGTTAGCACATTTTCCCCAATATTTCACCCATTTTCTACATAGAGTTTTTAATTAATTGAATTTATGTGGGGAGACATAAAAAATAATTTCTCTTTTAGATCTGAACTTACATATTTCCTTTTCTGTTGCTAGTGTGAGTTATTTGAACTTTCTTTTTTCCTTATTCAGTCTTGCCAAAAATCTTGCCAGATTTGTTGATAGTTTTCTAATTTTTTAAATTTGTTCTCAAGAATTTATTTTTCTTGGATCTGGTTGAGTTTTTTTTTTTTTTCATTCTCTTAGTTCATGATTTTTTTTTTTTCTGCCACATCCTCCTGTGCTCAGGGCCTGGCTCTGTTGTCAGGGATCAATTCTGGTGGGGTTCAAGGAATCACATAGGATGCCAGGGATTGAAACCTGGAAGCCATATACAAGGCAAGCAAGCACCATACCTGCTGTGCTATCTCACTGGCTTCTCATTCTCCAAGTCTGAAATGAATTCACTGATTCACAATATCTATCCTTTAAGATGTGTGAATCTTCAGCTATAAATTTCTTCTGGTCCTGCTATGATCATAGCCCAGATTATATTCAATAAATTCTAATCCCTGCTTATATGCAAAGAAATTTTTTTTTCAGATTTTTTTGTTTTTTGTTGGATTTTTTTTTTTTTTTTTTTTTTTTTTTTGGTTTTTGGGCCACACCCAGCGGTGCTCAGGGGTTACTCCTGGCTGTCTGCTCAGAAATAGCTCCTGGCAGGCATGGGGGACCATATGGGACACCGGGATTCGAACCAACCACCTTAGGTCCTGGATCGGCTGCTTGCAAGGCAAACGCCGCTGTGCTATCTCTCCAAGCCCCTTTTCAGATTTTTTTTTTTGCCACACCCAGTTGTGCTCAGGAGTTCCTCTGGTTCTATGCTCAGGAATCACTCGTGGTGAATTCCAGGGACCATATGGGATGCCGAGGCTTGAGCCCAGGCAGGCCGCATTTAAGACCAACTCTCTCCTCACTATACTATCTTATCTCTCAAGTCCCCAGTTTCTAATGTTTACCTGTGTGAATCTGTCCCATTGATCTCACTAGCATGATCATTTCCACAAACAGTCCATGTGATTGGTGAATTTGAGCACAAACTCCCCTTGGAAGTACATGGGATAGGCCTGGCTCCACTGATGGCTTTGTAGAGCAAACTTTTGGCAGAGCAGAGGGTCTGGAAGCTGAGCTTTGGTGTCTAGACTCTGTCTGAGCTCATTAACCTTCTTGAGAGTCATTTGTTGAAAACGTCCATTGTTGTTGTTTTTATTTTAATTTTTCATGTAAACACCATGGTTTCAAGGTCATTCATACTACAAGTTTTATTTCTCACAGATAAAGTTGTTCATGATTGAATTACAGTGATACAATGCACAATGACCTTCACCAGTGCTTATTTTCCATCACTAAATCAATGTCAACAGTTTCCTTCTCACCCTTCCTGATGCCCTCTCCTCCACTTTCTTCTGGTGCAGATATTTTACTTCTCTCTCTCTTTCTCTCTCTTGTTCTCTCTCACTCTTTCTCTTTCTCTCTCTCTCTCTCTTTCCCTCCTCCCCCCTTCTGACACTGTGGTCTGCTGTAATGATGGGATGCCATGCATGTCACTTTCAAAGTGGACCTTTCTTTACTCTTACAAAGAGCATTCTCCACTCTTTGTGGCAAGCATCCTACCTTGCACTGGTCCTTCTAATCCTTATCTCCACTGTTTCTGTATATCATCCTCACAGGGTCTTTTATTTTTCTTGTATCTCACAGATTAGTGAGATTATTTTATGTTTATCCATCTCCCTGACTCATTTCACTCAGCATTGTTTTTTTGTCTGCATTTCTGGCATTCTCTCTTTGGAATCAATATGGAAACTTCTTATTTTTATAAAACATTATGCTCAATTCATTTCTCAACAGGGTTGATACTATGAAAATTGGCTTGGGTGAAAGGAGGTAAAAAAATTAGAAGTTAACAGTTTCTGGGGTCCCCCTCCTCAATACTTAATCCTACTCAGCAAAAAAATCACATTTCTTAGCATTTAATTTCATGATCTGTTAAGAACAGTTCCTTAGGGGTAGGCTAATGAGGTAAAGTGTGACCCTTGGCGTTAGGGCATCTCTAATAGAATGTGGCTCTTCATTCTGGCACGAGCATTTTCAGAGGTGTCAATACTGCTCACACCTCTCACTGCCTATACAAACTCTTGGATTTGCTCTAATCTTCATTAAGAAGCTATAGATTTCCCCACCCCATCTTCCTGCAAAGAAATTCCTTGAATTTGTTTACCGGTGAACTTTTTTTCAGGTCCCTTCTTTTTCCTCTTGTATTTCTCGATTTTGCTAATTGCTCTTGGCTTTTTGGTTGTTAGCTGTGCCCTGCACTCCTATTTCTTCTGTGTCTTTTCCTCTGGTTGCAGGCCTGCCTGCACTGTTCATTTATCTTCTTTTCCATTTCTTTTTTCCATATGGAAGGCTTCTTCTTGTCATAATTTTCTAAGGATGTATAATTGCTTTCTTTCGTCTCTTTGTTTGAGAAGTGAGTTCATATAGGAGGGGAATTCAGTATTTTTTCCCTCTTATTTTAGCTAGTTTCGGTTGATATTTTTGTCACGGATTTCCATTTTTATTACATTACAACTTCAGAGAATGCAATCTCTTATCGGTTCTATTATTTTTGAGTTGGGGCTTAGTTTGGGGCATGATTCATAATCAAGTTTTCTAAGTGTTCTCTGATCACAGGGTGCTTTTTTTTTTTTTTTTAAAGCTGATTATAACCATCTTCAGCTAGGATATGCTTCCAGGTTATGGAAACTAGTGGGGGAAAAAACGGCTTGAGCCAGAGGAAATTCATTCCCCAGAGAAATAACCCCGAGAGCACCAACTTGGGGTAACATTGCAAAACAACATTCTGGGCATCTGCATTGCTCCAGACCTCATTTCTTCCACTGTGTTGTTCTCCTGGACTTTGTGTTAGGTTGAATCTCCTCTCCACAAGACTCGGTGCACTGACCAAAGCATTATGACCAGGCCACCATGTGATTGGATCACTTCTCTGGCTGAGCTGAAACCATCCTTATACTCCACCATCTGTTGCTGAGCCCAACACTCCTCTACTCTATTTTCTGCTAATATTTACCTTATTTCTCTGGATGTCACTGAGCAGGCCTCTTTTGGGTAAAACTAATTGAGCTTCTCAGGGAAAGTTTAGTACAAATTTTGTCTTTATTAGATCATTTCTCTCCCCCTGGAAAATATGATCTGTTACTAAGAGTGAATCAGATAATATAGTTTTTGCTGTTTTCTTTGTAATTCAGAATATTAGAGCTTGAAGAGAACGTGTATTCTTTATGATTCAGTAGCACACACTGAATTTCCAGAAACGAATTATTAGTAAGGATAAAAGGAGCTAGATGGAAGTGTGACTCTGGATGTGATTAGCTATCTAATTTTTTTTTATTAAGATGTTATTCTTCCCCCCCACATACACACATATACACTCTTTACTTTCGTAATCCAGGGAAAGCTAATAAGGAAAATGAAGTAGATTTATTTTAAGGCAACTTATAAAAAAATAATTGGTCTAACGCCATTGTGTGAATATAGATGAGGTGGACCCATTAAAATCTGATCACAGGCGTATATATGGCAATGCAGCAAGATCCGTGCCAATTAATTATGAGCTTAAGTTTGTTGTGGGCTTGCTGAATTAATGGGAGTTGTAGTGTGGGGAAGTGAGACCTGTCATGAAGAAGTGATAGCGCCAATTACATGTAGAACAGCCAAAGACGCACACACTTGGGGAACTAATTGGTGGGGTGAGCTTTTCAAGTTTACCACCCCCCCCCCCATATTACCAGTCCTTTGTTTATTCTTGTTGCCTTTTACTGAGGGGATACACACTGGATTTACTGTCCCTTTATGTTTAGATGTAGGCCCCAATTAAAGGAAAGAATCTCTCATAGAATTTACTAGAACAGGGGCTCTTTTACTTAGTTTCCAGGTAATTTCATGTGCATGATAGATTATTAAGTTCTTTTCTTAGGAAACAGGCATATTTTAAGTTAATAGTCCTTATCACTGATACCAATTAGCTGAAGAGAAATGAATTGGAGGGATTTATATTTCTTAATAGCTCTTTTCTTTTTTTTTTTTTTTTTAACTCTTGGGCAAGATGTCTGAGATTTGGCTGAGGTATCCTATCTGGCACCAGAGAAATTTGATTCAACAAGTATTTCTGCAATATTTGTTTGTTTAGTTTATTCATATGTCTGGTGCATCATTTCCAATGTCACACTTCCTTCAGACAGACTCCTCTGAGGTGAGAATGACCTTGTTGATGTTGGGTGTGGGGAACCCCCTCACCCTGTCTCCACTTAACTGTCCATCCTGGACCGAATCCACTGTGACTGGGCAGTAGAGCCCAGCTTCTAGAAATGTCAGAGTGGGACCATCTAGATTGCAACTCTTATCTCAGCAACTCAGGTCCCTCGGGTCCCTTTAGGCCCACTTGGGGATTTCCCCCATGGACCTCCAAAGCAAGGAGTCTTATCTATGCTCTCTTTTCTCTGACACGTGGCCAGTGGACATTCCCTTCTGCAGAGAGTTCATTGGGAGTTCATTGGGACCCCAGAGGCAATAGTGAAATAGCCACCATCACATAATCCCTCTCCTCCCATCCTCCCATCTTGTGCTCCCCCCTCCCCCCACTGTCTGCTCCCCATCACAGTGAGCGAGTACAAGGATCTTCCCCGGATGGCATTGAAGGACCTGGGTGTATGTTTCTAGGGTTGGGCCAGGGTGCTGCTGGCTCTGGCTGACTCTTGTTCAGTTGTTCCCTGGGTGGACGATGTATAAAGATCAGGCTCAGAGGCTGACAGATCACCAGATGCTCATACCAGTTCATGAAGGAAGCAGGCAGAGCCCAGGTATGTGACCTGGACTTGGAGTATGGGGGTACCTCTCCTGGCTTGGGGCAGCTCTTGTGTCTGGGCCCGGCACCATCTGGGAGACCTTCAAACATGGAGACTCAGGCTGCCCCCTCTGACAGCTGGAATCAGATCTCAATGGTGAAATCCAGGCACCAGGATTCACCAATTCCCCGCCGGCTTCAGTCTGTAGCCAAGAACCACCAGCTTAGAGCTCAGTGGTGCAGTTGTTGTACAGAAATATGTTGGTGAATTGCCTATAAAATGAATTAAAGATGAAAGCATTTCTTTTCCCCTCTATTCATAAACCGTGATAGCGGTCTTAACTTCTAGAGAATCACCCCATTCTGTCTGACGAGATTCACTTAGAAAAAGAAGTGAACGTTGAGCCCGCTCCCTCCTGAAGGCTTTGCAGCTGCTAATTAAGGCAGTGCACACATTCTTAGCGAGGCCCAACTTTCTATATTGCCTCTTTACTCCCCTGCAAGTAACCTGAGTGTTGGAGCTTTTTAAATGAACCGGAGCGATAAATCCAATGTTGTTTGCAAGCCAGATACGTACCTCCACACCCATGCCAATGATTATGTAATCCAAGTACCAGGTAGTGTTTCTAAAGTCCTTGCTGTTGGCTGGGATTCCCTGGTAAGACTCAGAAATGGTTACGAGCCTGGGTGAGACTGTCCAGGGGACCAAGGTGCCCTATGAGCCCGGAGAGGTGCACATATCCCCTGGTCCTCACGGGCACCTTCCCATATTTCCCAGACCTGTCACTTTTCTTGTCTTCTGGTCACACCACAGGCTGGTGACATCACTACAGAGCCACATGTAATGTGGACATTTGGGAGGTGAAAGGGAAGTTTCCCTCTAATAAAAGTCCCTTTCGGACCTTACACCCTGAACATTGACATAATGACCTGGCACAGACCTCAGAAGAAAGGGCATTTTCCATTCACCCCTGAACCAGGGAAGCCATCCACGAAACATCCAGGCTTGTCTATAACATCACCTAGAAGCAATCCTCTACCACGGAAGACCCTACACTGCTCAGACATCGACCTGCTCAAAAGAGACTTCCCTTAACACTGTGAAGACTTAACAACAACAACGACCTGCTTACAGGACAGGGCTCCCTGCATTGCCCTTTGATTGTGAGGTGAAGCGAGAGGACACTCCACATCCTGACTTCAATGTAGGATATGCAGATTCCAGGATCTTTAATACAGAAACATGATACCAACAACAGAGACTGTGTGAAAAATAAAAGTGTGTTGGCACTACAGACAATGTCTTGGATTGGACGATCTAGCTTGCCTGGAGCCTAGAGTTGGTCTTGTGCCAGGAAACTTCAGGGGTAGGGTCTCTTTGTATTTAGGCCAAAGTTATTCCTTTCCATGTCCCTCACATTTTGGTGGGCCTATGCAAACAACAATTGCCACTCTAACACCATTTTTACTGTGCTCCTTTGACTAATCCTTAAAAAGAACCCACTTAAAACTTGAGGTTAACTTAAGCTAATATGCATGTACATGGAAATGTAAAAAAATACTATACCTGTAATGTTTAAGGTGTTACGTAAGTTTTATGGCTTTAGATTGCCTTGTGTGCTGTTAAGAAATATTATAATGTGTTACAATCTGGGGACTTGAGGGACAAAGTAATTGTACATGGATTCTGTCTTATTTATCTTAATGTTCTTTGGCTGAAATTTCAAAGTTAAGATATCAGCAAGGGGACTTCTGACAATTATGTTATGGGTCATTGTCCTTCCACTGTAACTTTACCTTGTCCTCTTTCTTTGCATCTCTGTTTTCATAATTAAAAATAAAAAATTAAAAAAAAAAGTCCCTTTCAGGGGATTAGGGCCTGGGAAGAGCAGCCAATGGGTATTTCTCGATTGATGCTCCCTTTCCTCCTCCATGTGAAAGTTTTGTTGGTGGGTCAGAGTGGTTCTCTCCTCGCTGTGTGGGGCAACCTCATGGAAGGACGGTGGGGACACAGGCCTGGCAGGCAGCAGGGGTGTGTGTTTTCTTCCTCAGGTTCCTCCTCCTCCTGCTGCTTCTCCTCAGCCCAGCAGTCTTGGCTCTGCCTCTGCACAGCCCCCAATAGATGGTATTGCTGCTTTTTGCTGCCTGGCATTGTTTGCTGGCTCCTCTCTCCCACTCAGACTGTGGTTATAAAACTGAACCCTGATATCAGCCGTAATGGGGAGCTTGCGCCCCCTCTGCTCAGGAGAGAATGTCTGGCCTTTACTTGTTTTTATTTGTTTTGTTTTGGGGCTATGCCTGGTGGTGCTCAGGGGTTTCTCTTGGCTTTGCACTCAGGGTTCACTCCTGGTGCTCAAGGAACCATGTGGGATGCCAGAAATCGAACCCTGGTCAGTCATGTACATGGCAAACGTTCACCCCACTGTACTATTGTGCTGGCCCCTTATGACTAAAATGTTTATATTTGAGCCTAGAAAAAAACACTCTGAATTTAACTGAGAATCAGAAACAAAGTAGCGTATAGTGGTAATGTCTTCCAAGAAAATATTTCAATGTGTGTGTTTATTTTCCTGCCACACTATCTTTCATCTACCTGTTCATCCCTGGCATTACTGGAAAACTAAATGCTACCCAAGTCTTTAATCTTTAAGTCCAGAGATCAGTCCAGTGAGTAATTGTATGTGTTAGATTTTATTTTTATTTTTGAGTTTTTGGTCCACACCTGGCTGTGCTCAGGGCTTACTCCTAACACTGTTCAGGGATCACTCCTTGAGGACTCAGGGGACCATATGGGGTCCCAAAAATCAAAGTGGATCTACTGTATGGAAAGCAACTGCCCTCCTCTTTGACCCTTAATGATACTATGGGCTTGGTTCCTTGGAAAGAACATTTCAAGTAGTATCTCTGGTTTGGTGCAATCTTCTCACGAGAGTACTGTTTCCCTTATTTCAAATTTAGTTAGCTTTCCAGGACTTGCTCATACTGGCAAAAGAGTTGTAATTAATACAAAGTTAATTATTTTTGCCTCCTACTTTTATGGAACTACAGGTAGAATAGAGCTGCTAGTGTGGGAAATCCTCTCTTCCTGAACCAGTTCTTTTGCAGTGTGAGGCACTTTCAGTTTCAATTTCTCTCCTGCAAGGTTAAGAGAATTACTGTGTTGGCTTACAACTACACATTAGACCAGTCTGTCTCATGGAGGATGTAAACTCAAGGCTTGGTAAACACTGATTTTGCCAGGTTCTGTCTGTGTGGGGGACAATCAGAATGAGTGGGTACCACATGTCCCTTCCAGAACCTTCATCCACCTTCCAGTTTGGACTGGCAAAAGTGGGATACCTTGCTTAGCTGCAGGGTGCCTTACTGGTTTGCTGCTGCCAGGCCTGGTACCAGTGGATGGCAGAAAGGGCCCATTTCTGAATCACTCAGGCACATGCTGGAAACTTGGTCAACCTTCACCCCTTTATGAAAAACTAAAGGTTGTTCCAGGAACACAGTGACCTGCCAGCTCTTCCCAACACTTAGAACAGTGATTCTTTAAGTCCTTTTTCTTGCTGCACTGGGGAGACTGATACTTATCTCAAATCAGTATTTCTCTCTTATTGACAATTTTAACACATTTTATGGGACATGATTTTCTGATAGTTCATATTAAAGAGGACTAGCTGGAGCTAATGAGGGTGTGCAGGGGTATCACACCTGGAGGACAGAATCAGTATTGGGGGGTAAGGACACTAAGGGGAGCATAAATAACCCAGACTTCAGGAGCCCTGGAAGCCAAAGTTACTATGAGAAAATTGGTGCCAAGACCAGTCTGTAGAGGGGATTAAGGTTAGGGCTTCACTGGGGTCTAAGTCCCTGGGTCTGATGCAAGGGTTTGTGGGAAGGGGCCCATCCATTTGTCTGGGTACAGGTGTTCTGGGGATGGGACCAGAGAGATAGCATGGAGGTAAGGCATTTACCATGCAGAAGGACGGTGGTTCGAATCCCAGCATCCCATATGATCCCTCGAGTCTGCCAGGAGCGATTTCTGAACGGAGAGCCAGGTGTGACCCCAAAACAAAACAACAACAACAACAACAACAACAACACAGAGAATAGACCACCTCTCATCTCCTACAAGCATGTCCCCATTTCAGTGGAGAGCAGATTTGGTCTTGATTCTAGAATCCAGCTGTGAGCACTTTTCCCAGCAGTGGTGAGGAGCTGGTCTTGAACTCCTCACCCTGCTGCATCAATCTGAGGAACTTTTCCCCTTTGCCAATCTAACCTTCTCTCTAGGAAATGGTAAATATAGCTCTGATATAGACTGAAGGCAGAGGTTGTCCCCAGAATCTAGGAGGTAAGAACCTTGTGCTAGGTCCTTGGTTTTCATTGCAGTGTGTGTGACCCCCATGGTTTACTAGGTCTGAGGTAAGCAGCCCCATCTCCCTCAGATGCACACTCTCGTTTTTGAAGCTTCATGTCCCCATATGTGTGACCCAGTTTCTTCTTCTCAGGTGAAGGGAGTTGCCTCCCTCCCTCCCCTCTCTGGTCCTGCTCTCTAATTCCAAAGCCTCATAGCACTATTACTCTGTTAGAAAGTGGACTCATCGGAACAGGTCACGAAGAGAAGATGAAGATTTCAGCCCGTGTGGATTGAGATAGCATGTAAGAAATTGGCTTATGTTTAACAAACTTTAAAGAACAGTTTCCACACACTAATCCCTTCACTTCACAGAGGATCTGTATTTCCACAGAGCATCCACCTCCCTTCGGTTCCATACATTTCTCTAAGCAAGCAGAGACCAGCCCATTGGTTACTCCATTGGAGTGAGATACAGGTACATGGAGTCAGCCTGAATCCACCTCATTCTAGCTGCAGGGGTCAGCATACAGCCTCTGACCCACACCCCCTGCCCCGTTCCTAGCAGCTTGTGGCCCAGTGCCTCATGTCATGGTACTCCCAGGATCTCTTAGCTCACTGTGACCACGTTTCCTCTGCATGGAAATGACACAGTCATTGTCACCATGTCACCAGGCTGATCAGGGCACACCAGGAGCTTGGAAAAAGGTTGAACATGGCTGGTTTAGTAAATGGGCCGCACAGACCTGTGTCCAGGCTAATATTCAGAGACCCTAGTACACCCTCCAGTACAGCGGGATCCTGGCCCAGCGGCGACAACTCTGCTTCTTTCCTGCTTTTCCTTGGACTGTCCTCAAGCTTCTCAAGGGAATGTGGGGTACAGGCAGGGACGGGAAGTCTAGTGCAGTGGAAAACACCAGCTTCCTACCTTTTTACATAAGGTTCTGCTTTTTTATTTGGTTTGGTTTTTAGTTTTGGGACCATACCTGGCAGTGCTCAGGGCTTTCTACTGGCTCTGTACTCAGAAATCACTTCTGGTGGTCTCAGGGGACCATAAGGGATGCTGAGAATTGAACCTTGGCCTGCCACATGCAAGGCAAATGCCCACCCTGCTGTGCTATCGCTCTGGCCCCAGTGTTTTTGCATTTTTTGTTTGTTTTTGCATTTTTAATAAGATGGTGTTCCTCACTATTTTTGTAACACCCCATGACAGACACCATTGCCCCTTATGAAAGTGCCTGCCTCTATAGCCATTGCTATGCCAGGGCGAGTTTGCCAACCAGCAGGAGTTAGATGATTCTGCAAATTGCAATATAATATCACAGATGATCTTGTCTCAACCTGTAACGCACAGATCCTCGCAGCAATAACATTTAATCATGGTAATATCCTGCCCCAGATTGGGCGCGGTATGGCGCCTGTTGAGATGAAATTGTTTGGAGGAAGAAGGGGTAAAAAGTACTTTAAAGATGAAGAAATAGAATCACGTAACTAGCGAAGGCCCCTGGCTGTTGTTGGGGCTGTGCAGAGCTTTGGATCGTGTTGCTTTGTTCCCTGACAAGAAACACCAATAGGAATCTGTCCAGCAAACCTGGGCAGCCAAGAGTTTCTGCACTGTCCTGGTTGGTCCCTTTAGAACTTCCTGAACTGAGTGGTGGAGAGGTTAGGGGGTTCCTGAGTGTAATGCCTTCTCCCTAGCCCTTTATGATAGACACAGTGACCATCATAAGAATGGCTCCTTCCTTTGTGACAAATGCACTCGTGTCTGGCTGGGTCTTGTCACATGCTTTCTAGAAACCAGCCCTCTAGATTTGATCCTTGCATGGTAGATTGGTTTCTTCTGGGGTCATATCTTAACCTTTCCCTGTGAAACTTGTTCAGGGCTGACTTGTGAAGTGAAGCCACTCTCTTGTCCATAGAAGGTTTGGGGACATCTTGGAAATGTGCCCATTTTCCCCAGGAATGCTCATTTCCCTGTCGGATCTCTGGGCCTGAGGACTCTTGGGCTCAGTTTCCGTCTTGCTGTAGTCTGTAGGTCCAGACACTTAGGTGACGCAGCTCTTAGGACTGACCTGGCCGATCCTGGCTTCCTCTAGTGAACTCAGACTTTTTCCCCCTGAGTCCCTGGGGTCTTTGGCTTGCAGTGACCCTGGTTTGTACCAGTCTCCCTCAGTACAGCTCTGGAAATCTATGGAATAAAGAGTTTGTTCAGCAGCAGCAAGCACTTTGACTGGAAGTAAGAAATTGTTCAGCTACTGATAGTCATAATTATTTATTGTTCTTAATAAATCTTCTTTCTTTCTTTTTCTTTCTTTTCCTTTCTTTCTTTTCTTTCTTTCTTTCTTTCTTTCTTTCTTTCTTTCTTTCTTTCTTTCTTTCTTTCTTTCTTTCTTTCTCTTTCTTCTTTCTTTCTCTTTCTTCTTTCTTTCTCTTTTTCCTCTTCTTCCTCCCTCCCTCTCACCCTCTTTTCTCCCTCCCCAGATCAATTTTAGGCCTTAATTTAATTCAATAATTAACAGCCATCAATGCAATAGAAATTTGGCAATTTCCTTGTTGACTCACTTATTCTTTATACTTTCCCCTCTTTTTCTTGTAAAGGGGATCCTAGGGATGCTTAAAGGGCCTTCTCCAGACTTTAGTCCACTGGGCCAGTGTTTCCTTGAGAGTGAAGGAGCTAGGAGTTACCCAGGCACTAGGTTCAGCCCAGATGATATAAGGAACCATGCTGTGCAGTGAAGGGGGACTGAACACAGGTCACTACATAAGGAGACCCTTCCCTAGGCTGTCTCAGCACTCTTGTACTTCATTTGGGTATATGTTGTCGCTATGTCTCTAATGCACTTAGGGGTACCTTCATGTTCATTTGCTTTATTGAAACTCAGGAGTCTTGAAAACATTGTTCTTTAACAACCAAATTTTCTTCTATCCTGTGTTGAAATGGTTTTGAGTTGGAAAATGAGGGCCAGGATGTGACTTGGTGGGACATTGGATTTTTTGTCCTGGTTTCAACCCTGGGTCGTGACAGTCAAAACCAACAAGATAGTAGGACATTCACTACAGGACTATGCACATCCAATGCTCAATTTTTCAGCGATTGCTCTGGGCCCTTTCTGTTTTTTCTGTGGATCTCCTACTCTCAGGCTGTGACTCTCTGTGGCTCTTTTGGTCCCACAGGAGGGCATCTGGCTGCCAGCTGACAGAAGTGAAGTGATGCCATACACCCAGTTGGTGTCCCCATTGCCACCCTCTCACCCCCACCCCACATTTCCTGCCTTTATTCAGGCGGCCTACTTTTGTCATTGTACATGAACCCATAGAACAGAACTGCAACAGTGTGTGGTTCTTAGCAGGCCTCAGGATTTCTGGGGAGACTTTGCAGAGCCCTTTGGGAAGTGAGCTGGAAGGTCCAGAGAACCAGGAAGCTGGGTGAGGGCTGTTGTGGGGCTCCTGATGCTGATGTCACTCTCCCCCCCAGTTCCACACATTAGTTTCAAGACTCCTCCTCACCAGATCAAGGCAGTCGACTATGCTGGGAGTGTGTGAGAAATGGAATGCTTCTTTAGCCAGTGCTCAGGGTGCCTCACAGGGAAGGTTGTGAGCTGGGCTTGATTAGGCTCACTGTGTACAGCAGAAAAGTGAACAAGAAAGGGAAAAGAAAATGGGGTGTAGCCCCTAACTTCTCTGCTTCTCCCTTCACACTCCCCATGTCGCCTACTTCTGGTGCCTTGTTTCCCTTCCTTGTGGTGGGAACACACACACCAGAGTTTTTGATCTAAGTATGTCTGATAGAAGCTTTTTTCAAGCTCTTGTATATCAACATGATTTCTTCATTCTACCCTCTATGTTTTTGATGCTCAGGACAATTCTTGCCCGAAAATGATGTTCCTGTCCATCTTCCTTCCAGGAATCTGTGGCAGGGTGTGTGCTATCCAGCCCATGCTCCTGGCACCTGCATTTCTACAGTGGTCCTGGGCAGGGCTCCTTTCCCTGTTTCACAAGTTCTCCAAGGGTAGGTCTGCCCATGGGCTTGTCAGAACTTTTAAGTAGTCCTTTAGTCTGAGAAGTTTTATAGAATCATTTCATGAAAATCATTTAATCTCCTCTCTTTACTGTCATTTGTCCTTCCCCCTCTTTTTTTTTAAGCCACACCAGCTGTCTCAGGGATTAGTTACTACTGGCTCTATGCTCAGAAATTACTCCTAGTAGGCTCAGGGGTCTTTTTGGGATGCCAGGGATCGAACTTGGGTTGGCTGCGTGCAAGGCATATGCCCTGCCCGCTGTGTTATTTCTCCTGCCCCATTTATCTCTTCCTTCTCAGAGCCTTATGTGTTTGTTGCTCTCTGGTCAAACCCTACATTTCTTATTTATTTATTTATTTTTGTTTGTTTGTTTTGTTCTGTGTTTTGGGGCCATACCTAGCAGTTTTCAGGAGTTACTCTTGACTCTGCACTCAGAAATCTCTGCTGGCAGGTTCAAGGGGACCATATAGGATGCGAAGAATCAAGCCAGGGTTAGCCATGTGCAAGGCAAACACCCTCCCCATTGTGCTCTCACTCCAGCCCCTTCTTATCTTTTCTTTCATTGGACTTTCATAACTATTTTTGCTATATTCCTGGAGCTTTTGTTTTGTTATTTGGGCTACTCCTAACTCTGCTCTCAGAAATCACCCCTTGAAAACTCCGGGGATCATATGGAAGGCAGGGCTAGAACTCTGGTTGGCCATGTACAAGGCAAACGCCATCCCTACTGTGCTGTAGCTTTGGCCCCATGGAGCCTTTCTTTAGCCTCACTCTCCAGTTCTACTTGGCTGATGTGTGTGGACCTTTCCTCTGTTCTTTTTATAGAGCATCCTGTTCTTGTTGAATAGTTTTTAACCTGAATGCTCACTTGATTTTTATTGTTTAGGCTTTATTCTCATAGAATGAGTGTTTTCCCCCACCCCAAATTCTTTTTATTTTAAGATTCTTTGCTTTCTTTCTGTCTTCTCTGCTGATGCTTTTCAATAGACTGTTAATCCTTAATGTCTCTTATAAAAGAAAATGGCAGAACTACCTGGTTAAGTCAAGTTTCAAGGCGATGGGTGGGATGTGAAAATCGTCCTGAAATCTACAGTGATTTTTGTGAGTTCTCCGGCAGGTCCTCTTTTCTATTGAACCTTCTCCATGCACCAGATCCCCTATTTAAGACTCCTTCCATCTTATAGTTTGCTTTTAGCTGCTGACACAAAATTTTTTTTCCTTTTCTCTAATTTCTTAAGTTTGAATTTTCTGTGAGCTGGGGATCCAGGGATAAAAAACCTGATTAAGATTGTTTGAATTAGGACAATTAGATTCTGACTGGCAGCCTGAGGGCTTGGCTGTGCATAAAATTCTTTAAATGCCTGACCTTTTGGGCCTCTATTTTGATGACCCAGAAACATGTCTTTGTTGATTTGGGGGGGTCTATAAATGTATTTTGGAGACCTAAGATCTTAACATAGGAGCAATCTAAGGAGATAAAGCATTAATGCAAATTGTTCTGGGGGTCCATTCCCCCGCCTGCCCCCAGCCACTTCAGTATTCTGAATTCCTGTACTTTTCTAGTTGATTGTGAAATGATTTATTCATTAATTTACTCTTTTATCTCTCTAGCTCCTGAAGTGAATACTACTGTTCCTTAATTACAAAAACCTTTATGTTTTTTGTCGAAATAGGCAAGTTGTTTGAACTTCTCCAAGTTCTTTTTTTCTTTTTTTTCTTTTGGTTTTTGGGCCACACACAGTGGTGCTCAGGAGTTACTCCTGGCCCTGCACTCTGGAATTATTTCTGGCGGTGTTTGGATGCTGCGGATGAATCAGGGTCAGTCTTGAGCAAGGCAAGTACCCTACCCACTGTACTATCTTTCTGGCACCAACTTCTCCCAGTTCTTACAGGGTACCCACACATACATTCTCAAGAAGTCATGGGCAGACTATGTGTGAGAACTATTTCTTCCTTTTTTATAGTTCTCTGGGGCTCATTTCCTAAATTCCTGTGAATTTATGTGGATTAGGAGTTTTAATCTGCTGTCGTTTATATGAAACCTTATTTTTGCTTGTTATTTTACCTTCATAGACCAGAGGTGTTTTCTCTTTATATATTTTTATATGAGTTGGGATTTTGGTGATACATGTCACCTTAACAAAAAAATTCATTTATATGTAGAGACGCTGCCATTTAGTTCTTGTGATTAAACGGACGGATGTTATTATGTAGCCACTGCCATTAAGACTAATCTATGAGATGAAAATTCAGGATTGGGATCCTATGTAAAGAGATCTGTCCATAATCCAAGAGTTTTTCTGCTTTCTATTTCCTGCCTTTCCCTTCTAATAAATAAAATATTTTCTGAAAAAATGAGAAAAGAGAAAGAAAAGAAAGGAAGAAACAGAAAATAAATAAAATTCAGGTAGACAAAAGGATTATTAACTGATGATTATTTCTTAAGAGAATTTTAAGATTGTTTGAATTTTTTGTCCAAATGACCCATGAAGTGATTTATATATTCACGTATCTTCAGAACTACACATTTTACATCTATATTTCCTGACAAAGGAAGGCCCTTTTGTTATAGATTAACCCTGCTTTATTTTTTTCTGAATGACCTTGAACAAACTATTGACTTGTTCTTTACCACAGTTTCCCCTTATACATCTAAATTAAAAATGTTAATTTTGATTCTGTTCAATCATTGTAGTGTTGTGGGGTTTAATACATTAATGTTTGTAAAATACTTTATTCTTCTTAGCATTGGAATTACCTAAAGAGGTGATATTATCAGCAGTATTTTGTCTGATGTTTGGGACAGAGGACTAGATAATGATTCCATTGTATCATCCACTGTTTGGGATTTCTTTTAATTAAAATTACATGGAGATAGTGGTAGGCTTGCTGCAATCTTTCCCTCCCCTGCAAATGGCAAGTGAATATTAACATGAAATATTTAAATTATACATAATTACAAGGTTCATAAGAATTTATTAGCTCCTGGGGGAAAGGGAGTAAGAAAGCATTCATTAAGACTGAGGAATTCCAACAATTTTATTTGGAAGAACGGATTATCTGCTTATGGTATTCAGTATATTTTAAAATTGTCATTTTTAGCTAATGATAGTTTTCTTGTCAAACCCAATATAGAGAAGAGAACAACTACAAGTGACTTTAGGAAAGCAACTACGTTAATGACAGCATCAAACTGTTTAAACTACTTGAGAATCACAAAAGTACAAAACACGGAAAATTACAAAACATTGTTAAAATAAATTTTAAAGGTTCAGAATAAATGGATAGACATGACATGTTTATAGATGGAAAGACTTAATATTGCTAAAGTGACATTATTCCCAAATTGAATGCAGATTAGATGCAGTTCATGTCAAAATTCTAGATGAATATTTGTTGTTGCTGCAGAATTTGACTGGCTAGAAGTCTTACAGAAACAAAGGAGGCCCAGAATAAGCAAACAATATTAAAAAATAAAATTGAAGTTGGAAGACTCATAGGTCCTGGTTTCAGACATTTTAGGGGTGTAGTAATTAAGACAGTGGGGTGTTGGCATAAAGATAGATTGATCCTTGGAGGAAAAAGGAAAGTTTAGAAATAAACTAGCACATTCCTAGTCTATTGATTTTTTTAACAAAGTACTAAGACAATTAGATGAAGTAAAGCTTAATCTTTTCAGTTTGTTGTGTTGAGAAAAGTGAATATCCATGTAAAAAGAATATTTAAGTCCTGGGCCCTGTTTAGCATTTCTTAAAACTCACAAAACTCTTTAAAGAAAACAGGCGTGAATCCTGGAACCCCGGGCAAGTTGCGATTTTTTGGCTCTTATTTCCAAAGCACAAGCCACAAAGGGGAATTCGCTCTTTGGCGGCACTAGTGGGAATGTGAAATGGTGCTAGGGGCCAAGGACACACTTGCTAAATACCCCTGCAATTATCCTTGTGTTCTTTCCTTCAGGAAGGGGACACTGTACAGTCTCCACGAATGCGCCTGTGTGCTTCAGGGTGTCTCTCAGGTAGCCCCCAAGTGGAACTCAGTCCCACAGCCATGCAGCTGACTAACTCATCAGTGACACATCCTATGCCCTGTGTCCTCTTCATATGCTGGATCATCGCTCAGCTATGGGGCTGAGGCAGCCCAAAGGGCAGGAACAGCACAAGTCTCACATGATGGAGCCTCGAGTTTGATCTGTGGCACCCCAGATTTGTTAACCCCATGAGCACCCCAGTAGCATAAGCCAGAACAATATCACATCTGAACCCCAGCCCTGAACCATGAGGCTGATAGTGAAATACGCTGGCACGTGCTTGGTTGTGTGTGTGTGTGTGTGTGTGTGTGTTGCTTTATTTGTTTGTTTATTGGGTTTGGGGGCCATACCTAGCAGTGCTCAGGGGTTACTCCTTGCTCTGTGCTCAGGTATCACTCCTGGCAGGTTTGGGAGACCCTGTGGGATGTCAGGGATCAAACCCAGGTTGGCTGCATTTAAGGCAAATGCCCTAACTACTGTGCTATTGCTCCAGTTCCATTGCTTTATTTATACACTCGAACTGATATATATTGGCAGCTCTGTTTTGAGTTTGCTGTGGGTGACACTCTGGGGGTCCTGCAGGGCCCTGACTCCCATGATGTGCTCCACTGCCTCAGCATCGTTCGGTGCCTGTTGGTGACAGGACTCAGCTGGCTGTGGGCATTGTGGGTTTTGGTTTTGAAGAAAAAGGAAAAAGAGAAAGTCTGGCAGCTGAAGGGTTAAAGAAAAACTGGAAGAAGAGAAGGTGAGAGGGTTACTGTGAGTCGAGTGGCACTTACTTCCTTGTCACACACACCTCGGGCACCCAGTATTTGATTCACTCCACAGTGAGATGTGCTCAGGTCACTGTGTTAATGAAAGAGCAAAGCAAAGCACTTGGAATTTGGTGGTTGTTGTTGTTTTTTCATTTTTGTGTGTCTCATGGATACTGCAGACACAGGGAAAGCACCGTAGCATTCACATTTTCTTGTCAGACATTTGCCATTTATCAACCAGGCTCCACTCACCACAGACTCTGGGGGAGATCTGGAGGAGCAGATCAGAACTGTTGCCTATATGGCATTTTGGTCTCGTGTGTGGTCAGAGGGTGGCATGAACCTTAGCACTAAATGAAAATATGGTTGGAGAGAAGGAACAAGGGCCCAGGAGCTGGATCTGAAGCAGGAAGATGGGGCAGTGGTGGCATTGGTCACACATGAGGAATCTGGGAGAGGGGACATGCAATGACCCAGGGTGGTACTATGTATGCAGACACCCTGAGAGGCTCCTCAGCTCAGTATAAGGAAAGAAAACTGGGGTTGAGCAGGTGCACCCCAGCCTGTGACTTTTAAGAAGGTGAGAAGGGCTGGGCTGCTGAGCAGGGACACCAGGATGGCTTCCCTGAGGGGAAACTGGCATGACTTCATGAATGCCTGATGGTGACCACATCTTTCTGTTCATGTCCCTCGGGCAGTGTATGACCTCTCCCTGGGGTATCAGACTCCCCCCCCACCCCCAACTGTGGGCAGCTCTTGCATGTCCAGATTTTCTGAAGTTATTCCTCAGGTCTGTCCCGGGTGACAATATCTTTACCCACTTAATGCTCTGACACTTCACATCAGACTTTAGGGCACAAGATTTTCAATCAAGTGTAGCTCAAAATAGTGTCAATTCCTTTAAGCTGAAATTATTTGAAGTTTAGTGAGTAGATAATTTCGGTCATTTGACTCACTTTAGCGCTTTACATTCAAATTTCTCCACTTAATGAACATTTAACCAAGTGAAATTTGCTAATCAAATTGTCAGCCTGGTAAATGGCTTGTCGAAATGTTTATTTAACAGTTATCCCCCATTTTCTTAGTGTTGTGAAATCCGCTCTAATCCATTTTCGCCCCTGGTAATTGTGATTAGTGACTGTAGTCCGCCATTATTTTCTCAAGCCTTTATTGTCAAAATAAGCTTGTTATGGAAAGTTAGTAAAACCTAAAGAAGTGCAAAAGAAGCATAGGGGGCCCGGAGAGATAGCACAGCGGTGTTTGCCTTGCAAGCAGCCGATCCAGGACCAAAGGTGGTTGGTTCGAATCCCGGTGTCCCATATGGTCCCCCGTGCCTGCCAGGAGCTATTTCTGAGCAGACAGCCAGGAGTAACCCCTGAGCACTGCCGGGTGTGACCCAAAAACCAAAAACCAAAAAAAAAAAAAAAAAAAAAAAAGAAGCATAGAAAGAAAAAGTAGCATTTTACTGCTCAGAGTAACACCCTTCCCAGTTTTCCTTCCTTGTGATCTTCTTTTATTTCGGTGTTTTTTGGCAGGAACAGTTGAGATTTGGGGTAAACATAATTTTATGGCTATTTTTCTCAGTTCACATCCATCATAATAAAAGCTGTGTTTCCTGTTTGGTTCAAAATACAGCGTGTCCTTGCAGAACTGTGTGCGGGATTAAGGTTTAGCATTCACCAGTTCTCAGGCTTTCATGCCCGCCACCTCTGTCCAAGAAAAGGAACAAGGCCATCAACAGGACCATGCTCACAGACCTGGTCCTTTGGGTCTGTTCCCAGAAGTTACATGACTAGTTTGAAGAATGGCAATATTTTGGGAGGGTCATTACACATATTATTTGATTAGTTTCCAACAATGATGTTAATAATAAAAACAATAGTGGTTTGCAATGATGGAGTGCTTCCTTTTTCACTTAGTCTTTTGGGTGAATTGCTCGGTCCCGCCCCCCCCCCAGGGGTAGCTTGATCTCTGCCTGTCCTGAGTCTCCATTAACGGGGTGCAAACCTGGGGGAATGTCTGTCCATGATCCTTGACCAGCTCTGCCTTAGCACCATTGAGTTGAATCATTCTGCCTTTTTGCAGCCTTAGAGAACCACTATAGTCAGCCCCTCTCCCCTTTTCTTGCCTTTGCTGTTATTAGTGCAAGGACAAAAACCTCACTCACTCACGATTGCACATTCTGGGGTCATCCTGTGTTGCCAGATCCCCAGTAGCATAGGTGCCAGGCCTGGGTTCAGACCAAGTGGGGAGCATATAGAATGAAACTCAGGTACCTCACACTTAGAATGCAGGAAATGTTGTCATTGAACCATCTGCCATCAATCTCCACCCCACCTAATTTTTTAAACACATATGGGATTTTGTTGTTTGATTGTTAATATGAATGAAATTTGTTCACATATGGATCAGCACTATGTTGGCGTGTGTCCTGCATTGTTCTTTGTAAAAAGAAATTTTTCATTGAGGGGATGTGATGATTTTGTGTCTCATTCCATAGACAGCTGTCAGCAGAGTACCCACTCCCCCTGCCCTGTCACAGGCCCCATTTCACCATTTTGCCCCCTTCCCCATTGCTACCTAATCTGCTACTTTGTCTCACTGGTAAAAGAAATTCTTTTCTCCTCCTTGACCTCACCCAGTACCATCCCCTCTAGTTCCATTCACATCTGTCCTCCCTTATGCTCACAGCATCCCACTCTTTAATCCTAGATCTGCTCATCCAGAGTTGGGCCTTTGGGTCGTTTCCACCTCTTGCCATGGTGCTAAACATAGCAATGTATCTGGATTCTTTCCAATTCATGTGTTTGCTTTAAGAGGTGGATGCCAAGAAATGGTATCTCTGGGTCCTCTGGGTGTCTGTGCCTGCTTTTTGAAGAGATTATACACAGAGGTGGAACTGGTTGATATTCCCATTGATCCTTGTTCTCAGCTCCTTCATACTCACCATTCTCATGTGAGCTGAGACCTCTCTGTTGTTGGATCTGCCTTTCTCTAATCAGCAGTAATGATGACCACTTATTTATCCATATGCCTGTTGGCTCGAGGGATCTTGCCTTTGGGGAAGTACTTTTTTTAACCCCTCTCCCTGTTCTTGGATGGGGTCGTTGGGTTTTGTGTTGCTGTGCTATTCTTCAACCTTTTCTCTTCATAGATTGTTGTTGACTGTCTTAATTATAAGGAATTAGCTGCTTTAGAGTATGTCAGATTTGTTATAACTATTTCCTGTAAGATTTTGTATATTAGGGCCACATCCAGCAGCACTCAAAGGCTACTCCTGGCTCTGTGCTCAGAAGTCATGTCTGAAAGGCTCGAGGGACCATATGGGATGTTGAGGCTCAACCACATGCAAGGCAAATGCCCTACTTGCTATGCAATGGCTCCGAACCCCCTTTTCCCTTTTTTTAAGGTTAATTTCACAGTTAAAACAATTATGGTCTGAGAGAGCCAGAGCAGTAGTAGAATGGGGAAGGTACTTGTCTTGCATGCAGCCAACCTGAGTTTGATCCTTGTCATCTCCCCTGAGCCCAACTAGGAGTGACCCCTGAGTGCAGAACCAGTTGTATACACTGAGCACTGCAATGTGTGACTTCCCCAAAAAGAACAAAGCAAAAACTTAGGGTTTGAGGACTGGAGAGACAGTACTGCAAGTAAGGCATTTGCCTAGCACACTGCCCATCCAACTTTGAGCTCTGGTACCTCACGTGGTCCCCTAAGCAGCTTCAGGAGTGATCCCTGAGCACAGAGACAGGTGTCAGTCCTGAGCACTGCTGAGTTTGGCCCCAACCATCAAAAGCATACATACCTATGAGTATGTTCTGATTTCTTTTATAATTCCTTCCATTGCTTTGAAATGTCAATTGAGTTATCATTTAGGATGTGGATAAATTTCATGTCTCTATTTTCTTTTTCTTACGGGGTTTTGTCTGGAATTGTGTTAACCTTGTAAATCAATTTGGAATAACTGGCATTTAAAATATAGCTTTCCTGGATACAGAAAATGTCTTCATTCAAATCTTTGTCATTTTTAGTGTCTTGTAATGAAGACTTAAGACTCGTTTGTCCAAGAGGAAAAGTTACAGCAAACACCATCCAGCAAGCAGGAGTAGTGGAAGTAATTGAAAGGGCCAGCAGGGCAGGCCAGTTATCAGACTCGCTGTCTGATACAGTTTGATATTTTTCTTCTCATCCCAGCCTGGCTTTGTCCCTGGAATCCATTTGCAACAGGCGTGTCTGTATTTTGTGAATTGACTCTATTGTAGCATCATCTGTTGGTACTTGGCTTCATTTTCTGTGCTAATTTGTATTTATTGATAGTAGATATCTCTTGTGTCAGATCTATAAAATCTTTTCTATTTTCTGGTAACAGAGTAAGGAAAATATGCAGCTGAAATGTCCCAGGTCATTTGTAAACCAACACACCTGCCAATGAGTATAGCCTTGGTGCTTTGCGATCCAAAGTCAACTTGGCTTAAAGGGGCCTCACTTCTCTTGTGCTTTGAGGGGCAAGCAGTGTAGACCTGGTGTCCAGTGTAGACAAGATTCTGGGCTCAGCTTGGTGCTCCCTTCCCTGCAGCCTCCCATGGGTGATGTTTGCCTTGCTTGCAGTTAGAGAATATTTTCTATGAGTTCACCCGAAGGTCAACTTCCAGGGGGAGCTGAGTGGTTTATTTTTCTAAAGCAGTTTAGAGAACTTCTATCCTGTGTGGGTGTCACCCCAATCCTGCGTTTCATCATAAACAAGATCAGCAGAGGGAAATGGGGTCCACAGGGATACTCAGGGCCTCTCCCACCACAGTGCTCAAGGGACCAGGTGGGATCAAGGATGATCCTAACAAGAACCTCCCATTTGTGAATCTGCTGGGTGGCAGCATGGTGTTCCCCAGGCCTGGCTGCTCTTTCTTTTATGCTTTCCCCAGGGGGCGCCTTGTCTGCTGACTCCACCCCACCGTCCACTGACTCTACCCCACTTCACCCACTACAGCTCATGACCAGGTTTTTATGTACAACTAAGCACCAGCCTTGCTAAAAAGCTATAGACAGTAACCACTGTCTCCACCACCTGACTTACACTCCTTTATTACCTAGAGGGGCACAGTGTGGCTTTCTGGGTGCTGGAGAAAGCAAAGGATTAGGGTTAGGGATTCTCTGTGGAGTTAGAAAACAGCCCCTGGCACAACCTTGAGCACATAGCCTTTGAGGTTCTCTCTGTATTTGGTTTATCCTGCAGCCTAGAGGGGCCTGGGATGCCTCTCTACTGCTATGTGCAGGGGTGCGAATCTCCTTCATCTTGATAAGCTGGGGAGGAAACAGCTGATCTTTCTAGGAGAAGAATAACCCTTCTCCATGACTATCTCCACTGACTACAGAGGGAGGCATGTTCCACTTGCACCGTGCTCAGGAATGCCAAAACCGTATCCTTCCGAGTTGTTCTCACACAGGGTTGTGGGCATGAGACCCTACAAAATACATTGTGTGTGTGTCTCTGTGTGAATTTGGGGGGAGGGGGGGTTTACTTCTACCTCTGCACTTGGGAATTATTTAGGGGATCCTATGGGGTGCTGGAGATTGAATCTGGTTGTCCACATGCAAGGCAAGCACCTTCCCCACTGTCCTATTGCTCTGGCCCCATCTGTTCTAAAAGAGATTATGAAAATACAGACCACACAGACCTTATTTAAATGTTGACTGCCAAGACCTCAGGCTGAAGGAACAAAAACTGTTAGGGTGGAGAGACAGTACAGGACATGGGCTTTGCATCACATGTGACTGACCCTTGTTCAGTCTTCACTCCCTGCGAGCACCAGTCAGGTGTGACCCCAAAGCAAAGAGCCAGGAGTCACATCTGAGCACCACTGGGTATGATTCTCCCAAACAGAATGAAACACAAACAAAAAGAAAAAAAAAAAGGATCCAAGTCAATCCCTGAAGATATAGCCAGGAGTAGACCAGAAAAACACTGCCAGGTGTGCCCCCCCAAACATAAAAAACAAAATAATGGTAACAACTTTATCCCAATGTGCTTACTTTCACAACGTAGTCAATTTTACAAATTACAAATTACTATCATTACAAATGCATCAGCAGCACAGTCTCAGGAAGACAGAAATCACCTGATTTTGACCATTTTTTAAAGACTAAAAGAAAAATAACAAGTGGCAATACTCTTTACTATGTATGAGACTTGACTGAATATTTTATTTTTGACCTTTGAGAATGTTCATGTCATGTAATTAGAAGGTCTTCCTGCACATGTTATCATTTCATTACTAATTGTTATTTTATCCTTGTAATTCATCAGCTGAGAGCAATTTAAAGTGCTCTTTAATTCACAAAGCTGAACGATGTACACACACAAAAAACAACTCTCCTTTGTTCTTATACTTACTAGATAAGTTGTTTTTCCACCCTTTAGAAACAGACACATAAGTGGATGAATTATAAAATATGCATAAAGGTATATAAATGTATAAACATAAGTATGATAAATGGCATATATACAGACAAGTATAGTATGATATATGGATGCATACATATCATAACTAGAATAGATTTTTGCATATGGTAAAGTAATTTTCTAATTACTTTTTAATAGTAAATTTGCATCTGTTATATGCCTCTACTACCTGATAGTCTTAAATGGCATTATGTTACACATTTGTTATAAGATAATCTGTTATATATAGCATGTGTTATATTACACACCTGTTATATTATTGTACAGATTACATGTTCCATATATGGTGGCACACTGTGCATTTTGTAGTCTACTTATAAAATGCATTTCCATTTACCTTGGCCCACATATACCTCCTGAGTGGAAACAGAATCTGCCACTTGGCATTTGCATTATATTCTTCTATCTCAGATTGCACTTTTACACTTTCAGTTTTTCCACAGGGTAATAATTGAAACACAATAAGCAATTTTTGCTTTAAAAGGCTATTCTATATTTGAAGCCATAATTAAATGATTGTCAGGCCTTTTATAAATGCTTTCTTTTGATTTCTAAATGAAGTATTTTTAGGGAATCCAGGACCTCTTAAGTAATTCCTCTGCCGTGTACTCCTAACAATACTTCTGCAAAGTCTTCTAAAAATAGACTAATTAGGGAGTTATAGCCTTTCAAATGAATCATTATAGGTTTCTATACATGGTAATGTGGAAAAGTTCATGGAAGACCTGGAGTTATTGTCTGACAGTGAACAACTTGAAATAGACCCCCACTTTATACATTTTTGTTCCCTTAAAAGAAACTGAGACAAAATAGTTCAAAGGAAAGCACTTTCTTACCATGGACTTAATTAGCCATGATGTGGAGGCACTTAGAGAGCTGTGGAGAATTCTTGGGTCAGATCCACCTGCTAGTGCTCCCCATGGCCATGCAAAGGACAGACTGCAGCTGAGAACCTACCGGACTGACTTAACTTTTCAGCCTGAGTCATTTCTAGAAGGAACTTATTCCCAAAGCCTCTGGAAGAAGAGAACACTGGGGTGAAGGTGCTGCCTTTACACACTGCCAACCCTTATTTGACCCATGGCCCCAGTTAGTTCCCCAGAATCTCTGGGAATGACCCCCAAGCACTGAGCCAGCCAGAAAGAGCCCCCAGCACTGCCGGGTTTTGGCCCCAACTCTGTCTGAGCCTCTCAACCCCTCAACAGAACAGCCATAGTCACTCAGATGATGAAGAGAGAAATGTATGTTCATTTTTGGGACTTTCAGGGCTTCACATGGTCTAAGCATGTTTGTCATTCTCTCTCAGAGCCCACTGACACCATCTGTCTCTTACTTCCTCCTGATTGATTTTCGTTTCATCTCCAGCCACTCTTGACCTCTCCACACTTGGATTATCTCTGGCCACAAAGGTGCAAATGCTTCTCAGCCCTCTGATAAGGAAGGTCACCTGCTCTGTGCTCAGATACTTGTTGGTTTTCTGTGTTGACTTGTCTCTGTAGGACGAGCCCAGAGTGACTTCAGCAGCGACAAACATGCCACTTGAGTGACCCAGAGCCTGTCAGCCTCAGGCTGAGTTAGTCCCATGTGTCACATGCACAATGCCCCTCTGTCCTCTTCTGCAAGGTCCTCAGTCCTGTTGGCGGGCTGTCCCCTGCTTTCCACCACCAAAGACCCATGCTTCAACTGTGCAACTACACCTCCTGGCTGGCTTCTCCAAGTCCTGAGGAAATAAGACTTTTCCTTCATGTGCTGGGGGTTTGCTCCCAGAAAACACATGCCCTGTAACTCCTCACCTGCCACTAGCGATGAAATATTTTTCTTTCTCTAATGGTAATTCATCTACTATTTTGTTTGATAAATTGTTGGGGTTTGTGTATGTGTGTGTGTGTGTGCTTTAACCCCCCCCCCTCCTATTTTGGTGGTGAAAACTGAGGTATTTAAAGAGCTGGATTAAGTCATAGTTTTAGGCCCTTTCTTGTCAACACATAATTTATCTTTCCAAGTGTTCTGGTGAGACTTTTTTTTAATCCTCTTTATGCTTATATTTATAGTATTGATTTTTCCCTAAAAGATAGGCCACATTTATATAGCACATGCAATGTTGATATAAGGCAGGAAAATGCATTTCTTATGGGTGAATAATTTATTTTGCATGACCCCTTTCTGGAAAAAATTTACATAGCAATTTTACATAGTAATTACATAACTCACAGTAAAAATTCCTAAAGCCATGAGTCTTTTTTTTTTCCTTTAGCTTTTTATTTAAGTCGTTCCCCCATTTATAGATTTTCTTCTCTAACAGAAATGCATCAAATATTATTATGCCATGGGTTCTGCTTTTTAGTGTGCATAAGGAAATTCAAATTGGATTTATCCATACATTTTAATGAAGCAATAATGATCTACTTAATATAAAACTCTAAAGTTAATACTTTTCTTCTTTTTTACTTTAAAATTTTTTAATTAAAAATTTTTATTAAAGCACCTTGATTTACAAAATTTCTTAGAGTTGAGTGTAGACAGACAATGTTCCAGTCCTGATCAGTTTCAACTTCTCTACACCAGTGTCCCCAGGTTCCCTCCCTATGCTTCCCCCACAACCCCCTTCATCTTAACAGGCATCTTTTTAAGTTTGGGTGTTCAAGTTTGGGTCTCATGATTCACTGTTGTTGATTCCTTCCTTCCTGCCATCCATGCACCTGAATCCTTTTGATCCTGTCCCCACCCCATTACTTCTTATCTGTCATTTATCCCCTTTCCTATATTTTGTTTCTTTTCTTCTCCTCCCTATACTTTGGAGCCAAGGGTGATGTAGGCATTCCCCCTTTAACTGTGTTTTCTCATGCAGTTATTCTAAATTTCACATATATGTGTTATCATACTATATCTATCCTTATTCTGGCTTATTTCATTAACCATGGTATCTTCCAGTTCCATTCATGTCACAATGAATTGCATGATTGCATCATTCCTGAGAGCAGTGTAGCTGCTCCATTGTGTACATGTACTGCATCTTCATGACTCACTCTGTCGTTGGACATCTACACTGATAACTAAGCTTAGCTGTTGTACTGAAGTGTTGCAGTGAATAATGGTATGCATACATCCTTTTGAATTAATGTGTGTGTGTGTGTGTGTTTTTGTCCTAGGGGTAAATATCCAAAAGTGGAATTGCTGGGTCATATGGCAGCTTGATTCTGAGTTTACTGAAAACCCTTTTTACTGCTTTCCATAGGGGTCAACCCAGACAACATTCCCCTTGCAGTGGATGAGAGTGCCTTTCTCACCACATCCCTGCCAACACAGATGGTCCCAATACTTTTGATATGTACCATCCTCACTGGTGTGAGATGATACCTCATTGTCATCTTACTTGATTTCCCTAGTAATAAGTGATAATGAGGTTTTTTTAAATGTGCCTGTCGGTCTTCCTCGAAGTGCCTATTCATTTCCTCTCCCCGTTTTTGGATGGAGTTTTGAATTTTGGGGTTTTTTTTTTATTTTTGTTTTTGTTTTTTTGGTGGGGGGAGCCACACCCATTTGACGCTCAGGGGTTACTCCTGGCTATGAGCTCAGAAATCGCTCCTGGCTTGGGGGAACCATATGGGACGCCAGGGGATTGAACGGAGGTCTGTCCTAGGCTAGTGCTTGCAAGGCAGACACATTACCTCTAGCGCCACCTTCCTGGCCCCTGAATTTTGTTTTAATTGATCTTTGTGATATATGTGTGCGTGTGCGTGCGTGCGTGCGTGCGTGCGTGCGTGCGTGCGTGTGTGTGTGTGTGTGTGTGTGTGTGTGTGTGTGTGTATTCTGGATATCAACCTGTTGTGTATGTAAACATTTTATGGGATTATTATGTTACTGACCCTACCCTGATCGGTGATTGTGCCCTACCCTAAGTTGTGACCTGGCATTCTGCCCCCACCCTAGGGTAGTACCTGATTCTGCTTCCACCATTGCGTGGTATCTGATCCCACCATTGGGTGGTACCTAATTCTGGGGGATAAAAACAAGGGTCTGTGGAAGGCGAGAGGCTTTTGGCAGGAACTGATGCTGGGGCTTTGGGCTTCACTCTTGTCTACCGAATAAAGCTATTATTTTCACAAGCCTGACTGTCTGCTAGCTGTTTACCCGCCACTTCACCTCAGAACTGCTGGCTGAACAGGGTAACAGACGTGTGGTTCCAGCTGGAGGAGAAAGGCCTCATCCTCCATCCCTCCATCAGTCAACCTCTTCAGGGGCTGATTTGCAACAAACCTTTTATCTGATGTGTTTGAGAACAAAAGTTTTCTCCCACTCAGCTGACTTCTGGGCTTAGCTTGTGTTTCTTTTACCAAAGAAACATTTTATTTTGTTGTTGTCCATTTGTTTAGTTTGGATTCTGTAGCCTTTGCCCATGGCATTGTATGGTTGGAGATTTCTTTGAGGTCTAGGTCTTAGAGCATTCCACCTATATTTTTTTCACTTCTTGTCAGTTCTTATCTTAGGGTCTTTGATTTACTTTGAGTTGAATTTTGTGTAAGGTATGAGATAGAGATCCAGTTTTAATTTCTGATTTATTGGCTTTCCCATTCTCCCAACATCATATGTTGAAGAGGCTGGATTTTTTTTTTCATTTCAAGCTCTCAGCACCTTTGTTAAAAATGTATTGAATCTACAATATATAGAGAGGCTTGTCTTGCATATTCTGTTCTGACTCATTGGTCGAAGAATATGCATTATTTCCTGCTCCATGTTATTTTGATCACTATGGCTTTGTATGGTATAGTTTCAAAGGTAATGAGATGCCTCCCAAATTTTTTTTTATTTTTCAAGATGGTTTTAGGTATCAGAGTCTTTTATGACTCCATACAAACTTTATGATCAGTTGTTCTAAGTGCTTGAAGAATGTTTTCTGAATTGGAATAGGGATTGCATTGACTCCATATAGTAGTTTAGGTAGAGTGGTCATTTTGATAGTGTTGATTCTTCCAATCCACTAGCATGGGATGTTTTTCCATTTTCTAAGGTCTTCTTCAATTTCTTTCTTAAGTGTTTTGATGTTTTCATGGTTGAGATTTTTCACCTCTTTTGTTAAGTTGATTCCTTAGCTATTTGATGTTTTTGGACACTATTTTAAATGGGATAGACTCTTTGATCTCTTTCTCCTCTAACTCATTATTTGTATATATGAATGTAACCTTTTTTTTTTTTGTATTGGCTTTGTAGCTGGCCACTTTGCCATATTTGTTTATTGTTCTAGAAGCTTTTTTGTGGACTCTTTAGGGTCTTGGATGTATATCATCATGTCATCTGCAAAAAGAGATCGTTTGATTTCCTCTTTTCCAATTTGGACCCATTTGATTTCTTTTTCTGTCTGATTGCTGTTGCTAGGACTTCTAATACACTGTTGAATAAGAGTGGAGACAGTAAATATCCTGGCCTTGTGTCTAATCACAGGGGAAATGCTTTCAGTTTTTCACCATGAAGAATAATATTGGCTATAGGCTTTTTATAGATAGCTGTTACTATCTTGAAGAAAATTCCTTCCACCTCTATTATTTTAAAGATTTTTTTTCATAAATGGGTTTTGGATCTTGTCAAAGTCTTTCTCAATATTTATTGAAATGATCACATATTTTTTCTTTTTACTGATGTTGTGTATTATACTAATTGATGTAAGATCAAGCCAATCTCAGGCATAGGGGTGCGGTATGACACTGCAGGACAGAAGAATGGGGTCCTAAGGTATGTTTATGTGTGCTTATATCTGGTTTCAGGGTAGGGAGCATTCAATATCTCTTACAATTTAGGGAGGGATTAGGGCAATAGCACCATGGGGTAGGGGTGTTCATTATCAACCCTAAGTTGATTCCTGGCACCCCAAATGGTGTTCCTTTAAACACCACCAGTCATTTCTGTGCACAGAGCCCTGTGAATTGCCAGGTCTGGCTCCAAAACCCTCCAAAATAATTTGTTATAGGAAATAACAAGAAGAGTGAGCATCTGTATGTCATTTGCTAGATTTGGGGCAGTTTTAACATTTCCCATGTCTGGTCAATGTGCCACATGATAGCTTGAAGGGTAGTGTTGCTAGAGCATCAAATGAAGGCATGAAAGCTAAGTACCTGCCCCATATGTGTGGCTAGTGAATGGTGAGAGCTGAATTTTATTTAGCTTCTGTTCCCTCTTATAAAAAGGTGCATACAAAACGAAGCCCATCAAAATTACTTAGGATTCTACAAGCGGAGGTTACTTTTAATTAAATAAGAGATCATATGATAGAGTTCAATGAGGAAATGAGAAAAATCATATTGTGGAAAATACCTTTCATAACGCTAATACTTTTTTTTTTAAAAAAAGTGTGATAGCAGTCTGGTTAAGAGTATATTAATGAATACAAACAGGATGAAAATGATCTAGCAAACTATTAGTATTGTTGCACCCTCTAGCTGTTGGAGTTGTGGATATTGGTAATGTGGATTTGAGGATAGTGGGTGTTAGGGCTGTGGATGTTGAGGTCTGGGTGTTAGGGTCATGGCTGTTGGGTTGTGGATGTTGTAATGTGGATTTTAGGATAGTGGATTTGGGGTTGTGGGTATTAGGGTTGTGGGTGTTAGGATTATGGATGTTAGGGTCTGTTTGTTGGGTTGTGGATATTGGGGTTGTGGGTGTTGGTTGTATACGTTGAGTTGTGAATCTCATCTGTGCATGTATTTGCTTTCCAATGTCTTTCCATGAGCAGGTTTTTCTGCATTTGAAATTGTTTTACTGTCAGAATGTGACTCTGTTAAAGTTCTCATCAAATGTGTGAGCCTGAGCTCCATACAGCTAACACATTCTCCTCTCTCTGTCTCTCTCTCTCTCTCTCTCTCTCTCTCTCTTACACATATACTTTCTCTCAATAAAATTGCTTTGCTTTGATTAAAAGTTGTTACTTTTTATATTATTTTTGCCACTCTGCCAATCAGATAACCAGCTATCAAGTTACTAGATCCTTCTGTGGAGCTTTTCTCTGGGGGGGGGGGGTACCCACATCCCTCATTCTTTGCTTAGTGACCCTTGTGAAGGCCTGCAGCCTTCCTGAGTCCAACCCTTTCTGAACACTGGGTAGCTGCTCTTTGGCTCCTTGGATTCAATGACACTTATGCAGCCTGCCATTGAGTTAAGGACCCTGTATGGTGTCTATGCTTCGTGGAGCCCCATTAGCTCCACCTCAAAGCCCCACAGTGCATGCAGATCCTGTGGGCCCTTCAACCCTGTACCTCAGGGAAGTGGCCTAACTTGGGGAGGTCAGTGTGTTCTTACTTGATTTCCACAGCGATAAGGGCAGATCGTGGTCACCCACCCAAGTCTGTGTCTCTGAGCTGGTGATTCTCTGGTTAAGTGGTACTCAGGGAATCCCCATGTCCCTCAGTAAGAGCCACAGCACCCAGCCTGCCATTTCTTCAGTACCAAGGCCACAGACATTCTCTGTGTCCAGCACCCGCATGTTCACAGCATCCCTAGGCCTGCACCTTTTACAATCTGTTGGCCTATGTGACCTTACCAGTGAGCCCTCTTGTCCCCTGCCACTCCTCCATTCGGGTCCCTTTCCCCATTGAGTCTGCACTGAGGTGTTCTCCTAGGCCCTTGTGGCCCCACAGCTACCTGCCAGCAGGCTGGTTCTTTCTGAACTCCAAGGGTCATTCCTGCCCATAGTTTCCTGGCCCTCTGAATGCAGATTCTTGGGACTGGGGCTGGCAGTTGGGGCTGTGGGACAGAGGCCCCTGTTTTCTGGTGAACTCTTAGCTGAGACTGACCTTTGCCCTGGAGATTCTGACATTTCCTCTCATCTTCCTTGGATGACTCACCAGAATATTCTAGAACAGCAGCTTAGAACCACATCAAAGGCACTTCCCACTCTCCTCTGCTGTACCTCAGCCCATCAGGATAATCCAAGGGTTTCTTCCCACTACAAACAGCATGACCTAGGAGGGAAGCCTGGTGGGCCCACATGGGTGGATTTGGGTGCTGATATTATTTGTTTGTTTCTAGTTTTCTGGCTACACCCAGCAGTGCTCCTGGCTCTGCACTCAGAAATCACTCCTGATGGGCTCAGGGGACCATATGGGATGCTGAAGCTCAAACTCTGACCAGCCATATGTAAGGCAAACACCTACCCAGCTTGCTCTCACTCCAGCCCTGGGTGCTGATATTCTGGGCACTGATGTGTGGTTTGGGGTGCTGATGATGTGGCACCGAGGCCCCATGTGGAAAGTTTGGGGTGCTAGTACCATAGTGCTGAAGTGAAGAAGAGGCTATGGAGCCCACAGGCATGTGGGGCAAATCTGGGACAGTGGTACGTGGTAGGAAATGGCTGGTGAAAACCCATTGGCGGTTTGGGCAATGCATGACTCTCTCAAGATTTCTGGGACTGTGATACCCCTAGTCAAGAAGTGAGGAAGTCACAGGAGAGGAGGGTTTGTGAGGGTTTGTCTGGTGGCAAGACTTGTCCACAACAAAGGTGGAATAGTGGAGTTCATCTGGGCAAGCCAGGTCTGTTCCCCTAGATGCTAGATCTGGGCAGCACAGTAGCTGGTGTCAGCTCTGAGACAGTCAACAACTGTCTCCCTTCTCCAGGCCATGATGCTCAGAGTCCTGACCTTGAGCCTGGTCAGACCTATCACTTGGTCCTGCAGCAAGTCACCAGCATGTCTGTCTTTCTGGGACAGAGAAAGGCTTGAAAAACTCTGGTGCTTTATCACCATCATCTTGCATCGGCCTCAGAAAATGGAGCAGAGGGCCAGAGTGATAGCATAGCAGTAGGGCATTTGCCTTACATGCTGCCAACCTGGGATGGACCTAGATTCGATCCCCAGCATCCCATATGGTCCCCCAAGCCTGTCAGGAGCAAATTCTGAGTGCAGAGCCAGGAGTAGCACCTGAGCACCACTGGGCATGACTCAAAACCTAAATTAATTAATTAATTAATTAATTAAAGAAAAGAAATTATGGGTCCGGAGAGATAGCACAGCGGTGTTTGCCTTGCAAACAGCCGATCCAGGACCAAAGGTGGTTGGTTCGAATCCCGGTGTCCCATATGGTCCCCTGAGCCTGCCAGGAGCTATTTCTGAGCAGACAGCCAGGAGTAACCCTGAGCACCGCTGGGTGTGACCCAAAAACCAAAAAAAAAAAAAAAATTATCCTTGAAAGTATAGTCTTAAGCTGTATTTCTTCTTTTTCTTTGTACAATATCTTTATTTAAACATTGTGATTACAAACATGACTGTAGTTGGGTTTCTGTCACAAAAAGAACACCCCCCCCCTTCACCAGTGCAACATTCCCAACACCAATGCCCCCATCTCCCTACACCCACATCCCCTGCCTGTATTCGAAACAGGCATTCTACTTTTCTAACTCATTAACATAGTCTTGGAAGTTGCTAGTGTATTATTTCTCTAGCTGCACTCACCCCTCTTTGAGGTGGGCTTCATATCTTGAGCCGGTCCTTCTAGCCCTCATCTCTGGGCATTATTAAAATACTGTCTTTTATTTTTCTTAAAACCCATAGATAAGTGAGACTATTTTGTGTGTGTGTCTCTCTCTCCCTCTGACTTATTTTACTCATCATAATAGTTTCCATGTCCATCCATGTATAGGGAAATTTCATGATTTCATCTCTCCTGATGGCTGCATAATATTCCATTGTGTATATGTACCACAGTTTCTTTAGCCAGTCATCTGTTGAAGGGCATCTTGGTTGTTTCCAGAGTCTAGCTATTGTAAATAATGCTGTGATGAAGATAGGTATGAGGAAGAAATTTTTGTATTGCATTTTTGTGTTCCTAGGGTATATCCCTGGGAGTGGTATAGCTGGATTATATGGAAGCTCAATTTCCAGTTTTTTGAGGACTCTCCATATTGTTTTCCATAAAGGCTGGGCTAGATGGCATTCCCACCAACAGTAAATGAGAGTTACTTTCTCTCCACATCCCCACCAGCACTGATTGTTCTTGTTCTTTGTGATGTGTGCCAGTCTCTGTGGTGTGAGATGGTACTTCATCATTGTTTTGATTTGCATCTCCCTGATAATTAGTGATGTGGAACATTTTTTCATGTGCCTTTTGACCATTTGTATTCCTTCTTTGAGAAATTGTCAGTTTATTTCATCTCCCCATTTTTTATGGGGTTAGATTTTTTTTCTTGTTAAATTCTGTCAATAACTTGTATATCTTAGATATTAGCCCCTTGTCTGATAAGTATCGGGTGAATAGTTTCTCCCATTCTGTGGGTGGATTTTGTAGCCCAAAAACCTAAATTAATTAACTAATTAACTAAATAAAAAAAGAAATGATCCTTAAAAGTATAGTCTTAAACTGTATTTCTTAAAAAAAAAAAGTGGAGCAGAACTCAAGACTCTGGGTCTAGACTGGCCCCTCCCCACAACTGCTCTGGGAGATGAGCATATCCAGACACCCCATCTGCCCATTCAGTAAATAAGTGTATTTTCTCCTGGATTTGATGGGGCCCCTTGATTCTCCTGGTGATTCTCAACTACCCAGGCCAGCAAGCCTTTGAAAGGGCTTCAAGATGTACTCAGGGGGATTCCCAGCTGTGCCCCACAGTGCTCTGGAACTTTGGACGCCAAAGACAAAGCCAGGGCCAGCCACCTTCAATGCTGTGCTCTCTCCATCCTGGCTTTTACTCAGTTTTGGGGAGACTGACCCATGAGCCCTCAGGCAGCCCCTATTGGAGCTCATTGGATGCAAGAGATTTGAACATTTGGGAGCCCAGTGCTGCTTCTGAGGCTGGGTTTAGATGCAGCTGAGACACTATCCAAGCAATGGTGTGGTGGTGGTGCCCTGAAGCCAGCACGGGTCAGGTTGCTGGCTTCCAGTCTGAGGACAGAGCTAAGGCCCACCCGAATCCCCAGGGCCAGGTTCATTCAGATTGAAGCTGGGAGGCCCTAGACAGCAGTTGTCGTTCAAGAAAATTTTTGTACCGATCCCTGCCTGGGGTGGACAAGGATTCACATCCGAGTGTCATTGACCTTTTCTCAAGAAACCTGATTAGTTTGTTAAGTGCAAACGAGCATTTTGGACACGCCGGGAGAAAAGGTCGGGCCCTCTTGGTGCTCAGATTCATTCCCGAGTATGAGGCCCTCAGGGCTAGTGTGACTTATTTAATTAGACCTACAGGACGTGGATAATAGTTTTATAAAACCCTCTCCCAGGCAGATGTGTCATTCGATACTGAGCAGGAAACCACACGCTTTCCTGCTTGAATCGTGGCCTGAGATGTCCAGCCTGGCTGAGCAGGGGGTGATGCTACTTATATGTCTTTGGACCAAATGCAGAGGTGTCGCAGCTTCTGCACAGACATGACTGAGACTCCTGATGCAGGGAAGTGAGTGCTGCATGCAGTGGGTGAGCCTGAGCCATACAATTGAGTCTTCTCACTGAGCACTGCTTCAGGGATCAAGACTCAGAAAGCACTGTCTCAGTGAGTACTGACTCAGTGAGAGCACTGTCACAGTGAGTACTGTATAGGTGACAGTTCTGTCTTGATGAGAGAACTGACTAGGGGGAGTGCTATCTCAGTAAGCATGGACTCAGTTGTGAGAGCACTGGCTCGACAAGAGCATCATCTCAGTGAGCACTGCCATCTCAGTGGGCACACGCAAGCACACACGCCAGCCAGTGTTGGGCCGTGCTTGGGAACAGGGTGGAAGGCAGATCCTATCTTGGGTCTATGAAGCACTTGGCCACATCCCAGTGTCAGAGCTGAGCAAGTATCTCTCAGGGGTATGTGTGTGTGACTTGTGAAAGGTCCCTGCCTGCCCTTAACATGACAGCGTGTGTGGCAGTCGGATGTGATAAAGGATGTGACAGGAGGGGTGTCACCAAGCCCACCTTAGTAAATCCCATATGACCAAGGATCTAAGTGCAATGAGGAGAGGACTGAGACCACTCTGGCTGCCTCCTCAGAGCTCACTTTTTGGCCACAGTAGGAGGAATGTCTTATCCAGCCACCCCGTTTTACATCGCAGGATTCATTATGAATTTCCCAACTGTAAACTTGCAGCATTTTTCACATATTTGAGGAAAGCTGAGATTATGGTCCCTGGGTTTGGATGGACTCCACTTCCTCACCATTGTTTCTGGGTGCACCGGACCCACTTCCTCTCCCTCCAGCCAATCCTTCCCACACAGACTAGGTACCATGGGCTTTTTGCATCTGAAATCTTTCACTGCAGATTGTGTTGCAGGGGATTTTTCTTTTTGCCTGTTATGCTCTACCTCCGCCGCTTTGCCAGAGAAGACTGGACTGAACGGCTACTTTCAATTCCCTTTTTCACCATCATGATTATTTCCTGCAGTCTCATTTATTTTTGTCAAGTTTTTCTCCACGCCATCAATCTGTCTCATTTGTGTACCAGTTCTGTTGCTTTTCGTTTTTTTTCTCTCTCTCTCACACTGCACCGAGCCACAGATAGTCTTTTATTCACCTGATTTTCATTCTCAATGCACAGACAAAACACTGGAGTCTGCAGTTTTGAATCTTAGATGTGTCTTCCAGCTTTAGATCATCATATTACCAAGATATTTGTCATTTGAGTGACTCTGAGTCTGCTCACCTTTATGACTCTCACCTCAGCCCCATTCTCAGTTGCTATCTGTGGTTCCTGCCTTCAGTCCTGGCCCTCTTCTCCTCTGACAGCACCCCACAAACATGGCCTGCCCTGTTGGTGCTCATAGGCATTGGTCCATTTATTTTGCCACCGATAGTGAATCACTGTTGCTCTTATCTAAGTGTGTACCACAGACATTTCTGCTTCTTGGTGTGCTAGTTTCATCATTAGTTATTTAATGCCCACAATGTGCTAATAATGAGCTTAGGTGCGGGAAACCCCATGAGCCATGCACAGTACTAGAGGAGCTAAGATCCGAATGCTGGAGACGAGGGCCCCTGTGTGGGGGCAGAACAGAGCTTCCTGTGGCTATCTATACCCCTGCCCACTAGAGCTCCCTAAGGCCTTCTATACATAGGCCTGCAGCCTGCTAAACTGGACCATTTCTTTCACACCTGGGTGGCACCTGAGCTGAAGAGATGCCTGGGGAGGCTTAGAGCTGCTTTCCCAAAATCCCATGTAGAGGAAGCCTCATGCCTCAATACCAGAACATTGGAAGGACACAGATATGGAAGCAAAAGCCAATGCAGGAAATAATCCACACACAGTGAAGGGGGTAAAACACGTTCAGTGTAAAATCAACCCAGGCGCCATATCTTCAACTCCCGGTGAACAAGTCTAGAGCAGAGTCACTGCACAAAATAATCCAGACCAGGCTGAGGGCGAAAGACAGGTATTATAGCAATCTTCTACCTCCTATAAAGAGTGATTTGCCTGCCAGAATGGTCTTTTTTTTATTGAGTACAGAGACCACAACCAGGTGAGGGAGTAAGGAAAGAGTAAAGATAAATAGCTCAGGCTATCCTGAGCCAGGATTTAGCCCAGATTTACATGTAAGACAATCTCTATTTTGGGGTCAAACCAAGTTGTAAACAAATAGATACAAAAGAACCAAGAATGATCTTTGTTTTTGGTGAAACTAATTGTAAACAAACATGCAAAGAAACAAGGGATAATCTTTGTTTTGAGTAAAATTAGGAGTAATCTAACAGTTCAGGAACTCCAGCACACAAGCCTTATATCCCTAAGAAGCAGATACCTCAGTGGAGGAAAACCAGGAATAAACCAGGCATTTTCTTGAGACCTAGGGTCTTTCTTAGAAGCTCCAGATCACACCCTGGCATGGAGAATAGGGAAGGGCCTGGTTCATCGAATACCAGATTAGCTGCTTTTCTTCTTTAACATTAACTGTGTCCCCTCAACAAGAGAGAGAAAGTGAGAGAGAGAGAAATGTTCACTAAAAATTAGTCGCATTTGAAGAAGACCACAAATATTATGAAACCGCCATATGCACCCCCACTATGTTTACTTTTAGTTGCAATTTTGTGTGGGTGCTATGTCTGCTTTTCATTTTACTTACTTATTTTTGAAAGCACACCCGGCAGTGCTCAGGGCTTACTCCTGGCTCTTTGCTCTGGGGGTCACATCTAGTAGAACTCAGAGGACATGTATGGGTCTGGGTCACTTTGACCCTACTGCTATCTTGCCAGTCTGTGTCATTTTCAGCTTACCTCATAGCTGCTGGTCCTTCTTTTTTGACATTTTTTAAGTGATAGTTTCATGGCAAAACAATATCATTCCATCTACAAATAAGTCATAATTCAATACTGTGACAGTCTCAGAGTTCTAAGTTTTCATTCTTCAGTGACGTACGCTTGTGGATAAAATTCTCCTGAGCATTTCCTGGAATGAGTTCTAAAAAGAAATACAGTAACTAGATCAAAGTGTACCGCAGTTTTAAAGAGTGTGGAGAGTGTGTTAAAATTATGCTTTCAAAACCTAGCACTACTTTATACTCATGCTCGGGATCTAAGTGCCCATTCCATTAACTCAGAAGAACTCCAAGTTTATCTCTAGACATTTAAATGGACTGACACGTTAGCCCAGGAGCCATAGGAAGGACCGTCTCCAGGCCTGATAGCAGAGCCAAGCCATTTCCATGAGGGGATATTGAAGTTTTATGGGGTCATCACTGATGCTTGTTCCCTTACCCCTGCTTAAATACTTTATTTTGACATTTTATTTTTGATGAAGGCTCATGGATGTGTTTTTAATATGTCTGTAATGGTTCTGAAAAAAAAATTAGGGCTTTCCCAAATTGCTAGTGGAAAACTGGTCTTTCACTAGATTATGAACCCACGTGATAAGTTCTTTAAGAGTCTGTGAGTTCTGTCTCTTAGAATGACATGAGAGAAATAGGCCAGTGAGGTCCAGGATAGGCTGTGGGGGAGGCATAATGGATCAAGACTGTGAGGGAAGATAATAGAGCAAGGCTGTGAGGGAGGTTGATGGAGCGAGGCTATGAGGAAAGATAATAGAGCAAGGCTATGGGAGAGGGTAGGTAGAGTGAAGCTGTGGGAGGGATATGGAGCAAAGCTGTGAGGGAGGGATGATGGAGCGAGGTTGGTTCCATCTTTTTAAGGAAAAGTTGATGGGTAGGTAAGGCAGAAGAGCAAGTGTCTTCCTGCTGTTGGCAGGTGGTAAAGTTCTCACAAGAAATGCCTTCAAACAAGCAGGCACGTACTTAAAACCATCTGTCTCAAAATCACCTTGAATTTAGCATATGCCTGAGAATAAGATGTAAACATGTGACCTGCACTTGCTAAATTCATGTGTGAAGTATCGGCAGATGTTTACTTCCTGCATAGTGCCAGTGCATCTAGAAAATTCCTTTGTGAACAAATTTGGATTATAACATTTCCTGAAAGAATTAATCATTAGTTATTATTTTTCTAGGTAGAAAAGCGCAGAGAAGTATCCAGAAGGTCAAACTTCAATATTATTGACATTTATTTTGCACGGAACAATCCTCCTTCGCAGTTGCTCATTTCTGTGGAATTTTTACTGCTTCGGAAGCAGTATGCAAGGGTTTGGAATTATGCCCATAGAATGTTCTACCTAAGAAGCTCTTTTACGTGTCTCTGCAAGTGAGTCCTTGGTTTTGAGAGTCTAGAGCAGGGGTCTCAAACTCAATTTACCTGCGGGCCCCAGGAGGCAAGGACGGGGTGACCCTTGAGTGCAAAGTCAGTAGTAAGCCTTGAACATTGGGGGGTGTGACCCAAACAACTAAAACAAAACAAAACAAAACAAAAAAAGATTCCTCTAAGGCAGGGCCACAAAATGTTGTATGAAGGGCCGTTTGCGGCCTGTGGGCCACAAGTTTGAGACTCCTGGTATAGAGGAATCTAATGTCTCCTCCTGGATCTTTACCACCTGTCAGACTCAGGACTGACCCTCCAGGCCCCATGAGCCTTCAGCGATATGACTGTGGTTCCCTTGACAAGTCCAAATTTTTACTTGAATAATTCAGGGACACATTTTATATTGATTTCATTGGTGCTTACGCTAAGTCTCTTATTTACACCAAGTCTTGTATTGAAGTGTTCATGATTATTTTGACTTTCCTTACTTAAGGGCAGAGAGAAATGTGACAGAAATGTAGACTTTATTTGAATAATGGGGATTTTTGAAAGCTAAATTGAGGATATATTTAATTTTTACTTAAGGTTTTTTTTTTTTTTAAAGTAATTTAAGTCACCTGTAGTAGGAGAAGTAAATTCCTCTCCTGGATTTTCTCCCTGACTCGGATCCAAGTTTTCCTGCTCGGATCTGGAGTCTTGCCAGAAGGGAAAGCATTTCTCTTGAGGCGACGGAGTATTCAGGTAATTAAATTTGTGCCACTATTTAAGTATGTCTCTCATAGTGAATTGGAAATGATTTTAATATATTCATTATTTGGTATTAGACATACTTTTTTTGCTCCCCTATTAGTGTGGATAATTAAATTAATTCTGTTATTTATTTTCGTGGCTTCCACCTGAGTAATAACAATTATCGAAGTGGTTTGCGGGAGAGTTTATTCCTGAAAACAAAGATTTGGGCTTTACAGCTTTCGGTGCCGAGCTGAATGGTTTCAGGTAGTCCACATGAATATCGCAAACATGCAGGGAATTCTCTGGAAGTGCTTTGCAGCCCAGGTAAAATAAACTGTCTGGAAATTAAATGGGCTTTTGTTTTAGACTTGATTCATTTATTTAAATTAAAGTCACCCATTCAGCAACACCCCACTTATCTGGTCATCTTCCAGAATAAGATGGAATTTTCCAGGTAACTGACCATAAATTACTTTTCCACCTAACTGAGTCTTGTACCTTCAAGGACTAAAATCTTTTCAGTTTGACCATTTCCTATGGAAATCTTTATGAAATATTTCGCATGATTTCTATTTCTTAATCAGAGAATTTTCGATATGATTCCATTTTTTCCCCCTCTGATAACTTAGAATCAGGATTTTTTTTTTACTGTAAAGTTGTGGGGTATCTGGCTTTTCCAGGGTTTCCCCCCCTTTCTGGTCTGGTGATAAAGGTATGGGGGGGGAGGTCAGAGGGAGTCAATGGACTGCTGAGTTTGTGCTTTTGCCCTTGGTTTCACATTTCCAGGGGGCTGTGGGATCACTCCATTCTTTCCTCTAGGCTCTCTCTCAGATGGTCTCCATGTCCACTCCAAGGCCCTCATTCAGGGCCCTAGTCATTTCCTCTTCTTTTTTTTTTTTTTTTTTGGTTTTTGGGCCACACCTGGCTGTGCTCAGGGGTTACTCCTGGCTCTCTGCTCAGAAATAGCTCCTGGCAGGCACGGGGGACCATATGGGACACCGGGATTCGAACCAACCACCTTTGGTCCTGGATTGGCTGCTTGCAAGGCAAACGCCACTCTGCTATCTCTCCGGGCCCAGTCATTTCCTCTTCTACTCAACCATCCTCAATAGCACTGTCCCCTAGCCCTGGAAATGACTGACAGACAGTATGAAAGGGCAACTGGAGAGAGGAAGAGACAGAACTAACAAGAGAATGAATGAGTGTCAGTGCAAAGAAGGATCTGAAATATAGGCAGAGGGACTGGAGCCATAGGACAGCCAGTAGGGCACTGGCCTTGCATACAACTAACCCTGGTTTGATCTGTGGCATCCTGTATTGTTCTCTAAGCCTGCCAGGAGTGATCCCTGAGTGGCCCCAAGGTAATAAGTAGTTGAACTGTGTATGAGATGTGACAGGAAGAGGCTCAAGCCTACAAATCCCAAGCCAACGGAGCAGTGTCTGGGTGCCTGTGAAACCAGTGCTCCTGCTGGGCACATCGGGCTGGCTGCTTCCCAACCGAGGCACAGACAGAGCCCAAGGACAGGGCCCACCAAGCCTCACAGCTGCAGAAAGGTCCTTGGCAGACAACAATGTACCCGACACACTGTTGAGCTGCTTTGGCAGTCCTGGTGCCTAAATTCAACCAATGATCTCCCAAGAAAAGAAGGGACCTTGGCAACAACAGAAGGGAGCCCTGTAGCTAGGAGTTAGGGAAAGGTTGACTAGTGCTTTCTGGAGAGAAATCATGGGGCTTGGGGGGCAATGCCATAATTCTTTCAGTTCTCCAGAAAGAAAAAAAAAACAAGAAAGTATGCTGTGATTTACACTTAAATATTAAGACCACACCCAGCACCTGAATTAAACTGTCAAAAGTCATGAGCACTGTAGTTCCTTGTGAAAAATGGAGCTGAGCACCAGGACCTTCGTATGCAGCATCTTGGTGCTGAGTCCACTCCAGGATCATTTTGAATTTTCTTCACTCACTCTGGCTTTTATCTTTCTAGTGCTCTTGATGCTATCCCAGGCTGCTGGCTTTCATCTGCTTTTCTCTCCCTGCCATCTTTTCTCTTTCTTTGGCTCCCAACCATTCAGTAGCTCTTCCTGGTTTTTCCTATTTAAGAATATTTCCCCTTCTTGCTTTCCTTCCCTTACTTCTCCTCTTCTCTCCCTTTGTCCAACTTTTGCCTGTGTATTGCTTGGACACAAGCAACCCTGGTGGTCTTTTAGGGAGAGACAACCTGCCTTTCAGGCGCAGGATTCTAGTTCTTTTCCTGCCTGTTTCTGCAGCAAGATGGCATTGTACCATCCACATGCAGACCACAGGTTTCAGTGATTTTCTTGTTTGTTTGTTTTTGTGTTGGGATCACACCTGCTAGTGCTCAGGAGTTACTCCTGGCCCTGCATTCAGGAATCACTCCTGGCAGGCTCAGGGAACCCTATGGGATGCCAGAGATCGAACCCAGGTCAGCAGCTTGCAAGGCAAGTGCCCTAGCGCTTGTGTAATATCTCTGGCCCAGCAATTTTTCCACTGTGCTGGTGACTTTGGAAACTTTCTCAGTCGTGGAATTTTAAGTCTTGACCACACATGCTGGGGGACTTGAGTTTGGGAATTGGGCTGTTGGGGTGATGGAACTGGGACTGGATTCAACTCTTGTCTGGTGTTTGTTTGTTTGTTTGTTTGTTTTGGAGGGGTCACACCCAGCAGCACTCAGGGGTTACTCCTGACTCTATGCTCAGATCACTCCTGGCAGGCTCGGGGGACCATATGGGATTCCAGGATTCGAACCACCGTCCTTCTACATGCAAGGCAAGCACCCTACCTCCATGCTATCTTTCTGGCCCTTCTTGTCTTGTTTTAGACAGAGAGAATTTGCTTTCTAGGAGTAAAACATTTCCACTTATCAGAGCTCACTGTAAATTAGGGCTTAGTATAGTCGAGGCTCACAAGTTACCACCTACTCTTTCCCAGATGGAATTATTAGCCACTGACATGCTGAGAAGCCCTTTCAAGGGTACTTGATTCCTTCCATCCTTAATTAGGGGGAAATTTGGGACCTTTTCCTTCATTCTTTTATAGGTTATGTGTAGAGAAATTGTTTCACATACTCTGACTGTCTCAAACCAGCACTTATAAAAAAAAGTTTCATGTTTTCATTGAAAGAGCAGGGATAGACACTTTCTCCAAATCGCTTTACTAATAAATGCTAAGGGTCTTGTAAAGTGAGAAAAAAATGCATTTAGCCTTTCATTTAATTTAATAAAATGTACCAATTTATTCATAACTATCAACCTCGATAAAATAAAAAGGCTCATATATTAATTTTTATTAGTATGATTGTGTTAACTGTGGATAGCTCTCACATGAAAACAAATCTATGGCAGGGTATAAAGAGCCTTTTTTGTTTATGCCTTGGAAAAGTTAAAAATGAAATGTATATTTCTTTAATCAAATGCATTAGTGTTGGGTTTTATGTTCATAGGCGTAAGAGTTTTATTACTTAATTTTCACAACATTTGATGGTCTTATTTATTCCCAGTGGGTACAGTGGAGGAGGGGATTGGCCGGAAGCAGAGCACCGATCACTGTATTGACTCCTGTGCCATAATTCCTATGGAAAGGGATAAATGGCTCTGTGCTCTGCAGGGCTCACTGATGTGAAATCAGAGCCCTCAAACATGGACCCAGGGTCCCTCTCCTTGCACCATCTCATTTTCATATGACAAAATCAGTGCATGTAGATCTTTTATGTGTGACCTGTTCCATCCACCACCATTCCAATCCAAACTCATTCAAAGCAAACAAAAGTGAGCAAGCTGACCTTCCTCGGTGCTTCCAGAAAAGTCTCAGAGAAACTCTCTATGCATGTAATCAGTATAGTATACATCACAATCTGAGCACTAATTGGAAACTTGCATTTCCCCCTTGTATGTTGAAAATGCTTTTATATCAATATATTCCCAAAGATTTATTTTAGTCACTATCTGGTAACTTTTTTTTTTTTAACTAATCTAAGAACATTTCGGTACCATGATTTACAGTACTATATTTTTGTATGCTTGTTTTGGGGCCATACTTGGCAGTGCCAGAGGTTACTTCTGGCATATTTGGGGGACCCTATGGGATCCTGGGGATCAAACCCAGATTAGCCACATGCAAGGCAATTGCCCTCTCCACTGTGCTGTCACTCCAGCATCTACAGTACTATTAATGAAGGGGTTTCATGCATTCATAAAGGGGTTTCATGATACACTTGTTCCTGGCATTTGATATTTCAGCACCATCACACCATTGTAGCATTCCTTCCACCATTTTCTCTCTTGGTAGGCACAAAATAATTTACTTTGTAGTGTTTATAACAACTAACTGGCCAATGGAATTATTGAAAAATACCTCAGCAAAAGAAAATTTGTGAATATTGTTGTATTCACTGTTGGGTCAGTAAGTCATTGTCTGAGAGTTTACTAAGCCTTTTGTTGCTAGTTGAGCCTTCTGTGTGTTATTTTGGGGAGTTTTGTTGTTGTTATTGTTGTTGTTATTGATATGTTTGCTTCTGTGATACTTTCCCATCTAGTCTGATGTGCTCGTACTGGGATGTCAGTATTGAAGAAATTGGAGGTTTCATGGGGCCACACACTCCAAAATCTTAGAATGGGGCCTATAAGCTTCCATGTCTATGACCTGAGGTGTGGTTGTAACTACTGAGGCTTTTGGAAGTAAGCAGAAGTGGGGGAAACTGCCCATACCCACTCTGAGAAGACTCCAAAGCATTCAGCCTCCTGTACCCCTCCTGACAGTGCCCCAGAGTTTTCAGTGGAAGAGCAGGGGACCCATTTTAGTGGCTTGGCTCATCCTCGAAAATTAGTTGTGAATCATGGAACTGGGCCCATGAGCTGATGTGGCAATGGCAGTGGGATTTTGATGTTTTCTTCTTTATGCTGTATAGTGTCTCATTATTTTTAACAAGTAGCATTTTATTGGTGAATACATTTTAATAAAAAGTATAAGGCTACTACTATAAATAATCAATTGCTTCATTGGGTCATAAAACTCAATTCTTTATTGACTGTTGAATCACACCTCACTAACAATATCCATACATAGTCCTCTATATATCAGCTATATTTCACTGTCATATTCTTTTTCCTCCTCTTTTCTAAATTTAATGTAACTTATATACAATAAACTGCAGAGATTTTATTATAACCTTTGATGCATTTTTAACTACTGTACTTAAAATGTGGCACATTCAAATAATTTCATAAGACTCCTTCACTTCCCTTTAAATTCTTCCAGCCAGGCGGTCCCTGACATGGTGTCTGCATAACTGATGAGTTATCTGTCACTGCTGGTGTGATATGTGTCACTGCTGTTGTGATATCTGCCACCAGTCCTGGTGTAATATGTGTCACCACTACTAAGTTATCTGTCACTGCTGGTATGATATGTGTCACTGCTGGTGTGATATCTGTCACTGCTGATGGGTTATCTGTCATTACTGGTGTGATATCTATCAATAATGGGTGACATCTGCTACCACTGGTGGGGTGATATCTGTCACCCCTGGGGTGATATCTGTCATGGCTGATGGGTTATCTACCACTGCTGGTGGTAATCTACACTGCTGGTGTAATATCTATCACCACTGCTGGTGTGATGTCTGTCACTTTTGATGGGTTAATTGTCACCACTACTGTGATATCTGCCACCACTGGTGGAGTGATATCCATCACAGCTGGTATCATATGTGTCACTGCTAATGGGTTATTTCACTGGTGGGGTGATATGTGTCCTACTGATGGGATGTTATCTGTCACTGATGGAGTGAGATGTATCACTGCTGGTGTGATATCTGTTGCCACTGATGGGGTATCTGTCATTGCTACTATGATATCTGCACCCACTGGTGGGCTGTCACCACTGATGGGTTACCCATCACAGTTGGTGTCACTAGTACGATCCCTACTTCTCTCTGTCCCTGCTGATGTGATCTAGCCCTGGCCTAATGTTTTCTCTGACCTGTGAGGACAGAGAAGCTCTGTGTTCTCTTGTGTGTTTTTTTGTGTTGTCTTTACACAATATAGCTTTACTTATATGGGGGTGTGGGGGTCACACCCAGAGGTGCTCAAGAGTCATACCTGCTGGCCTTTGGGGACCGTGTGGTGTCAGGGATCGAACCCTGGTTGGCTGGTGAAAGGTCTGTGCAGTACTGTCTCTCGACCCTGTTCACTGCAACTGTAAACCACATTCACTCTTTGCTGACTGTTGGAGTAGCTGATGCTCTAGCACTGCTAGAAAGTTCCAGAACTAGCACCAACCCTAGCCTGTCTGCAGAATTCCCTTTCATTCAAATCCTGCTGGGAGGAGGCAGTAGAGTATGGAACACACTGAGAGTTTATATTTTCATTCTTTTTTTTTCTTTTTTTCTTTTTTCTTCTTTGTTTTTGGCCCAGCACTTTTGAGAGTGAGGAAGGAAGGGAGGGAGGGAAAGGAAGGGAGGGAGAAAGGGAGGATGGAGGGAAAAGAAGAAAGGAAGGAAGGAAGGAAGGAAGGAAGGAAGGAAGGAAGGAAGGAAGGAAGGAAGGAAGGAAGGAAGGAAGGAAGGAAGGAAGGAAGGAAGGAAGGAAGGAAGGAAGGAGGGAGGGAGGGAAAGGAGGGAGGGAAAGAAGGAAGGAAGGAAGGGAGGGAGGGAGGGAGAAAGGAGGGGAGGGGAGAGGGGAAGGATGTAGAGGGGAGGGAGGGAAGGAAGAGAGGAAGGGAAGGTGAAAGGATGGGAGGGAAGAGGAGGGAACAGGAGGGGAGGGGAGGGAGGGAAGTAGGGGAGGAAGGGGAGGGGGGAGGGAAGTATATTTTAATTCTTAAAATGTGAGTTTGCTCTCATTCTGTGCTTTTGTGCACCATAAGGTTGGCAGGCCCAGATTGAGCAGTTGCATTAGAGCAGGAGTCTCTAACTCACGGCCCGTGGGCCATTTGTGGCCCTCCATACAACATTTTTGTGGCCCGTGGCCGGCCTTCAAATATCGCAGTATTCGCAATTACACAATAAAAATCACATTAGTAAGAAAAAAATAGCATTAAACATTCGCATACCCCGAGCAGTTTCGTTTGCAAATGTTTAATGCGATTTTTTGCGATTTTTTTCTTACTAATGTGATTTTTTATTGAGAATATTCTGTAGGCAAATAATCGTGAATACTTTGCGCCTAGTGCAGACGTCATTTCCGCTGCTCCTCCCACTGTCCATTGCATTATCAGAGGCCTGAGGGAGAGAAGGGAGAGAAGTTTATTACAGAATTAGATTTTGTCATACCTTCATCATGACTTCATCAAAGCCTGCAGTGAAGAGAAAGATTGATGACGAGCACAGACAATTTCAGGAAAAGTGGGAGACGCAGTGTGTTCCTTTGTTGAACATAGGGGCATCCCTACATGTCTTATTTGCTCAGAGAAAGTTGCAGTGCACAAGGAATACAACTTGAAACGCCATGCTGAGGAATGTGCAAAATATCAAGGAAATGAGAGAGCCAAACTGGTTGCCAATCTTAAAGCATGTCTAATGAGGCAACAAGATTTCTTCAAGAAAACAACCAAAAAGAATGTTGCATCAGTCAAAGCTAGTTACATGGTTAGTGAGATGATTGCTAAGGCAGGGAAACCATTCACAGAAGGAGAGTTTGTTAAAAAATGCATGTTACAGGCTGCAAGAATTACCTGTCTGGAAAAGGAAAGGTCAGTTTAGCAAAATCAGCCTTTCTGCCAACACTGTGGCAGAGCGCATTTCTGACATGTCAAGTGACATTTATCATCAACTGTGTGAGAAAGCCAAATGTTCTGATGCATAATCAGTTGCTCTTGACTAGGGCACAGATATAACAGACACTGCACAGCTCACAATTTATGTCCGTGGTGTTGATTGCAATTTTGAATTGACAGAGGAGCTGCTCACAATAATTCCAATGCATGGCCAGACCACCACTAATGAGATATTTCGGCATCCGTGTGATGCCATTGAAAATGCAGGTTTGCCATGGAAGAGGTTTGTAGGAATAATAACTGATGGAGCGCCATCGAGGACAGGGAGGAAAAATGGACTGGTGGCACTTGTTCAAAAAAACTTGAAGAGGAGGGTGTAGAGAAGGCCATTGCTCTTCACTGCATTATCCATCAGCAGGCCCTTTGCAGTAAATGCCTGCCGTGTGACAATATGATGTCTGTTGTTGTGAAATGCATCAACCAAATAAGATCCAGGGGCTTAAAGCACAGGAGGTTCCGTGCTTTTTTAGAGGAAGTGGAGTCAGAATATAGAGATGTGCTCTATTTCACCGAGGTACGTTGGCTCAGCAGGGGAAATGTCCTGAAAAGATTTTTTGAGTTAAGAGAAGTGAAAGCCTTCATGGAGAAGTATTGGAATGCTGTTTCTGAGTTGAGTGATCACAAATGGCTCATGGACTTAGCTTTTCTTGTTGACATCACACATAAGCTGAATGTACTAAACAAGATGTTACAAGGCCCAGGACAGCTTATCAGTGCTGCCTATGACAACGTGAGAGCATTCTCCACAAAACTTGTGTTATGGAAATCCCAGCTCTCTCAGACAAACCTTTGCCATTTCCCAGCATGCAAAGAACTTGTGGATGCAGGCATACCATTCAGTGGTGAGAAATATGTTGATGCTATTTTTAAGCTAGAGAAGGAATTTGAACACAGATTTGCAGACTTCAAAAAGCACAGAGCCACTTTCCAAATTTTTGTGGACCCCTTTTCCTTTGATGTGCAAGATGCCCCTCCTGTGCTTCAAATGGAGCTCATTGACTTGCAATACAACTCTGATCTCAAAGCCAAGTTCAGGGAGACTAGTGGAAAAGCAGACATGCATGGGCAATTTTTGAGGGAATTGCCCCCCAGCTTCCCTGAGCTTTCCCGAATGTTCAAGCGCACCATGTGCCTTTTTGGGAGCACATATTTGTGTGAAAAGTTATTCTCCACATTGAACTTCAATAAGTCAAAGTACAGGTCTAGACTTAATGATGATCATCTTCTTTTTTTTTTTGTTGTTTTTTTTTTTGTTTGTTTTTGGGCCACATCCGGTGGTGCTCAGGGGTTACTCCTGGCTGTCTGCTCAGAAATAGCTCCTGACAGGCATGGGGACCATATGGGACACCGGGATTTGAACCAACCACCTTTTGTCCTGGATCAGCTGCTTGCAAGGCAAACACCACTCTGCTATCTCTCTGGGCCCTGATGATCATCTTCAAGCCATACTAAGGGTCTCAACTGCTTCCTCTCTAAAGCCAAATGTGGTTCAGTATTGTGAGAAGAAGCACTGTCAAGTCTTTGGCAGCAAGGAATAGGCAAAAGATGCCATGTTCAGAAAAATTGTTCATGATCTTCACTCAATGTTCTATTCATATTCAGAAGAAATAATTAAAATTGTTAATAATGACTTTGAGGACATTTGTGTGTGTGTGTGAAATCCCTTATGCAACTCTGCCTCACCCCGACTTTGCCTCCTGCGGCCCCCAGGTAAATTGAGTTTGAGACCCCTGCATTAGAGCTAGAAGAAGATCTTTGAATCCAGGGGAGGGGACAGGTGCTAACAACTCTGTGGACCCTTACCTCAGAGAGGGGCCCTTCAACTCATGGGGGTGACAGTGAGACCCTTGCCACAGGTGATATCTGCTCTGTGCTCTGCAGACTGAACCACAGAGAGGGTAGATCTGAACTCAGCCTGTCCATGACCCCCAATCTCTCACCAGAGGAGGCTGGGCTTTCCCATGCAGGTGGGGGGCCAGGGCAGCGCTTGCAGGAGGCCAGGGCTCCATTCCTGCCCACAGAACCAAAGCATTGAGAGTGTCACTGCAAGCGAGCACAGCAGCCGGATGTCCTGACTGAAGAAGGAGAAATGGTGACCGGGCAGGGTGTCTGATGCCTGCAGATAGGTAGGCCCGGGTGACCCTGTGATCTGAGGGTACATATTAGTTGTAGGCAGCTCTTCTTGGCCAGCCCACAACTTAGGCAGGATCAGCCCAAAATTAAGGCGATTTCCTTAAAGCCTTAGCCAAAAAAAATAAAAAAATAAAAGGAGTCCAAGTTCATACAAATTAGTTTGACATTTGAAAAACGATTATTCATGTACCTATAATGTAATTCTTTGGAGGAATATTTCACTGTTCCGGGAGTTCGCCTGAACCTGTCAAGCACCTCCACTGTCTCCGCCTTTGCTGTCTTCGGACAGCTCCGGGGAGAGTAACGGCCGCTACAGAAGCTTCCAGAAGGCTTGATTTTATTGGAGGGAAGCCCAGTAAAAGCCTCAGTATTAATTTGCTGTCATGTTATCTACCAAAGAACAGATTTCCAAAGGCTCTCCCGCATTTGACACGGTAATTTCCATTGGCGAGTCTTGATCTGTGCTTTCCAAGTGACATTGAACATTGAACCGTGTGTTTTCTGTAGCTGAGTGGCTCCTGCCCCCGGGACGGGGCTCACTGTAGGTGTTTTTCATCTTCACTTTGTTTGTGGGATTTGTTGTTAGCCGGACGTTGCTCTCCTGAGTGTTTTGTGCATGTTAGAAATCGCCCCCGTGCACACAGCAGACATTCACTGCGCTCCCTCCGTCCCCTGCCATATGTTCAATATCAACGCTCCCGACACGTTCATGTCGCTTTGTGGTGGCATCATTGTGGACTGTCTGAGCACTACACTGATTGCTCTGTGTGTGCTCTGGAATGTTCCATTCACTGGCAGGCTCTCTCCTTCCTAATCGTCCCATAACTTCTTCTGTTCTGGGACCAGCCATTACTTCTGCAACTTCCTAACCATGGCTGTGTCTTCTTGTCACTCATGTCTGTGCCTGTCAGGAGTACTGAGCAAACATTGTTTTGGGGGGACTCAGTCTCCTCTTTCACAGACCATGGGCTTTCTCGAGTATGTAAGCCACTCATCTTTGCAGGAAGCTGAGCATCTGACCTAGGGGAGCTTTTCACCAACGACTGTTGGCTTAGATTGAATTCATTCATGGGGACATTTATCTCCCCGCCGGGCATGACTCAGGCAAATAATCTGTGAGCCCAATATGTTATTATTAAAGAGCCGTTTAGCTTAACAGTATGATGAAGGACTGAATGTCCTTCTGTATTGCTCTGTCGTTCAAACAAAGGAACCAAAGAACCTTTAAGGGAACAACAGGCTCACTCTAGACTCAAGGTGTCCTAATTGCTCATTGAAACGCTCGTTGAAATGTGACCCTGTAGCTAAAGAGTTGGTGGCAGAGCCAAATTGTGGAATTTTCATTGGGAACTCCAGAACTCCCTCCTCTAATCTGAGATAGATTCCCATGGTGACCTCTGCAGAGTCGTTACTACCTTCCAGAAGTCCAGTGATTGCGGTGCATCCCATGAAACCATTATTTTCCTTCCAACCCCAAATGTTAGGAGTAATTTAGCATTTTATAAAGGCCCTTTAGGAGTGGACATGACTCTGAACTCTGCATAGACTCATGTTTGAGCAGGGCTCAGCCTTCACACTGCAGGTCTCTGCTGGCTGTTCAGGATAGAAGGGCCCTGACATGCAGGACTCTGGCAGGTGTCCAGATGTGGGTGCTCCTGTGGGCAGGCCTGCCAGGCAATGAGCCTGCAGTGGCTCTGTGTTCCCACAACCCTGAGGGATAAAAATGGTGTTTATAGTGGGATATTTAAATAACTACTTGAGAGGTCGGAGAGATAGCATGGAGGTAGGGCATTTGCCTTGCATGCAGAATGACAGTGGTTCAAATCCGGCCTCCCATATGGTCCCCCAAGCCTACCAGGAGCAATTTCTGAATGTAGAGCCAGGAACAACCCCTGAGCACTGCTGGGTGTGACCCCCCCCAAAAAACAAAACAAAACAACACAAAACAACTATTTGAGTGATTAAAATCAGAGACATTTTCTGAGGGGTCTCCTCTGAGGGGTCTGTCTGAGGGGCCTGCCTGAGGTATCTGCTAGGAGGAGCCTGCTACGAGGGGTCTTCTGTGAGGTCTGTCTAAGGAGCCTGCTCTAAAGTGCCCCATCTCCCCCGTCATCCTGTTGCTCCTCGGGTCGGGCTTGCTTATGGATGAGGCAGTGGTTGCAAACATTCACTTCAATAGTGCAGCTGAAATTTGATGTTCAAGGGCTTGAGATCCTCTGTGGTGGATTCTGTACAAAGGATAATCTTTTCCAGAACCCTCAGTGAACATTAGCCTCTAAGTTACACAGCTCCCTGCTTTGTTATCAAGAGTACTTCAAGTTTTAGAAACTTTTTTTTTCGATCATTAGAATGAACTGTTTTTAATTTTTATCATTATCATTATCATTGCCCCAACCCTCTCTACCACCATTCAGTTCATTGTTTAATTCCTTTCTCAGCCGTAACAATTGTGTAGTTTTTATATTTGAATTATTTTCCTCATAAATTATGCTATCCCTGGCTAAAGGCTTTTCTCTTTAGTAAATGCTTTTGACTATCTGGCCTTTATAGCATCAATTTCATTTTTAAATGCCTGCGGAGACATACTTGGCTCCTTATAAATTTTCTAGCACGCTTCTGGGAGAGAGAATGCCTCCCTTTCCAAGGACCATATGTATCTGCCTGCTTCCCAGCAGTTTATAACTGCCAGAATAATTTAAAAGACATCCCTTTTCCTTCGCAACTTCATTAAGAGTAGCGTGCATTTACTCAGCAGAGGCAGAGTTGGCAGTGGTATGGCCCAAGAAGGTGTTGGGAGCACTGTACCCAGAGTCTGATTTCTGGGAGAGCATTGTGCCAGGAGAGCAGTTTCTGGGAGAACACTGTAGTTGAAATTTAGCATCTGGGAGAGCATGGTGGTTGGAGTCTGGTTTCTGGGGAGCATGGTGCCATGGAGCATGGAATCTAGTTTCTGGGATAGCACTATGTCCAGAGTCTGGCTTCTAGGAGATTCTGTGGTGGAAGTCTGATTTTTTAGGAGAGTACCACGAGTCCGGATCCCAGGAGAACACTGTTTCCAGGAATTTGGGTTTTCCTCATGTTCTGTGTGTCATTGGGGGTATTTGTACTTGGTACTGAGCCTCTGGGACTTGGGCTGATAAAGGCGCCCTATCTCAGTTGCCTGCTCCTTGCCTATTGGAAGGATGTGTGGCCGGTACCAATCAGACACAGGCCCTGCTATCTGTAACATCTCCATTTCCTACTGGCAGTCATGTCTAAGTACACAGGTAGGTTGAGGCAGGCCCCACAGCAGGCCCAGGAGATGCTGGTGGTGTGGCAGGCACTCTCATCTCCTAGCCAAAGGCGACTTAACTTGAGCCGCCACTGGGGGACCCTCCCGGGTGTGCAACTAGCTATCTGTGTGAGGGCCTGGAGCCAGCTCAGCTCAGCCCATCCATGTCCTGAGTGGTATGGTCCAGGCAGGCCGAGAATTGGCAGGCCTGGCCCAGCCCTGGGTGGGGTGCGAGACACTGATCTGTTAGTTTGTAGATGCCGAAAGGAAGTGGGGTGTGGCCAGGTCTATCAAGAACTAGTTCATCACTGCTCACTCTCACCCTCTTTTCTCCTCATCCTTCCATTGAGTCTTTCCCTGCTGGGACATGAGGTCCTGGGAGAAGGGGAGATGGGCCTTCCCTGTCTCGGGGCCCTGTTCACAGTTTCCAGGGTGCCCCGTGCTGGCAGTTGAGCCACTGGAACCAGCTGTGCCATCCCCCGTGGGCCGGCTGGCGGCCCCTCCAGCCGCTGCTCGATTAATTTTGCTGAGACTAGCGGGAGGAAAATAAAGTAGGCCTTGGAGAGCTGAAAAGGAGCGGGAAAAGTAAATGTGCATTAATAATGTGCGCACCGTTCATTTCCACGCTGTTCTTTGGAATTGCTCTCTGCAGAATGTTCTGAAATGAGCAATGCCTGATTTACTAGGATGATCCAGTTGTTTAAAGACCCGCAGAGCCCCCAGGTCTGTTAAGGAAGGGGTTAAACATCATCAGGGGTTCTCGGGCTGGATGAGAGTTCAAGGGGGGACCAAGGGATCTGCCTTGTTGATCCTGTGGAGACCCCACTCTAGCCACTAGTTTGTTCCTCCCCACAGCCCCGAGGAATTGTATGTATTAGGTGCCTGTACTCAGCGTCAGGCACCTGCTGTGTAGACCTGGTGACTCACTCTCCAGTTCATCCCCTTCAGCACGGCTGACTTTTCTCTGTCCAGTAGCCAATGTCAGAGGCCACACTTGTCCATTTCCGGCCCCTCAGCTGCAGTCCCATTCAGTGGTTTGTAAACAGTAGCATTTCCTGGCCCCCAATTTGGATGCTGGAAGTCCAAGGTCAAGACACTGACTGGTCGGATCTGGGGTGAGACTGCACTCAAATCTTGCAGGACTCTGGCCAGTGGGTTTCTGGCTCCTTTTTGAGGGGTTGAGCCTCCAGCCCCATGAAGGTCACACCCCTAAATACAATCAAGGGAGACTTTTCAACTTGTGTGAGGGGGACAGGCCCAAACTCTGGATCTCTTAACAGTCCCCAGCCCCAACTTTTAAGCTCGCCTCATTAAAGTGGGTGGAGAAATTCAGGAATTTTATTGCTTCGGTCTCCAGCTATATCCTTCTCACTTAGGGAGTTCCAGGCCATTCACAATGCTTTAAACCCTAGGTTTTAAAATCATAATTCAGAGTAGTTTTAAGAATTAACAGTGAAAGCAAGGTAAAGACATTTTGAAGTACTTTAATTATCTAATATTTAAGTTGAGGTAAGAAGCCCAATTGATCAGAAATAATTATTGGCTTTGAAGAGAAAATTCGGATTGATGCAACTTATCTGGTCAAAGCAATTCAGCTGGAAAATAAAAAATGTTGATTCATTAGCCAGATGTATATGGCTTTTAAGCTTATCTTGGGCAGACTCTATCTATCTAGCTAATAGATTGAGTTTTGGAAGGTATGTTCCATGCTGTGTATGATTATGATTAATATAACGTGTTTATGGGGAAACTTTACTGCACTTGCAATAGTTTTTCATTATGTATAATCTCAAATGAATGCAAAGTGGCCAGTTATACTCTATCAATATTCTGCTATTATTCTGGCATAGAAAGAATCTTCCTTCTAGAAACCTTGCGGGGATAGTTTGGGCCACACCTGGTAGTATTCAGGGGCTACTCCTGAGCAATCTTGGGAGACCACACAGTGCCAGGGATCAAATCAGGATTGGCTACTTGCAGGTTGAGCATCTTAACTCCTATGCTCTAAATAGGGTCTTAAAAAAGGTAGGAATTCCTAGGCCAAAGCAATAGGACGATAGATAGGGCAAGTGCTTATGGTCCCCACAAGCACCATCAGGAGTGATCCATGAGTGCAGAGTCCTGAGCACCACCCAGTGTGACCTGTACTTTCCTCCCTTAAAAAGTGAAAAAAAAATGGGGGGAAAGTAGGACTTGCTGACTCAGGCCAGCATTAGGTTATCCTTGTCTGGCCAGATTGGCCAGATTGCTGGACAAAGTTTCCCTGCAAGTCGGGGGAAACTGAGAACATGACTTGTGAGATGCAGGCATCCTTGGCCTCTCCGTCTGGCTGGCTCTATGCTCCCCATGTCCTCTCCTCTGCTCTCTGCCTGTGCCCATGGAGTTATGCCAAAAAATTTTGTATTAGGAACAAGCTCTTTTTTCCCCCACTGTCACCTGCCCTTTTAGTGTTTTTAAAGTGACAGCAAAACTATAAATAAAGCCCAGACTTTGCTTTCCTCAAACTCTTGAGGAATTAGCAAAGACTAACCTGCTGTAAATCCCCCACAAATTAGTCTGAAGGGGCTGAAATAGACCCATTTAGCATACTAGACAGTGAGGCCAACACTGCTCTCCGGCCAGCTCTGTTCAGAGAAGATAGTGTATGCAGTTACTAGAACCAAAGGCAGAACTGATGGGACTCCTGGAAGAAATTAGCTCTACGCCCCCCTTCTCCCCCCCCCCCACACCCCCGTACAAGCATGAATTTTGGCTCAGTTCTCATTCCAAGCACTCAGCCCATGGGCCACAGAGCAGCCGGAGGACAGGATCAAGAATAGGGCTCTTTCCCCCTGCAGTGTCACTGTGTTGGGTTTTGGTTTGGGTATCACTGGGGCCAGATATGTGACCTTTAGGGTTTTTTCACATATTTTTTATTTTAGTTTTGTGGCCACACCCAGCAGTGGTCAGGATTATGCCTGGCTCTCTGCTCAGAAATCACTCTTGGTGGACTTGGGAAACTATATGGGATGCCAGGTATCGAACTCGAGTTGGCTGCATGCAAGGCAAATGATCTCCCTGCTGTGCTGTCATTTCAGCCCACCTGCCATGGTTTAGATGAAGTTATTGCCCTTAGCATTGCCAGATTGCCCAGACCTTTCACTGTGTCCTATGGCACCTTAGGACTCTTCTTTCTCCCTCTGACCCTGGCTACCCCCACTACTCTGGCATCTCGGTTTTACACAGCTCTGCCCTTGTTCTTCACTACTAATGTCTTGTCTTTTTCTCCAGATGACTCAGACCCTATCATATTTGCTCTTCTCCTACTGAACATGATGCCCTCTGGATCCTTTCAAAACTCAGGAAACAGAAAAAAAAAAAGCAGGAAACAGTACTATTTTCTCCTTTCTCCAGTTACATACTATTTCACTTATTTACACCACAGCTGCCTTATCCCTTCATGTGGGATATTTCATTTCATTTGGGCTATTTCCAGATAGATCCTCCCTTCTGTGCTAAATCCTGAAGCATCTATAGGGAAGCATTTTTTTCCCTAATATTTTAAAGCACTTGAGCTAAATACCGAGAACTGGGATCACTGGGTCATGCGGATACATTTAAAAAAATTAAATTACTTTATTTAACATCTTGACTTATAAGGTTATTTATAATAAAATTGTTGGGTTTCTTTTTTTAATCACAAAGTTGTTCATGACTGATTTTCAGACATATAGTGTCCAACACCCTTCCCCACACATTTCCCGCCACTGTTGTCTCCAGTTTCCCTCTCAACTCTAGTACAGATGTTTTTTCCCAGTGTTTTAAGAAGTCTCCAGACCACTTAGTCCTAGGCCAGGTCAGAGACATTTGCAGCTGCAGAATTTTGAGCTGCAGAGTCTCTCCCCCCCCCCCCCATCCCACCAGCACTTCTGCTTCTGGTCCTTTTGCTCTGTGCTCTTCTCACAGAGTGAGATGCTCTCACACTGTCATTTTGATTTGCGCTTCCCAGATAACAAGTGAGAACGAGCACTTTTTCACACTCCCGCCACCAGCTGAAGGTTGTTGGGGGGCCCTGCCAGCTCTTCTCCACTCCCCTGTTTTGGAGGATGTTGCTTTTTTTGTTGTCCAGCTTCTGGGAGACTCTAAATTTCTTATGTTGATAAATTTGCTATACCATATCTCCTAACGGAGTAACTGAGAAAGTCCTGTCTTTCAGTGCCTAACATTTGATTTGCCCTCCTGTTGTTGTTGTTGTTGTTGTTTTAATCATTATAAATAATGCTTTGGTGAAGATCTTTATGTCAAGAAAATAATCTGAGGTTATTTTCCTTAAATGAATTCCTAGAAGTCTCTGGGTCACAGAAGACCCATATTTTTGAAAGATTTGTCCCGAATTTGCAAGTTGCTCTTTGAAAAGGTGATGCCATCCAAATGGTTCTTGTCTCTTTCTGTATTTTGGATTCAGCAATGTCTGTTCTGTCCAGAACTGGCCGTGGCTTGTGGCAGAGAATCCACCCCCTGTTGCATTTTTATATTGGCAAGTTTCTAATTAACTCAGGGCTTCCTAGGAAATCCGGAGTTGGTATTGCTGGCATTATTTTAATCCCTTTTATTATCTGCTATGGATTAATACATTAATGAGTGCCCGAGGAAACTGTCACTCTTTCCTCCCAAATCTCTTCTTTTCCTGGTGCTGGCCAGAAGCTTTTGTTAGGTTCACCAAGATCTGCAGGTGTAAGGACAACAGAGCCTTCCATGCTTGCAGGGGATGAAGACCTTTCCATCCCAGCTTACAGTTCAGGGGTTCCCCTGGCTCTCCCACTATCTATCCCCAAAGCACAATTTTTCAAACACTATGAAGAAGACTGGCTATATTAAGATTTGGACTCACCAAAAAAAACCCAAAATCTTTTGGGCCGGAGAGACAGCATGGAGATAAGGCATTTGCCTTGCATGCAGAAGGACAGTGGTTCAAATCCCGGCATCCCATATGGTCTCCCGAGCCTGCCAGGAGCGATTTCTGAGCATAGAGCCAGGAGTAATCCTTGAGTGCTGCCAGGTGTGACCCAAAAAAAAAAAAAAAAAAAGATTTAGATTCATGCTATATTACCATCTACACTCCCTGTTCTTTTTGATGGGATCTAGAAGTCCTTGAGTCAACTCTGAGGGCCATGAGATTTCTAAGTAACCCACCAGGCCTCCTTCTCTCCTGGCAGCATCCATGATGGGTAGGTATTAGTGATTTCTCTTCCCCATGAGTCTTGTACCTTCATCGGGAACCCAAGAAAAGACCGTCTTAGCATCACCCAGTTCTCTGACAGGCTCAGAATTGTATGGGCTTCTCTGTCCTGAAACAGGTCCCGTCTCATGTTGAATGATGAAGATTCATCATGACAAAGGGAAGGAAAAGTCTTTTTGAGTCCACCAAGCTTCGTGTCTCCTAGTCTTTGGTGTGAAAGAGGAAGGTGAAGGGGTGTTTGTCACCAAGCCCCAAGCCATCCATGGTGGGGGGGGGGGGGGGCTGGAACTGGTTTGTGGTGTCTAGAGCAGCAATTGTGTTGCCATTAAGTGGAGCATGACAGAGTAATGAGCTCCTGTTGTCATTAGCAGCTTCCTGATGTGCACACCGGCCTTATTCCCTGATTCTCTTCTTTCCTCCTGGTGCCCAGAGCACACTCATCCAAGCCCAGACTTACTTGGCTTTCAATGAGTTGGTTGATTCTCACCATGGGACAGTTTGAGCCTGGAAAGACGCTTTTCTATTTTAGTACATTTAAACTCTAAAATTTAAAAATAAAAATAAAAAACTCCTGCAGTTTCATGGACATTCTCTTTTAATCTGCATCTAAAAATATAGTTCATAAATATCATAGAATGTTTCAGTTGAACATGCACGCAGCAGCCTACCAGTTGGTGCTATTTGAAAAGTCAGTAGGGATGGTTGATTTTACATGGAACTACACACACACACACACACACACACACACACACACACCTATGTCTCAGCTGTGTCTGTGTCCTGTATACCCCAGAATACATATATATCACATGCATGTGACTATATAGTACAGAATATACAGACTAAGTAGTTCTGGATGTGAGCAATAGGTCATGGTGCTTGAGTCAAGAGAAGAGATGGATATGTCTAGGTATCTTATGACCTTTCAGTCATATACAATATTTCAGTGCCTGGAATATTTGGAATCTTTACTCAGATTTGCATTTTTTTTATTTTTTATTTCTTTTCTTTTTTTGGGGGGATAGGTGTTGATTTGGGGCAATACCTGGTGCTGCTCAGGGGTTTCTTCTGACTGTACTCAGGGATCATTCCTGGCAAGCTCAGAGGACCTTGTAACTTCAGTTAGCCACATGCTAGACAAACATTGTCCCCTCTTTAGTCTGGCCCCACATTTCCCCCTTTTTCTAATGGAGACCTCAGATCTCTGCAGGAATTTGGGGGAGTCCCTTTTCCAGAAAGATACTCAATTGTGGTACCTATGGAGAGACCTGCAGGGTCCTACCCCAGACACTGGGCACGGGCCCTTCTGCTTTCCAGCACTGTGATGAGCTGGTCTGTCTCTCTCTTCTACTGGATTTTATGAGCCCTGGGGCCCTTCTGTCACCACACTGCCCACAGGTCAGGGCTTCTCGGCGGAGCCTAGCGGGCATGTTCCAGGCCAATTCCTTCATGCTCACTGTTCCTGGGCAGGCATGGATGGCCATCAGAAATGTTCCTGGTGGTATCACTAAGCTGCCTTTGTTATTGCCACAGCAAGCAATGATCTGGAAAAGAAGAACTTTCCTGAATACACTATTGCCATATTTCCTTTGAGCTCACTCTTTTTTGTTTGTTTGTTTTCTTTTTGGCTTTTTTTTTTTGGGGGGGGGGGTCACACCCGGCAGCGCTCAGGGGTTACTCCTGGCTCTACTCTCAGAAATCGCTCCCGGCAGGCTCAGGGGACCACATGGGATGCTTGGATTCGAACCACTGACCTGCATGGAAGGCAAATGCCTTACCTCCATGCTATCTCTCCAGCCCCATTCTTTTGTTTGTTTGTTTTTTCTTTCTGGGCCACACCCGGTGACACTCAGGGGTTACTCCTTGCTATGTGCTCAGAAGTTGCTCCTGGCTTGGGGGACCATATGGGATACCAGAGGATCGAACCATGGTCCTTCTAGGTCAACCGAGTGCAAGGCAAATGCCCTACCTCTGCGCCACTGCTCTGGCCCCTAAACTCACTTTTTATCTAGGAAATGTTTTACCCTATTAAAGATGTTTGCTTATTTTTTCCATCCTGCTCTGGAGTTTGGTTGGAAGAGACACCCTCATTTAGTTTGAACCTTTTTTAATATTTCCACCACTCTCGGTGTTGAAGGGCAGAGGTTAGAATAAATTTCTGGTCCCTGCTGGGCAGTTCATAAGCAGAGGAGGAGAAAGGGCCCCTCGCTTAAGAACCTCATGTGCTTTGAACCTTTGGTTTTTGGGGGGCGCCCTCAGTACTCAGGGCTCCTCATCTCTGACTCTGTGCTCAGGGGATCCTACAGTACAGGACTCAGTCCTGGCCTCTGGCACACGAAGCTGCACTGGGTCTGCTGAGTTCTCTCTCTGGCTCCGAGCCTCGCCTATTTTCAATCACGGAAACTGAGTTTTTCTCTCTCCTAGAAAATCCTTTCCTTTTGGTTCTTTTGAGTCTTATTTATTATCACACTTGCTTGCCAGGAGCAGAGCTATTCCCGTAGCCTTCCCTGCACCCCCGACAAAAGGCACATCTGCGTCCATGATGCAATATTTATTAATATAGGTCACATTACTTTAATATATCAGTACCTGATGGGCTTGTGAATTATTTAAGGCGAGCATCTGTGTACTATTTTATGGTATTTGAAATAAAATGAATTTTTAATGCTCATATGTAAGACGTCTGCCAAGCCCATCCCAGTACAAGTTTTTAAATCTGAATCCAGAGTCTGCTCTGATGCTTCCTCTTGGTCCACTGCTTGGGCCTGAAGTCAGCCTTGGCCCCCATCAGGAACCTCTTCCCTCATCCTCGACAAATTTGTGTGTGTGTTTGTTTGTTCTGACATGTGTGTTTGTTCTTGCATGTGCGTGTGTATATCGTTGTTCCTGCACACATGTTGGTCCTTACATGCTGTTATTAAATCCTGCTGAGGCGATGAAACTTGGAGCTCACTTTCCTGCCTCCCTGGGCCTTTTTTCCCCTCGTCCTTTCTGGATTGAAAGCTGTCCAAAAATAAAACTAGAAACATCCTTCACACGGCCCTTACTTCCCCCCTAAATTTAGAAGCCTTATGTAACAGACAGTTGGAAGTTTTCCCTAAGAAAAACTTTTTTCAGGGAACTATTTGGGCCTCAAACTGGTGCTGAATCAGTCTCACATTCTAGAAGGTTCTTTGTGCTGGTGCGCCTGGGCCACCCTGAGCAGAGTAGGGGTTTTTTTTTGTTTGTGTTTGTTTTTTTTGCTTTTGGGGCCACACCCGGTGACACTCAGGGATTACTCCTGGCTATGTGCTCAGAAATTGCTCCTGGCTTGGGGGACCATATGGGTCTCTGGGGGATCAAACCGCAGTCCATCCTAAGTTAGCGTGTGCAAGGCAGATGCTCTACTGCTTGCACCACTGCTCTGGCCCCAGAGTAGGTTTTTGAGGCCTGTGGCCATGGATCCAGGGATTTGGGGTGTGCATTGAGGAGATTCCTTCCTAGAAGCCTGATTGCTCTGTACCTCTGCAGCAAGGCAGATTGTACCAGGCTTAGCTAGAGCTATGTGTGGGGCCAACTCTGCCCCCTGCTCCTGCTAGCCCACCTGCAGGTCCCTTTCCACAAAGTCCATTTGGATCTGAGCCTGTACAACCCAGCCTTTCCCCACTCAGACTGTGGGCCATTCAAGGGGGCATGACAGCCTGAGGACCCCTGCTCATGTGAGTGAGGCTGCCCAGAGCCAACATCCTGACTCAGTCACTCCATTCCAACATCTCACCCAAGAGCAAACTTTGTTGCATTTCCCACGATCCTGCCCGATATTGGCAGCAGGTACTGGGATGGCCCCCTTCAAACCCAGAGGCCTGTAGTTAGACCCTGCTTATCTTCAAAACACCCAGTGCCGTTAAACTAAAACCCGAACGTTGTTGAACATGGGGGAATTTGGAGGACTATGAAAGACCATTTTAAAGTTCCCCCATCCCGCTCTCCGGAGATATAATTATTTAATGGGTTCCCTTCTGGCCCTTTCTATTCATGGTTCTTTTTTTTTCTCTCTCCAGAAAAATTTAATTATTGCTTTATATTGCGCCACAATAGCTGACATTTCTGAGTGCTCATTTCACAGGAGGCAGTGAGCTAAAAGCTTCCTGTGTGCCCTGCAGTCCCTTCCCCACCGTCTCGAGGACAGTGATTTTCTAGAGGACGTTGCAAAGGAACTATGTTTTACCCAGTCAGTTCCTAGTGTGGACCTGAAACACCCACTGTTCCTGTCCCTTCCCTGTTACATGCACAGCTAATGCAGTAGGGGCAGGTGGGGGGGGGGGGACGCAGAGGGCTGGGGCTGGGTTCTACATGCAGGAGGCTTGAACTCAACCCTGTACTATGTGATCTTGAGCACAAGGTCATGAGCACCTGGGCGTTCCAGACTGGGGGAGCAATACCAGGCTGGCATCTCCCTGGTACTTGCTCTTCCAGCCCTGATGTGCCACAGAGCCAAGAGAAGCAAATCTGGATGGCTAGGGAGGGGGTCATAGGAGCCCCATCAGTGCCCCCTATAGTGTCAAGGTACCCTTTCTACCTTGGGGCATCAGGGCTGCTGGGAGCCCAGCCAGGCCATCCTGCTGCAGTAGGTACTGGGCTGGGGGAGCCCATCCAAAGGGCTCGGGTCATCTGCCCAGTTCCCACAGGGGAACTAGGGAAGGAGGAGAGAAACCAACCACAGCGGGCAGGAGCGAAGAGGGAGTTAGGGGTGGAGCAGAGGGACTGGAAGTCGCGTGGAAACTATATAGCACATCAGGGAGGACAAAGCAGTTCCCCGGGGAAAGGAAATATAACTGATAAACTTCTGGCCAGGCTCGATGGGAAAGACAAGAAATGAACGTGGCTGGTGTCAGCACTGGGCCCTGTCTCAGATCTCGAAGCCATTAAAAGATAAGGGTTGCAGGGCGCAAACCAGCCCAGAACAACCGAGCAGCTGCCCCTTTGTCAAGAAGCAGCAACTCTCCAGACACTACGAGATGGAAGGAGGATCCTGAAGTTTCAGCTCAGCCAGGAGGCAGCGAGTGTCTGTGGGGATGACCAGACAGTACGACCGAGCAGAGACTGCCAGGACCACAGCACACGCGCACACGCACACACGTTTATAGGTATGCCCTCACACGTCCAAGCGCACACACAATCTCTCCATTCTCTCTTTCTCTCTCTCCTCTCTTCTCTCTCCTCTCTTCTCTCTCTCTCTCTCTCTCTCTCTCTCTCTCTCTCACACACACACACACACACACACACAACACACACACATACACACACACACACACAAGTGGTTGTTGGAGGGAGATGGGATGGGGTGAAAGGCCCTGATCTTAGGCTTCAGGTGCTCAGAGGTGACTGTCTTGTCAATGTCTTTTTTTGTTGTCTTGATTTTGGACCACACCCGGTGATGCTCAGGTTACTTCAAACCCACTCAACCACATGCAAGGCAAACGCTCTCCCCACTGTGTTATGGCTTTTCACACCCTTTCACCTTCCTAAAGCTCAGCTACTCCAGGATGCTGTGCTAGGCAAAAGGCTCATGGGCTTTTTGGGCTCACATCTCTCTCTGCTGCCCTTAGAGGGAATGGAAGCTTCACTTTAAGTGTTGTCTCGCAAGAGGGAGATGTGCAGAATTGGGGATGGCCAGGCTCTCCTCTTGCCCCTGGGCAGGGAGGGGGCGTGGGATAGCCTTGGGCAGGGGACAGGGGCTATGTGGAGGGGTAGGTGAGAGGAGGGTGGCCCAGGAGTGGGAGCACATCTGTCTGAGTCTGGGGATGATAGCGCAAAGAATGAGGGGATAGTTAAATTCTGCTTCTCATCTATTCAGTGGAACTCAGGGCTCTGTTTTTAGAAATTACTCCTGGCAGGCTCTCAGGATCATATGGGATCATATGGGATGATGGGGATTGAACCCAGGTCAGCCACAAGGAAGGCAAACTCCCTACCTGCTGTACTATTGCTCCAGCCCCCCTTGTTTTTACCCTCGACACACTCCCCCAGTGATGACAAACCAACCTGCATTAGAGAAAGGGTGTGAAAAGGGTGGCTTTAAACCAGGAGTAATGTTGTGGGCTTTGGATTCATGTTTTTCTTAGTGTACCAGTTTTCTGCTGCCAATGCTTGTGTGCGCTGTCCTGACTATTCTCAGGCCACAGGCGCTCCTCCGATGGCACAAGTGCAGCTGTGAAATATGACAGCTTGGAAGGTTTCCTCCCTGCTGGATAGGTTGCTTTGAAAATTTAAGATTGGAACTAGGAAGATTATACACTGGAGGTATTGACCTTGGAGCTTTCAGTCAGATGCTAAACTCAACAGTGATACATAAATAATTCTCGGCCTAATTAACATGATTCTGTGATGTTAGATCAGGTACACACTCATTTGGGAAAAAAAATTCTGGCCAGCACAGAGAAATGACTCTAATTAATTTTTGTTTGTTTGAGGGCCACACCTGGTGGTGCTTAGGGGTTCATCCTGGCTCTACACTTAGGAATCACAGTACTCGGGAAATATATGTGGTGCCAGATATTGAACGGAGGTCGGCCTTGTGCAAGGCGAGCGCCCTCCCCACTGTGATATCGCTCTGGCCACACCAGGGTGGTTGCTGAGGTCATTCACAGTCACAAATTGGCCTCACCATGAACATGGGGTGCACCAACCCCTCTGGGCATAGCGTGATCATGTTAGCAACCCTGATTCAACAAGAACACCAGAAAACAGACAGTCCAGGCTTGAGAGAGAAAGGCATAGTGGCGCTGAAAGCAGGGGACTTATTTGTCCCCCTGGGAACATTTATGGACAAAAATCTGCTGCCAGAGTCGGTGTATTTGAGCCAAAAAAGAAGGAAATTTGCAGTTTCGTTTTCTCTTAGCACCGGACACATAGCAGCCAGCTTGCGTGCCCAGAGGCAGAGATGAGTGGCCTTCCTGGGCTCTCTGCTGCTCACAACGTAGAGCACTGTGGCAGGGGTTTGGGGGACTCTGGTCACTCTTCTGGGCTCAGTCCAAGGGGACTTGCTCCCAGCCTGTGAGCCTGAGCCATTTTCTCAAAGCTGGTCAGGGCCAGGCCTGGCACCCGGTGTTCAGTGATGACTCAGCAGTAGGGTTCAAAGCCAGCCCAGGGCCCTAAAGCAGTTTACCAAATGTTCCCCAACCTACCAGAGGTCTTTCTGCTTCCCCTTCCTAAGCAACAGGAGGCAGAAGCAGAAATCCCCCAGACAGCACCTGTGGCCACGGCATCTTAGAACATTCCAGAATGCTATGCATTAGGCCAGGGCCTGAAATCTGGTTCTTTCTTCCTTTTTTTTTTTTTTCCCAGTTTCAGTTCAGACCCTACACTACAAGTGATGAATACTGCGCTTCCTTCCAAAGTCTGCTTTTTAAATTCACATTTGCTTTCATTTTCTTGTTAAAATGGACTGAGAAAGATTAATTTGGGGAAAGTGCCAGTGGGGAACAAACCGGAGAGAACACGCGATTGGAATAAATATTTCAGCGACCTACAGCTCTGCTTGCCGAGTGGGCCCTGGGTGAGGTGCAGGGCCGTTCTGGGAACAGAGCCTCACCTGGGGGTGGAGGGCAGACAGATTCCGGACGTGCCAGGGACCACACAGTACCCCATGAAAAACGACACACACACAGCGGGCCCATCTCGGAGGATTTCAGGCAATATCATACCATTTCCAGAAATAACTTGCCATTTCCAGCTTTGACCCCTACCTTTAAAATAACATTTCCTGTTTATTCAGGTAAAACATGTTCACCTTAGGAATGGATTTGGCATATATATATAATTTTCTCCACTTTTTTTTTTCTGTGGGTGTAAAATGCACAGGCGGTCTAGTGGTTCATCCTGACTTGGGATAAGCCACTGTGCTGTCACCCACATCTGGATTGATGCCAAGGCCACACCAGGATGGGAGGAGCTGTGTGTGCTCTGGACTGGCCACACAGCACTAGGGACCCTTGTGGGTGCAGCAGGGTCCTGGGGATTTTGTAAGGTTGGAGGAGAGCCTGGAAGGCATATAGGGGCCAGAGAAGGGCTTTTCTTCTTGACTCTTAAATTGCCGATGGGCACATTTGACTACAAATGCTCCATTGGAACAAGTTTCTGGTACATTCGAGAGTAGCTCTGGATTCCCCTTTCCCTTGAGCTTCATTGTCAAAATACCAACAAACGTGATGGCTTCAGAAGGAGTATGTGTGTGTTTGGGGGATATACAAAGTCCCCCAGTTTCCTGTGAACCTCCAGAGGAGTGGGGGGTGAGAAAGGGTTCTGGCATATTCGCATGAGCAGCCCTGGAGAAAAGGGTGGCCAGGTCCATTTCTGGGAGCCTCTGCAAATGCTCATTCTCATGACTTTATAGAGGGGAGACCAGAGAGGACTAGCCAAATAAGGGACACAGTCTTGGGGTGCAGAATGCAAGAAGAGAGACTCTTAACCAGCACCTGAGGCTAGGTCCAAAAGGCTCTAAGATGATGTGTGGGGAGGACAGAAAGGAAAGGAGAGCCACAGACTAGACAACCTTGGCCACACCCACTACAAAAGGACCAGGGGGCCTGTGTGCTCCAGACTTGAGGCAATGGCCTGGGCCAGACCATCCCCACAGCAGGATTTAGAGAAAGGACAGAAGGCTGGGACCAGAGCAGAGAGGGAGCTGGGAGAAATAGTGGGGACTTAAGTACATGGAGTGCGAGGTACCCATGGCTTGATGAAAGGTGCATTAGAACAAGGTGTAGCCAGAAACACGGGAACTGACAGCACCCTGCAAATCTACCAGGCAGCAATCGAAGGAACAAGAGAGAAACAGCGAGAGAAAGAGAGAATCAACAACTGTAACACACTCTGCTCTCAGAAAACTGATCCATCTGCAGTCCCCAAATGAAAAATTGTGCAGCAGATCAGACAATGCAATCAATAAACTGTAGTTGCTAAAAATGAGCCCCGAACTCTACACACCAGGGAGAGGGGGCTGTAGGGATGTCGTTGGACAGTAGGAAGAATAACTGCGTGAGCTACTGGACAGGAAGGTGCCATCACTTCCCAAGAACAGAAGTACTATCGATGGGCTTCCGTCCCCCCACACTCGCCGAGCAATAAGAAATTGCAACAAAATCTGCCTCCCTGTGCCCCGTTTATTTTTTAACACTTACAGATTAAATAGTGCCTTTCTAAATAACCCCCAGGTTAAAAGAAAATTAAAATGAAATTATGATATATTTAGAAATGAAAGATAATGCATGCATTAAATGTCAGAATTGTGGGCTGTAGTTCAAACAGCGCTTCAAGGTATATTTTTAGACCCAAACACATTTATCAGTAAACAGGAAAGGTTGAAGGATCATTGAGACAAACATTTGACTCAAAACTTACACACACACACACACACACACACACACACACACACACACACACACACACGGAAAGAATAGAGGTAGCTACAAAAAGCAATAAAATACAGAAAAATAAACCATACCACCAATTCTAAGTAACTGAACATGTTAAGAAAACAAAAAACTGGGGCCGGAGAGATAGCATGGAGGTAAGGCATTTGCCTTTCATGCAGAAGGTCATCGGTTCAAATCCCGGCATCCCATATGGTCCCCCATGCCTGCCAGGAGCAATTTCTGAGCATGGAGCCAGGAGTAACCCCTGAGCACTGCTGGGTGTGACCCAAAAACCACAAAAAAAAAAAGAAAAAAAAAACTGGTTCATGGGAAGATAAAGAAGATAGAGGTCTGAGAATAAACAAGGAGAAAGGAAAAAACAGGAACAGAAATGGAAATGATGAAGCTACAGACCAAAAGTATCATCAGATGACTCAAAAACATTGGCATAAATTCCGAGTAAAAGTTAAGAGAGATTGGTGGGAGGAACCTAATAAAATAAATACATTTTCAGTAGAAAAAAGTCAAAACCACCATCAAAGGAAATGAGATCATGATGAAACCAATATATAATTGGACCAAAATGTGAAAATGTTAGTTTAAGGTCTTTTCTCTGAATTTCCCGGGAAGGTTTTATAGGTGACTTCATTAACTTTGCGAAGACAAATCACTCCTTATCTCTACAAGTTGTTCCAGAAAATAGAAAATAGAGAGAAAGATGCCTGACTCATTTTGTGAACCATCGGATCCCAGTCTCTGAAATCCCTAAACTTAGTAGTATATTCATTAAAAGGAAAATGGTGTCATTCTGTCAAACGGGTGGAGCACATGCTTCTTATCAAGTTCAAAACTGATGTATGATTTGGAAACAAATAAACATAACCAATGCAGATTGGGGGTGGTATTTGCTAAAGTTTGCATCACCAAAAACGACTTAAACATTAAGTTTTATTAATAGATTGGGTCAGATAAGCAGACTTCATGGAGAAACATTAGCCTGAAGCCCTGGAATGCTGGGAGCAAGGTGTTTCAGCTGTGACCCTCACAATTCAAAGCTGGAACTGACAAATACCTCCAGGTTCTCAGAGAGGGGCCAGAGAGATAGCATGGACGTAGGGCATTTACCTTGCATGCAGAAGGACGGTGGCTCGAATCCCAGCATCCCATATGGTCCCCTGAGCCTGCCAGGAGCAATTTCTGAGCAGAGAGCCAGGAGTGGCCCCTGAGTGCTGCCGGGTATGATCCAAAGAAAAAGAAAAGTTACCTTAAGGTAAATCTTACACTACATGGGACCGCTACATAGGGCAACAGAGTTGAGGACAGCATCCCCAGAAGTCAGGATGCTGCACATTCATGGTGAGTCCCAAGTGCAGCTATCATCCCCAGACACATCCCCAGCTTTGCTCATCACTACAGAGGAGCCTGGAAAATATCATATTTTGATTTCAGGCCTGGCCAGAGTGGGAGATTGGACCTGAGAGATTCTGTTTGTCTCTTCTGTCTATGCCCTCTTTGTACAGCCTTGGAACCCATTGCACTGTTTGGGCTGGAGAGATGGCACAGTGGGGTGATCTTTGTCTTACAGACCTCTTAACATTATTTATGGCTCCCTGAACACCACTAGGCATGATCCCTGAGCATAGAGCTAGGAGACAGTCCTGGGTACAATTGGAGTGTGTCTCAACATTCCCCCATTATAATTATATATCACATATATTATTCTATGTTATATATTTGTCATAATTATAACTCCTTATAATTATAACTGTGTTGGTAGACACCGTAACCAACAGAATGATGTTCTGTTGTAGTCATTATGAGGGCTAGTAAGTGCAAGGATACTCTATCATTTAAGAATAGTTTCTTTATATTAATATTCCATTTGAAATGCAGCAGAATGTCAGGCAGCACTTATAAAGGCAGCTAAGAGTATGTCAAATGTGCAGTATCTCTAGTGCAAAAAGAATAATTTCAACGTCAGAAGGTCGTGAGGGAATTGAGACTGTATTTCTGTATTCAGAAGACTCTGGTTCTTCCTCAGTTACCTGTCCACTTCAGCCTATTTCATCATTTTCATTGTGTTTCTGACATTCTTGGATAAACCTCTTCAATGGCAGCAAAGAGCAATGGGACGGGTAGACTTGATCACATCAAAATGTGGGACATGGCAGCAATGAAGATGGAGATGGGGCAGCAGGAAGGGTCTGTGTGCATGGCTCTAAACTTGGGAGGGGGCCCCAAGCCACAGCACAGTGGGGAGGGCATTTGCCTTGCATACAGCATCCCATATGGTTCCACAGAGCACTGCCAGGGGTAATTTCTGAGCACAGAACCAGGAATAAATCCTGAGCATTGCTGGAAGTAACTAAAAAAAAGTAGAAAAAAAAGAAAAATTGGGACCAGAGAAATAGCACAGCAGGGAGGACGTTTGACTTGCACAAACACCCAAAAATAATCAAATAAACAAAAAAAACTTGTGAGAGATAAAGAGCTAGTCTCTCAAAGATGTGCCCACCAGAGGAAAGTGATAGTTATCCCAGGAGGACAGTGGAGAAAATGTGGGCAAACACTTTACAAAAGGTTGAACCCCCTGGTCTAGGCAGCAGAGAATGGGACTCTCCCCACTTAGGGAGTCCACTAAAACCATTACAGTTAAACCAGCCTCCCAGGAAAGCAGAAATTCAAAGACAGTGAGACCAGAGCCCAGCTCAGTTTTGAGGCTGTGCTAGACCCCAGAAGTTCTGGACAAAGTGGGCACCAGACCCATTGCCTGGGGGGCATATCCATGTAAAATACTAAGCAGGATAGGGCACTCATTTTTAGCTCCAAGAATTTGGGGTTCCATTTTTGAAGGTGCAGGCATCACATATCTGACTGCAGAGAGGATGCAAGGTCTGTGTGGTGATCCTGGGAGGACCCGGCAGAATGAGGCAACAGAATGGAGACTTAATTCTTTGTGGGGTTTTTTGTTTTGTTTTGTTTTTTTGAGGGTGGGGGTTCCACAACCAGTGGCACTCAGGGTTTCCTTCTAGCTCTGTTCTCAGAAATTACTCCTGGCAGGCTCAGGGAACCATATGGAATGCCAAAGATTGAACCTGGGTTGACCACTTGCAAGGCAAACTACTCTCCCTGATGTGCTATCTATCGCTCTAGCACCAAGGATGTGATCTTAACCCTAACAATCTGAGTTTATAAGTGCAATTTGTGAAGAGAAATTGCCAGGCTGGTTGGAATCAGGACTTTTGTTGCCAGGCATGTGGGAGAGGGTGGGATGGGAACCCTAACATGGACCCCTTTGACAGCAAACGGACTTGTCTGACTACCCAGAAGAAAGCACACAGGTAAGAGGGTCATGTTCACCATGACCTACCTCAGTTTAAAAAAAATTGTTTTTAAGCACTGGGGCCATTTTTCTAATAATGTGTTTTCCCCGTGTAGCATGCCAGAGCCTGTGTTGTTTCGGCTTTACGTGCTGTTCTGCTGCTGAACTACCCTGTGGCACATGAACGAAACCCTCCCAGCATCCAGCCTTACAAACACCTGTACTTAGGTGTAGACTTGTTTGGGGTTTGGGAATAAAACAGTGTCGGAACCCCATCTTTTCCTAACCAGAGAATCTGCCAACAACTCCTTTCTCCCTCTTTACATCCTGGCTCAATCCCAGAGTAGCCCGGAAGGGCAGTACCCACCACCACCTCAATGGATTCACTGCTACCCCCTCACTGGGCCCCAAAGAAAACACCCTGGACATTTCTCAGGCCCCTCATTCACCCACCCTACGTCTGTCCAGATAACCTCATGGGCTCTGTTTCATGGGAGTGAAATTATAAGTGTTCTCATCCCTCGGGTGTCAGTGCTCAGGTGATCCTGAGGACCCTCCATAGTGAGCTGCTGGCTGCCTGAGACTGGCTCTGGCGCCCATCTCCCTATCTATGAACGAGACACTAGAATGAGATGGGGCCACATGTTCCTCCTAGGGTTTTCTGTTCACTCCTGAGCCTCAGGTGCCCACTGAACCCCCCTGCAGGGTGCCTCAATCCTCAGGTCTCTGTGTGAAAGGATGCAGGTGCTGAGTCTCTCCCCACATCTCAGTTCTGCCCAGAAATTATGGGGGGCATGCTGACCCTTCATGGTGCCCTCTCACCCTGTTCCTGTCATTGTCCTCTGATCTCTCCTTGGCAGCCCTGGGGTTCCTTCCAGTCATTTTGAGGGTGTATTCTTTAGCACATTCAGAGGCCCAGTCTTGACTCCCCTCATAACCAGGGGTAAGCTCTGGGCCTCGGGGTCTTCAGTTTAAGGCCATGGAGGAGCCTGAAGCCACCAGAACTACTGTCCCCTGACCCGAACGCATATTGGGGCATCTCCCCTGGCCAAGCTAGGCTGGGGCCCTGCACACCTGCTCAGAGCCCCCCAAACGTTTATCCTGGTTGGCAGCGTCCATTCATCCATCCATCCATCCATCCATCCATCCATCCATCCATCCATCCGTTAGCTGTGAACAGAGCCCACTTCCCCTGAGGACTTCCAGGCAAATTGATTTAGTATCTTTTCTCACTACACAAATAAACATTTATTTTTAGTTTAAGTCCCCTAATTTATGGCTGAATATTTACTGTGGCATATGCTTGTTCCCCTCTCCCCAGTACTGCAGGACCATCGGCGCTTCAAGAGACTTTAATTTTCTCATTTGAAAAATTAATGAGTCTTTATTTTTTTATATTTATTTACTCGTTTAAAATTTATAGCTTGTTTAGTGTTTAAAGGCATCTAACATGAGGTGAAAAGCACAGAGAATCAGAGGCATGCTCCTGAGGGAGGTACACAGAACATCAGAGCAGGAGGGACTCAGGGGACCCTGGCAATGTTCGGGCTTGGTCTTTGGGGCCAGTGAGATATTTCTGGGGATACCTCAGAGGGATGGCTGGGACTGAGGTGAGTGTCTCCCCAGCCTGGTGCTAGCCATCCAGGAAAGATGCTGGACCTGTAGCTCAGTGTACCCTACCTAGGCCAGGCAATAGAGAGCCTGGGGGCCCACCCAGGAGGCTTCTGCTTCTTCAGTGTGGGGGTCCTACCTAATGGTGCTCAGGTCTGAGGTGTGCTTCCCACTGCATGCACTATCCTGCTTTGACCTTAACAAAGGCCCACCTTATCCTCTCCCCCTGTAAGTAGGGGGCCCCCAATGGGTGCTGAGCTGCTTGGCATGCTGGGATGGGGGCATCTCAGTGCTGTCCTCATTGCTCTGCCTCACCGTGTCCCTCCCTGATGATAGTGACTGTCAGTGGAAAGGCCTGACTCTCCATATCACTGTCATGTCTTCCTCCACATATCCCACACCATACCTGTTGGTGCTCAGGGATGACTAATGACAGCTCAGGGATCACTCCTAGCAATACTCAGGGAGCCATATATAGTACTAGGGACTGAATCAGGGTCAGCTGAGTGTTCATCAAGTTCCTTAGCCCTGTCCTGTCTTTCTACCCTACCTATATATTCTTCTACTGTTGTCTCCTATATGAGACAGTGTTGTATATGTAAACATTTTATGGGATTATTATGTTACTGACCCTACCCTGATCAGTGATTGTGCCCTACCCTAGGGTGTGACCTGGCATTCTGCCCCCATCCTACGGTAGTACCTGATTCTGATCCCATCATTGGGTGGTATCTGATCCCACCATTGGGATTCTGGGGGATAAAAACAAGGGTTTGTGGAAGGCGAGGGACTTTTGACTGGAACTGATGCTGAGGCTTTGGACTTCAGTCTTGTCCACCGAATAAAGCTGATATTTCCACAAGCCTGACTGTCTGCGAGCTGTTTACCCGTCTCTTCACCTCAGAACAGGGTGCCGGCTGAACAGGGTGGCAGATGTGTGCTCCGAGCTGGAGGGGAAAGACCTCATCCTCCATCCCTCCATCAGTCAACCTCTTCAGGGGCTGACTTGCAACAAGACAGGAACCTTTACTCCAGGTCCTGTGCATCTCTGAACCTGCCTTTGCTCTTCTCCTACCTGTTTGTTGCTGAGTGTTTCTGTGTGGGGCTGTTTCAGGGAGAATCCTAAGGGTGAGATCAGGAGTGGGGAGCCTGTGTCAACCACCCCAAAATCATTAAGGCAGGGTTAGGGGAGGCCTCTGACCTCAGGGTGAGGACTTATGCACTTCACCCCAAGGTTGGAGATGAAGTGGATCTGGTAAAGGGGTGGGAGGGAGGGCTGACAGCCAGACCTCAAACAGGGGCTGACTCTTCTCTGTTCAGCCATTCTGGGGATACCCCATGCTCTGGAGCCACAGGAAGGGGGGCTCCATGTGCTCAGGTCTAGAGGAAAACAGGTCCAGTATCAGGGAACAAAAGAGGGAGGGAGGGAAGGAGGGAGGGAGGGAGAGACAGAGAGAGACAGAGAAGGAAAAATATGCCTATCTCTCCTATAAGGACCAACCCAGGGGCTTCTAGTCCTCACACCCCTTTACAAGCCTTCTCCCTGTCCCTCCTGCTCTAGGCAGGAGGCCCAACTCAACAACACCTCACTGTGCTGAGCAGAAACACCTAGTGTGCAGACCTTCCCCTGACATTTGTACTGAAACTCAAATAACACATTCTTGTATCTTCTGAAGGAAAACACACACGCACGCACACAAACACACACACACACACTACAGTCATTTCAGCTGGTGTTTGATTTTCCAAGATCAAAAAAAAAAAAAATCTAAACAATAAAATTCTATTACCCAAGTGCTTCAAAGGATCGGCTGCTTCAGCCAAGGCTGTGGGTCTGTGTAAAGACATTTTCTTTTTGGGAGGGAGGCGGAGGGGAGATCAACTTTTTTTAATAGTGTTCAAAAAGCCATGGAGTTTCCTTTGTTCTTGGCAAGTCCGGGAATGGCTGTGGAACTGGCTTCCCAGTCTATCAGGTGTCACTGAAATCCTGACAGGGATCTGGTTTGTTCCAGAGCAGCAGAAGACTTCGCACTGGGGTTGATTTTCTGAGGGTCAGGAGCCACATGTCGCTTCCCCCAGGGACCCCACGTCCAGCCAGCTCCTCCGCTGTGTCCCTGGTTAGACTCCTGAGTTGGTCACATTGACTCTGGAGAGAGGCAGTGACACTGTCCCGCCAGCCACGTGTGTCGGATTAGCTTATGGGTTATGACAGAGTTTGTTGACTGAGCAATGAGCCTTGCACAGTAATAGCATCTCTCTGGACAGTCACCCCTTGTGGGCCCCTGGGACTACTGTTTGCAGAGTCCAATCTGGCCTGGGTAAAAAGGTCAGAGCTTCTCGAATGATCCACATGCTTCCTTGTGGATGGGTCTCACTGCAGTTACACCGTTGCTGTCCGGAGACTGCGCTCAGACTGGTGAGCCAGGGCCAAGGGAAGATGAGCCTTGTCCTGCCAGCTCACTGCCCTTCCCTTCCCAGATCTTTAACATGCCCCTCAGTTGGGTCTATGTATCACAAAGGCTTCATCAGCCAGGCCCTGAAAGGATCAGCTCTGGGGAGGCAGGAGGAGAGGAGGGACACAGTGAGGGAGGCTGCATGGAGGAGGGAGAAGTAGAGAGACAAGGTGAGGAAGGCTGCAGAGAAGAGGGAGAGGAGGAGGGACACATTGAGGGAGGCAGCACGGAGGAAGGGAGATACAGTGAGGGGGGGCTGCAGGGAGGAGGGAGAGGATGAGGGCTATAGTGAGGGAGGCAGAGCATAGGACAGCTTTTGCCCCATAATCCCCCTTTAGCTGGGGTGCAGTAGAAGCATTTGATACAGGGATTCCCAATGCCTGCCCTGGTCTCAGGCTCCAGTCTCCCTGCTGTTTCCTTTTCCTGTCTCTCCCCACCCCTGGCTGCAGCCTGGAGCTCTTCATCAACTGGGCCCTGCCTGAGCCCAGGACTAATGAGCATGATCACTTATGCCCGAGAGAGTATGTAAATCTGGCCGTTTCTCGCTCTGAAAGAACCTTCTCCATCTTTCTGGGACTACAGCGCTTTCTTAGTAAACAGATTTTCAGTTGATTATGTTTCCATTTAGAAACGTTCTTCTCCTGGTGCCAGATTGCTCTTCACGGCAACGGCCTCATAAAGAGCATTTTATTTACCTTGAAATCGGACTCTGTTGGAAGCAGCCGACAGACGGTCCGGGGGAGCTGCCATATCCGGGGCGCAGAGGGGCAGCAGGACACGGCAGTGCTGTCTGGGTATACTTTCTTAACTCTGGCCGCTTTCCCTGGTTCTGGCCTTTTGCTGAGCTGCCAACACCGTCAGCAAGTCTGACCCTTGGGCCTCTTGCTCTGGGGGATGAGGCACATGGTCCTTTCACCGTTCAGTCCTAAGGGCTGAGCGCAGGCAGATAGGAAGGTCCATTGCAGGTCCAGGCGTCGAGGGAGCAGAGCTGAGTTAGTGAAGTGGGAAGTGAGAGAGCCCAGCTTGGGCTTCAAGGAGAAGGGTGGGTTCAGCAGATCTTGGGAGCTGCCCTATAGGCAGGACGTAGTGGGCAGAGCCCCATTGGCAGGTCCCAGGGGCAGGCTGTGGGCAGGCCTTAGGACTGAGCCATGCAAGGACCATGTGCCTCGTCCGCAGAGCATAGGCAGGGTGCAGTGGACAGGTTGCCATAGGCAGGCAGCTGATACGTTGCATGGTTTATCCTTCCCATGCCACAGGAGGAAGTGCTATAGTTGCTGAGGCCAGAGAAGAAAGGGCTTAGCACTAGGTGATGCCAAAAGGAGGTAAACTGGGTGGGATGGGATGGGACAGGAGTGCACAATGGGGCAGACAGAGATTTTCAGAGCCGAGTACTATGAGCACTATGCTGGTCGGGCCCACAGAGAGCAGAACCAATGGAGTGTGTCTATCTGGGCATCAGCTGAGACAGGGGAGCAGTATTGGCAGGGGAGCAGTACGGGGTAGGGCAATATCTGCTCTCTGCAGTCTGGACACCCAAAGAAGCTTCCCTAGAACCAAGGGCTCGAGGTGCTGGGTTTATTTTGAGTCCAACAGTCCGAGAATTAGGAGCATGGGTCGGGTTTGGAGGAGCTATGGCCCCGGGCAGAGCCCCAACCCCCACAGTGGGGAGAAGGGCCAAGACTGGGCTGGTGATTTCCCCCACACTCACTGTCCTCCTCCAGTTGGATAGCAGCCCCTTGAGGACAGGGTCACCCCTCGGGCACTCTCTCTCACTGACACATGCTCTCCACTGCTCAGGGGTCAATAAAAATGTGTTGGATGCCTCATTGATCCAATAAACTTTTGTCGATGCCAATAGAGCCTTGCTCTGGATCAGCTGTGGGCGAATCGATCCTTCGTAAAATTGAATCTTAGTTCAAGTGTGGCTGGGATGTTTCGCATCTCAAGGAGCTGCCAGTGCCTCTTTGGGGATTGAGGGGCAGAGATGAAGGGATGGACCATGCAGGAACCAAAATATCAAGTGCAAATCTTTAGAGCTGGGCTAGCATTCGGGTTGCTGCACCGGCTGTATCACACCCCACACTGGCTGTATCACACCCCACACTGGCTGTATCACACCCCACAAAGGCCCCCATATCACCTCATACTGGTTGTATCACACCCCACACTGGCCATATTATACCCCACACCAGCTGTATCACACCTCACACAGTCCCCATAAATATTCCATACTGGCCCCATCACGCCCCACACTGTCCACATCACACCCCACACCTGCTATATTTCATCCCACACTGGTTCTATCATACCAACCACATCACACCCCACCCTAACAGTGGCTGTCTGAGCAGTATTGTCTGTATTCACACAGACTGAGCAGATGTGTTTGAATGAAAATGTTATTTCAGCAATTGCTTGTGGGCAAGGTCTCCACTGGGCCCCACTGCATGTCATATGTCAGGTTAAGAAGCATTAAGAAGCCATCAGAGGACCAGTGCAACAGCACCGTAGGGAAGGCATTTGCCTTGCAAGTGGCCAACCCAGATTTGACTAGCCCCAGCATCCTATAGGATCTCCAAAGTCTGCCAAGAGTGATTTCTGAGCAGAGTCAGGAGTAACCCCTGAGCACTGCCAGGTGTTAACCCAAAAAACAAAAATATAAAAAGAAACAACCAGAAAGGCCTCCTAACTGCAGAAACTCCCTCTGGAAGGCCCCTGGCTCAACTCTCCTTCTGATGTATATGCCCAGATATGTAGTGGCATTGCCTAGACTGGGCCCCAGGGCACTGCCACAGGGCATGGGCTGTGCATGTAGCACTGTGGAGTGGGAGAAAGATGTGGTGGAGTGACTTGTGAATGGTTCTGCGCTGAACCCGGTCTTCTCCACAGCCCTGGGCAGCTCAGGCTCCTGCCTGAATTCTAGAATAAGATGTAAGAACTTGAGGGGAGACCAGGCTTTTGGGACCCCCATCTTAGGTGGTGAGAATATAAGAAAGAGAATCCAGAGGTATTGCCCATGCTTTCCGGCTTTTACCAGCCACTTTTTCCAGTCCCCACACCTCAGGAAAGGTTTAACAGCCCTGGGCATCTGCCCACTGCCTCGGATGCCACTTCCCTGTGGGGCTCAGCTGGACTGAAAGGGGTGCAGGGCAGGCACTGATACTAGGAGGAGGGCTCGCAGCTGCCTCGCACTTGGCAGTACGTGGAACTCTGAAACCGTGACCCCATTTGGCAGAGCTCGAAGCAGGGCCTCAGCGGGGCAGCATCCAGCCATGTCCCAGCCCTCCATGCCCTGGGCTCTCTGCCATGGCCATCTCCGCCCCTGCACGCTACTTCCCTCCATCCTCCATGAAGGCCGGGAAGGCAGTGGGGCCCGAGCAGCTTGGGCCATGGCACCATTGCCATGCAGGGTCCAGGACTATGGGTTCAGCAGAGGTAAGAAGGGCTGGGTCCACCTGCAGTTTATGGGGGGACAGTGGAGCAGTATTGCTCACATGATGCTAGAATTCCCACAAATCCCCAGCATCATGTGCTCCCTGGGAAGTGGGAGAATATAGCTGTATTGCACAGGGCACCCAGTTGAGTCTGTATTGTAGAACTGGTTTAGAACCTAAGTACGCACTGTACCTTACAGGGCATCTGAATGGGACTCGGGCACAGACTGGTAGCAGATTCCCAGGCAGAAATTCCACAGTGTGGTACTTCACCAGTTCTGGACCATGAACAGATTCCATTTGGAAGATGCTCCTAGATGGCCACAGCCACAGAGCAAGCTGGACCATCTGCTGACCTCTGTTTAAAATGTGAGCACGAGGGCCCAGAGAGATAGCACAGCGGTGTTTGCCTTGTAAGCAGCCGATCCAGGACCAAAGGTGGTTGGTTCAAATCCCGGTGTCCCATATGGTCCCCCGTGCCTGCCAGGAGCTATTTCTGAGCAGACAGCCAGGAGTAACCCCTGAGCAATGCCGGGTGTGGCCCAAAAACAAACAAACAAACAAAAAAATGTGAGCACGACTCTCCCCACACCAGGGAGGTGGCTTTCAGCATGGCTACACCAAGAGAGGCTCAGGCAGCCCTGGGCTCCCACACATAGCACTGAGATCAGGGTGTGAACTTGTCCTGGTGATTTTCTGCCCGCACTCCTGAACTTTGGTCATATCAGTGTTCCGGATGTGTTCTGCTCCTGTTGAGGTGAAGTTGCATGTTAGTGCTTGAAGGAGAAAGTATTTTATCTCTCTGGAATCACCTAAAGAAATAGAGACAACCTTTAAAAAATTAATTTTAAGAACAATCACTCCTGCTGCAATGGGATGCTGGAGATGGAACCCAAGTTGGATACATTCAAGGCAAATGCCCTCCCCACTGTCCTATTGTGCTAGTTGCTTTATTTCTGGGAGGACACACCTGGTGGCGCTCAGGGGTCACTCCTGGCTCTGCACTCAGGAATCATTTCTGGGAGGCTCAAGGGTCCATCTGGGATGCCAGGGATTGAACTCAGTCATGCCCAAGCCAAATACCCTTCCTGCTGTGTTATTGCCCCCCCTATCCACTCATCAGCTTTTTCCAAGATCTTGGTTACTTGGTTACTGCAGTTTTATTGTGTGTTTATTTGGGGTTTATTTGGTGTGCGGTGTTTATTGTGAAGAGCACTGCGGTAGGAATATCAATTTCTTGTCGGCGTTATCTGTGTTCCAGGTGGATGCCAAGAAGCAGAATTTTGGAATGAGAGCTCTAGCCTTATCTTTTTGAGACTTCTCTCTCCCAACTGCTTTCCTTCATAACTTAGCCATAAGAGATTACTGGCAGCCATGGAGGAGGAGGGGTCCAAGCAGGAATTGGGCCCAGAAGTAGCTAGTTCTTCCCTTTGGTGTGTTCTGGTTTTGCTGGTGTGAGATGTGAGGTGGTGGCTCAGTGTTTGGACACCATTTCACATGCCACGGGTCCTCTGTACTAATGATGAAATGTCTGTCATCTCTTCCCCTCCAGTTTTCATGGGAATCTTCTTTGTTTTTTCAAGTTTAGCAATTGTATATATCTTTTTTTTTTTTTTTTGGTTTTTGGTTTTTGGTTTTTGGGCCACACCCGGCGGTGCTCAGGGGTTACTCCTGGCTGTCTGCTCAGAAATAGCTCCTGGCAGGCACGGGGGACCATATGGGACACCGGGATTCGAACCAACCATCTTTGGTCCTGGATTGGCTGCTTGCAAGGCAAACGCCGCTGTACTATCTCTTCGGGCCCGATTGTATATATCTTGAATCTTTTAATCAGATGTGTGCCATATTTTTGGCATCTTTCTTATTCTAGTTGCTGTTTCCCCCCACCCCCTTGCAGAAGTCTAGTCCTAGGAGTTTTGTTCCTCACTTTTCTTGGCGAGTCGCTCTGAGTCATCGAAGATGCCTCTTGGGAATTCTGAGAGTATTTTCCTCAATGTTATTTTCTTGGGCTCTGGGTCTAATCCAAAGGTCTTTAGTCCTTTCCAATGACGTTTGTGCTATGGCATGAGCCAAGGATCCAGCTACATTTGCATGTGATTTCATACCTGGATCCTTTGTGCAGCCAGGGCTGGCTGGCTCAGAGTCTGTTGCGCTGTTGCGCTGAGCTGCCTTTATTCCAGCACTGCAATCTGGGTTACTGGAGCTATAGAATGAATCCTCTTTCCCTGCAGAATTGTTCTAGATACTTGCCTTAAACCATCACCTGCCTCCCTTTCCTCACACTTTCCTCATTTGGGGAGGGGGTGGTGAGAGGGCCCACTCGTGGCAGTGCTCAGGGGTTACTCCTAGCTCTGCATTTAGAACCTACTCCTGGTGGTACTCGGGAACCCTAATGGGATGTCGTATATCAAAACCAGGTCAGCCATGGACAAGGCCAGCGCCCTCCCCACCGTCCTACCTCTCTAGCCCATCTGTCCATCTTTGGGTTGAGCATGAGCGCCAAACAGTATAGACAGAGCAGAGAACAGAGAGATCATGAAACGGTGGACAAGATTTGTTACCTCAGAACTATTTAATGAGGTGCCGGAGAGATATCACAGCAGTAAGGCATTTTGCCTTGCATGCGACCAACCCAGGACCCAGTTCAATTCCTGGCATCCTATATGGTTCCCTGAGCTTTACAGGAGTAATTTCTGAGTGCAGAGATAGAAGTAACCCCTGAGAATCCCCGGGTGTGGCCCCCAACCAATCAAATAATAAATGAATAAATAAACTGGGGGTGTGGGTTTTATTGGGGGTTTTTTGTTTGTTTGTTTGTTTGTTTTAAAAAGAACTGTTTAATGAGCTCCTAGTTCCTGATAGTTCCTTCATTAGTGCTTCAAGCAATGGTCAGGCAGGGCCCCTGTTAACCCTCAACTATGCTGCCCTTGCTTGGCACTTTCTGTTGTCAGTGCTAGCTGACATTCAGGACTGCAGTGCTCTCCCAGGCTCACTTGCTGCCATGTAGATGGAAATGGCTGGTGGGCCACATCCAGGGCAGTGGCAGCAGGCAGGATCCCTGGAAACTGTGCCAGCTCTGAGACTTGCCTGGTCTTATATGAACCTCAAAAAAAATGTTTTTTTATTTTTTTAATTGAGACCATTGTGAATTACAAGTCCTTCATAGTTGTATTTCAGGCATTATAGTGTCAAGGAATTAAGGCTATTCCCACCACCAGTGTTGACCTCCCTCCATCAGAGTTCCCAGCATGAATCCCATATCTCCAACTTTAGCCCCCTAGTCTACCAGTGTAATAGGTCCATTTTGTATTTAGTTTATTATAGTTTGGATCTCTTGATTCTATTGTCATTGAGTTTGGCTTGAATCTCAAAATTTTTAAAATTTCAAAAGCTGACAAGTGTCAAATCACCAATCACAGGAACTGGAGCAACAGCACAGCAGGGAAGGCGTTTGCCTTGCATGAAGACACCCTGGTTTCGATCCCCGGCATCCCATATAGTCTCTGGAGACTGCCAGAAGTAATTCCTGAGTGTAGAGCCAGGATTATACCCAAGCACCACCAGATATGGCCCAAACCACCCCCAGATCCCCAATCACAGACTCTCCTTGGTTTCTCACCTGACTCCAGCCACTCCCACACCTTCTGGAGGTGATTCCAGTGCAAAAGTCAGATCTGCTGAGTGGTTCTGTGCATTCGGCTCATGGAAGAAAGGGGGCAGGCAGAACCCTGGGCACCCCCTCAAAGATGCAAAGTGAAATGGTCCAGGGTGGGGCCTGGGCAGTGGTGGTGTCCCCAGTGGCTGGCAGGATGCTGTAGGCCATGTCTTCCAGCTGTGCTGTGTCCTCTAACTCAGCCATGTCCTCTAGCCATGACATGTCCTTTAGCTGCCACTGTCTCCGGTTCATCCTCCGGTCTCCTCTAATGAAGCCATTCATAGCAATGCTGGGGGTGGGGGCAGTGTTCTCACTGGGAGCCTCCTGCAGAGTTCAAGATTTGATTGCTCCCCATTCTTTTCTGCACTCACAGCCCCAGTCAGAACCTTGGCTTGGGCAGCTCCCCACAACAAGTCTCATCACTGTTGGTCTGTCTGCGTGGTGCCTGGAAGTCCAGGGCACTGCGGGGCTTTCCTGGCACTGGCTCCTTTCTGGAGTCCCACGTGCTTCCCCTCAGGCCTTGGCTTATAGCACTGCTGTAAAAAGCCCAAAATTAAAGACAGATTTCTCCTTGGCTGCCCTGGGCTGTCATTCAGGGAACAAATCTGAGCAGGTCTGGTTCTCCGGGGTGCGGCCAGCTGCCCATTGTAGGGTTTTCTTGGTCAAGGCTACAGTGACTCATCGGGGTTCTGAGCGTGGAGAAGGTCACTGAGTAGCACACGTCCAGCAGCTGCCCCTGTCCTCTTCCAGTGACCCTCTTAGAGCAAACCTATAGGTGTTAAGGTGGGAGCATCTTGCCTCTGATCTGGTCTCCTTCAGATGGGCCAGGCTTATGCTACGATGCACATCCAAGGCAGTTCATGTTTTTATTTCAGATTCTTAAGTTGTTTGCCCCCACAGAGATTCCCAAGCTCCAAACCAGAGAGATTCACAGATGTTGGGGGGGTATCAAGGCAGCCTGGTAAGTCAAGGATGGGCTTTAGAAATTTGGGATGCATGAATTTCAGTAAATTTTCCTATATTTTTTTTTCTTCCTCTGCTACATTGTTAAACAGCACCAGCAAGGCCAGTAAAGGCTCAGCACAGAAACAAATGAATATATTTTTACCATTTGTGGAAATTATAGTCCTGAAACCTGGAAGGCCCGCGGATCACTGGCTGCTCTATTTTGGGGGAGTAACGGAGGAAGTATTTCAACCTGATTACTGCCTGTGGCGTGAGGAATTTCTGAGCATGCGACTGACCACCTGCCGCGACTTTATTTCCTCAGAGCTCCTTGAGTCATTATCAGAATCACCCAACAGTTTGAAATCAAAATGATGTCTCACTGCAAAATGTCAGCTATCTGTCGTAAAGAGATTACACGCCATTTTAAAATATAATTGCAGCCATGGCCCCCTCGCCTTCCTGTGCCCAGATGGCAGAGTCCTCGCCAGCCAGGTTCAGGGCTGGCAGATTAGAGAAGCCGCCTTCTATTTTAAGTCTCTTAATAGTTAGGATAATTATCATTCCACGTCCTGCCCTTTGCTGGCCGTCTCTTTCTTGGTCCTTCTTGCCCACCTTTTAATGCTGCCATTTGTGGACTCAGGGGTTGTGCCTGGCACAGGTTATTTATTCCCTCCTGAGCAGGGCTTGGGCCTGTGGCACGTCTCAGTGCCCCGTCCCTTCTCCCAGAGCCTGCCGAGCTCCTCTCCCTGTCACTGTGGACTTGGCAGCAGGCAGCTGTGTTTGGGAAGCGCCACAGTGTGATCCAGAGAAGGGCCTGGCTCCATGGCAACCTCGGCCTGCAGCAGGGATGACCTGGGCTTGGGAGAGGAAATGAGGCTCGCCCTGCTTTGCTCACTCACCTGGCATGGGGTCCTCGGTGGCCTAAGAGCAGCAGGAAAGTATTTCTGCTCAGAGCCTGCAGTTTCCAAGCCAGTGCAGGGGTGCTGGTGGGATTTTGGAAGAAGTCAGAGAGCTGGCCCTGCTGCTACATTCCATGAATTCTCTTCACACCTGTTGAAGCCACGAGGGCTATTTCTCTAGGGATTCAGTGACACAGGGTGCCCAGAAGGGCCCCATTGGCTACTTCTCCCTCTTTGTGAAGCAATTGTCCTATGTCTGTAATTCTTGAGGCCCTGTTCCTTGTCTTGCCCTGGACAGGAGTTTTCCTGGGCTCTCATTCCAGGCCTTCCTTCCCAGAGAAAAATGTGAGCTCTGGGTCTTGCATCTCGGCCGCCCTTGCCATGTGCTTATTTCCATTAGCCTTTCTTTTTTTTCTTCAGCATCTTGGCTCGTGGATTCATGCGTGTTTGTTAACATAGTACTGGGATGCCAGGAAAACCTCAGGTTCTGCAATTGCTCCCCAGTTTCCATGCACTGTTGCCACAGGAATATCATCAGTGTTGGCACCTGCCAGACCTGAGCCTTCATCCCACCAACGCCCCATGTAGCATTTCACAGTAATTTCATGAATGTTCTTAAGGAGTCATTGGGGTGCCATATTGAGGCACCATATTGAGGCTGGTCCCTGTCTGTGGCTATGGATGTGCTATTCAGAGACTGTGAAGTCTATGTTGTTTGGTTTGGGTCTGTTGTGACTCACAGCAGGGTGGTTCATATCTATCACAGTTGCTCTTGTACCTATGCCAAGAGCCATTACTGGCTCATGTGATACTCAGGAGGTCTGTGTGGTCAGGAACAGCAAACTGATTTCCAGATTTGCTGATGCATCACCCCATGTGATGTCTGAGGCAATCTATGTCCAAACCATTGTTTACTGCTTTCCATGTCAGAACCCCGTGTTTACAGTCATTCACATCCAAACCCTGTGTTTATACAATTCATCTTCCAGCTCAATGATTCTATTCTCAGCAGCTGTTACTCTGCCTGTGAGGCCTTCCAGTGAGTTTCTATGTTGCCTACAAGTTTTTCAGTTCTGTCATTTCTGCTTGAAGTTTTCTCATTTGTACTCTCAGGTCCTCTTGAGTCTTATTGGCTGGCTGTTCTATGTTTTCTTGGAGTTCCTTGAATATCCTCAACACTTCCTCTCTAAAGACTTTATCAGAAAAGCTATAGAGATGACTAATAGTAGTTGGATCTTCAGAACTATCATCTTGGCTCACTAAGCATGGTGAGGTTCTGCATTACTTTTCCATTGTGACCTTTGCAGTGTGGTGGCGTTTTTTATCTTGTGATGGTGCTCATTAACTGGAAGAAATGTACATCCACAGAATGAAGCAGAACAGCTTCACTTTCCTCAGGATGCACTAACCCGGAGTGAATATGGCTCTTCTGAGTCAAAGAGGACCCCCACTGCCAAGATGTCTATCTTGGGGCCAGAGAGACAGCACAGTGGCGTTTGCCTTGCGAGCAGCTGATCCCAGGACCTAAGGTGGTCGGTTCTAATCCCGGCATCCCATGTAGTCCCCCATGCCTGCCAGGAGTGATTTCTGAGCAAATAGCCAGGAGTAACCCCTGTGCACCGCCGGGTGTGACCCAAAAACAAAACAAAACAAAAAATGTCTATCTTCCCAAACTCCATGCTTAAAGCCATTGGCTTCCAATGTCACTGCTCAAGGCTTCTGGCATACCTGGGCAGCTTAAAGTGCCAAGTGAAGGGGCCGGTGAGGTGGTGCTAGAGGTAAGGTGTCTGCCTTGCAAACGCTAGCCAAGGAAGGACCGCTGTTCGATTCCCCAGCGTTCCATATGTTCTCCCAAGCCAGAGGCAATTTCTGAGCGCTTAGTCAGGAGTAACCCCTGAGCATCAAACGGGTGTGGCCAAAAAAAAAATAAAATAAATAAAGTGCCAGGTGAAGCAGAGCATAAGGCAGGCACTGGCTGCAGTCAGGTGACTGAGGCCTCCAGCTCCGACAGGCCTTGAATAATAGAACAATAGTCCATAATCAAGTTTTCTTTTTCTTTCCGTCATTTTCACCACTGCTGATGACCAAATTAGATCCAACATCCCAGTGAGGTGACTATGACACTGAAGACAAGACCTGAACTGTTTCTAGAAGCTTCTTACCATCCCCTTGACAGAGACCCCCCCAACCCCTTGTTCTACCCTTCTCACTCTGGGTTTTCAGTAATTTCCCATTCAACAGCCCAATTTTCTGCAAACTGGTTTGTGTAGTAAAGTAGGTCTCAGTCCAGCCCAGCCCAGAGAGCTGCATTCTTTGTTGGTGTGGTGCTGGTTGTGATATGAAATTTACTCTCCAGTAGATGACCCAATGCTGAAGTGGTTTATAACTGTAATTATGGCATTAAAAACCATGCATAAGGCAACCAACCCAACTTCCTGTGATACCAAAACCAGTTCCCACTTGTCAACCTCATAATTCAGGGAAAAGAACCCTGAACTTTGCCCAGACAGACCGTACTTTGGACCTGCGTTGCTTATCTCTTTTTTCTGAAATGTAAGTTCGGTGAAAGTGTGGGCACGATTCTGTTGTGATAATTTTTTCTTCACATCTGTATTCTCATCTCATCGGCTTCCTAGTTGGCATTTAATAAATATTTGCTGAAGGAAAGAATAAATAAATCAATACGCAGACTTCTCTGGAATTTCGGAATAATGGAAAGTATGAGCACCTGTTTCTCTTGAAATTGAACAATTTCTCTGGCCTAATTGTTATCTACATTTAAGAATGTAGCTTGTTTCGTATGTGTTATTTAGAAAGCCCGAAGTGAACGTGTTTTGAATGAAACCTTGGCTTCCACGTTCTGTAGGAAGAGGCAGATTCGCACATTGACTCCATCCTAATAAGAGTCGACACTTCTATTGTGCTTCTGCACCAGACTGTTTTAAGCCCTTTGGACACATGAGCTCATTTCCTCCTGTGATCACTCTCAGTGTGTCATCTCAGAACCTGTGTCTGCCCTTGACACAGACCCTTCTGGGTCCCTGAGAGGCCGCACACTTCAGAATAATTCTAGGATGTGTTTGCTTGCCTTTCCCTCTCATGAAATTCTATTCTATTTTGTTTTGCTTTGGGGCCACATCTGGCAGTGCTCAAGGCTTATTCCTGGCTCTATACTCAGGGATCTCTCATGGCGGACTCACCCTATATGGATAGGGCTCTGGGGATTGAACCCAAGTCAGCTATGTACAAGGCAAACACCCTCCCCCACTGTACTATCACTCAAAACATATTATGAGATTCTGTTTTGTTCTGTTTTGCTTTGGCGCCACATCTGGCAGTGAACAGTACTCCTGGCTCTGCACTCAGGAATCACTCCTGGTTGGCTCAGAGGACCACATAAGGTGCCAGGGAATTGAACCCAGGTTGGCAACATGCAAGGCAAGTGCCCTCCCCACTGGACTATCTATCACTCTGGCTCTGTAATAAGACTTTATGGGGGCTTCTGGGCCTGGAGTAGGTGGGTGGCCAGTGGCCAGGGCTGCCCTGCCCTCTGCCAGCCGATAGGCCCCTGCCTTGCACATGCTTACAGACAGCATAGTTTCCCAATTGAGCTTGACCTTTACCCCTTATCGGGTCACCAAGAAATTCCCTTTCAGCCCTCCTGAAAAATCTCTTGTGCCAGCTGCTGGTACCACTAACAATCTTCTGTTGACCCCTGTGGCCACCCATCTGCTCACCTTGAGTTATGGACCTTCTGTGAGGTCATGTCCCGTGGCCTGCATTGGCCATGTAGCTGCCCAGAGTCACCGGCTCAGCCTTGAAGCCATGATGACAGGGTGCGGCCACCTTTCCCTGCAGACCGTCAATGTAAGTGTCACTTAGTGATAACAATCGCTGGTATTTGTTGCTAATAATAAAAGCGGAGCTCTTAGTACACACGAGGACCTAGGAGCACCCCTGTAAGCCATGAGCTGACACTCACTGATTGCTTGAGGACTTTGCTCAAGAGCTTGGAGTTGCCCTCCCTGTGCAGGGACTGTCTGTCCATGGCGGGTGAATGAAGCACATCAGCCAGTGGAGCTCTCTGGGCTGTGCTGCCATCAGAGTGGGATTCTGTAAGGGACCCAGTTCAAGGGAAGCCAGGCTCAGGCTCCAGGGACAAGAGAACGAAGACTGGGCCTGCTGTGTGCCCAGAACAGCAGGCGGGTGGGTCAAGCTCTTTGTAGAAGCTTTTGATAGTCTTCTTCCTTTTCCAGCCACATGCCTGTGAGGAGCTGAGTAATTTTATATCTTTTAGTTGAAACCTAATTGCAAGAAATTCAATGCAGAAACATATAAAGATTTGGTTGGCTTAGTCTTTTATTTCTTGGGTTTTTTTTTTTGTTGTTGTTTTGTTTTTGGTTTTGTCACACCCAGAGGTACTCAAGGGTTACTCCTGACTCTGCACTCAGAAATCACTCCTGGTGGGCTCAAGGGACTATATTGGATACTGGGAATTGAACCTGGCTTGGTCACATGCAAGGCAAACATCCTCCCCACTGTGCTATCACTCTGGCCCTAGATTTAGTTGAATTTTAATAAACCAGACATTGAGGAAGCTTGGAAAAATATAAAACAGGGGCAGGAGAGATAACACAGGTGATAAAGTCTTGCATCGAGCTGGCCCTGGTTTGATTCTGGGGCACCAGAATTGATCCCTGAGCACCACCAATTGTGGCCCAACTTCCCCTAATAGGGAACTAGAATAGAATAAAATAAATTTGAGATTTTTTTAATATCACAGTTCTTTTCCATAAATGATGGGGTGGTGGTAAGTATGATACTTTTATATGAATCCATAAATATTTTAAGAGCTCTCAGTTTTATTTTAGATAGATATGGATAAATATATAGACAGGTACAATAACTATAGAGAGATACAGATAAATATATAAACAGATACAATAAGTATAGAAATTCAAATAAATATATAGACAGATACAATAAATATAGACAGATACAAATAAATTATAGACAGATATGATAAATATAGGTAGGTAAAGACCACATACACACATTCATGTCCCTTTGCTGGAAACACAAGACCATTTATTTGACTGGAATTGGACTTTCAGAGTCGTTTTCAAGAAATACTGTCATGGCCAATATTTCAGAGGTCAAGAAGAATGTTGATTCCTCCTGTTAATGCTCTTTTTACTTCCAGGGTCCCCCTGTTTTCACTGCAGAAAGACCATAGAAAGGACAATTCAATGCAGTTTTACTTTGAGACAAAATATTAGTGAGCCAGAAGTTTATTTGGGTTTGGAGAAATCGGGGAATTGATTGATCCTCCTGCCTCTTCTTATTATGAATGTAGGTGTTGAAAGGGGTGAGCGAGAGGCAGATCAAACCGGCACGGAGACAGAAATGCACTCCTGGTGCCTCCCATCAGCTTCACTGACAAGGAATTTTTCTAAAGTCACAGTTTTCTAAGGGGAAAGACTGGGAGGGTCAGTTTGTCCCGGGAGTTCCCTTAACTCAGTGTTACTTCATGTCGACTTAAAGCAGAGCTGGTGAGAGACTCTTCCCCACTGGCGGGCATTGGCAAGCTGTTCACGGTGCTGTTTAAAGGACATCAAGGGCCCTTTTACTCTCCCTCTTGCCCACGCACAGACCCGAGTGCCAAGAGGAGCCACAGAGGAACCGTCAGGCCTTGGAAGACGGGGATGCCGGACTGTGATGGGAACTGGCAATAATCCACACAGCTTTGATCTATGCTGGCCCCTTGGGTTCCAGAAGCTTCAGGAACCCACAGGATGCTCTGTCGGTGGGCCAGAGCATCTGTCTTCCTCACTCCAAGCAGATGCTCATGCCCGGCTCCGGCTTCCCAGCCTGCCCAGAAGCAAGCTGTGCCCGCTGTGCCATACAAGGCAGTTCCTTGTCATGGCATCAAGGGGGAAGGGGTGCCTGTGACCTGCTGCCCACTTCCCTCCACAGCAAAGCTAAGGCCCAGACAGAGCATCTGGTCACATTCACCATAAGGCTTCTCCCACCTTCTTTTTTATATATATATAATTTCTTTATTTAAACATTGTGATTACAAACATAATTGTAGTTGGGTTTCAGTCATAACAAGAATACCCCCTTACAGTGCAACCTTCCCATCACCAATGCCCCCCATCACTTCCCTCCCCACCTTCTGCATATATTCGAGATAGGCTTTCTACATCCCTCACTCACTGACATTATTATGATGGTTCTCAGTGAAGTTATTTCTCTAACTGCACTCACCACTCTTTGTGGTGATTCATAGTTTGAGCCGGTCCTTCCGGCCCTCATCTCTGTGAATTATTTCAATGTCTTTACTTTTTCTTAAAACCCATAGATTATGAGACTATTCTGTGTATCTCTCTCTCCCTCTGACATATTTCACTCAACATAATAGATTCCATGTACATCCATGTATAGGAAAATTTCATGACTTCATCTCTCCTGTATAATATTCCATTGTGTATATGTACCATAGTTTCTTTAGCCATTCATCTGTTGAAGGGCAGCTTGGTTGTTTCCAGAGTCTGGCTATTATAAAAAGTGCTGTGATGAATATAGGTACGAGGAAGGAATTTTTGTATTGGATTTTTGTGTTCCTAGGGTATATCCCTAGGAGTGGTAGAGCTGGGTCAAATGGGAGCTCAATTTCCATTTTTTTGAGGAATCCCCATATTGTTTTCCATAAGGACTGGACTAGATGGCATTCCCACAAGCAGTGAATGAGAGTTCCTTTCTCCCCACATCCCCGCCAGCACTGATTGTTCCTGTTCTTTGTGATGTGTTCCAGCCTCTGTGGTGTGAGATGGTACCTCATTGTTGTTTTGATTTGCGTCTCCCTGATTATTAGTGATGTGGAGCATTTTTCCATATGCCTTTTGGCCATTTGTATTTCTTTTTTGACAAAGTGTTCATTTCTTCTCCTCATTTTGTGATGGCGTTAGATTTTTTTTCTTATTACGTTCTATCAGTACCTCGTATATCTTACATATTAGCCCTTTATCTGATGGGTATTGGGTGTTCTCCCACCTTCTGAGTGCCACAGTTCTTGGCAACCTTCCAAGCCATGCAGAGCCTAGTGGGCTGAAGGTGAAGCCAGCAGGGCCCCCATTCCCTTATGCCCGCCCTCAGATCTCATTCTGGCAGAGATTTGGGGGTCACTAGCCTAAGTGGATTGGTTCACACCCTGTTTTCCTCCCTTGACTCTTGCCCTAGCCTTGCTCTTACCACCACTGACCCCAGTAAGACAGCAGCAGGGTACCCATTCCTCCCTGATGATGCAGTAGCAGGAGGGAGCTGCTAGGCAGTCATCCAGAAGGGATAGAAAGGGGAACCTAATGGGCACCATGCCTGATGCTTTTCTTGCTTGTGAGTAGAGCAAGCCCAAGGCTTGGCCTCTCTCTCTGACAGCTCTGAGGCTCAGTTTCTGGGGGCAGCATAGGCCTCTAAGGGCCACAGATTGCTTTTGGGGCCCCATCCAGTGTTCTGGAAAGATGAAAACTGGACAGGGTGGAGAAATAGGAAAGAGAGAAGGAGTCCAACAAGCGATGGTCCCTCTATCTGCTCCTATGCCCACCTCTGGTTCTCCTCCTCCTCTACCCCCTCTCCCTCCTCCTCCTTTCCCACCTCCTCATCCTTTCATAGGTGAGGACACATGGAGAAATCTGTCATTCCATATTTCCACTCTGTACTTGAATGTTTTGATGGGACCCTTGAATCCTGCCCCAGAAACACATGGACAAGACCTTACATTGCCTTGACGATGAATGCCTGTGTGAGGAAACTCAGCCTGTGGGAGACACAGCCCGAGGCTGAGGGATGAAGAAACCATTCAGGGCCAGGGTCCGCACAGCTGTGTTTCCCAGATGATGCACATCAGCCCTGTTTCTCAGAGCAATTGTTCGAACATGATCCATTAGGTCCTGCACTTTGGTTTCTCCTCAGGATCTGAAAAAAAAAATGAAAACTTACTCTGGTGGTAAATGCATAAGCTTGGGGCATGAAAATGTTTAAATTTAATATAAAAAATAAGTTTTGAAAGGATGAAGATGAGTGGTTGAAATCAAAGGATGGTTTGCCCTGGGAAACTCAGTTGTCGAGAGAACAAAGCAGGGTTATGGGGGTGGGCAGGGATTGTTAACCCCCACAATTCACACACATATGTACAAACATAGGGGCTACCTGCCTCATAGCCCCTGTGCCCTGTTGCCTCTGGATACCTTTATCAAGTGGATGTTGTCACTGTGACTTGCTCCATTATATTCCAAGCAGAGAAAGGGGGGTATGGTCTGACCTCCATCAGTTAGGGTAGAGTGTTCCAGTCACCCTAAGTGTGGTATTCTTGAATGCCTAAATACTGGGAGCCCAGATTTTTTCCTATGCACAACAGAAGGGCCAATTTCTCCTGGTGGTACAGGTAGGACCCTGTCACCCCTGAATTTGGACCTTCCCCTCAACTAATGGGTCCAGCTTCAGCGAACAATTTCCTCATCCAACAGAACCTTCAAAGCCCATTTAGGAAAGTGACTCTACCTTGTCAAATGACGGTGTTGTCTTGGAGACCATTAAGTTCATTGCTCTCCTTGGGATGGGCCTTAAATCTGCGTTACCCAGACAGTCGAGTCTTCCTCTTTCATAAATGATTCATGTTCCACTTAAAAGTACGTGAAAATGGAAATTTCACAGTTTTCTGCAGCAGTCCATTCCAGGGTCTCAGAATGTACCTTGATAGAATACAGAAGAAGCAGGTTTCATGTGGCTCATTTTTCTCAGGGGAGGGTATGCCCACTCTGTCGGCCAGCAAGGGTCAACTTCCATCTTTCCTGTGTATTCAGGACCAAAGACATTCCCCCAGTTGGTAACCAGGAAAGAACATGTCCAAGCTGATGACGAGAGGCAATTTATTCCATTCCAACAATGCTTATGTAGGAACTGGGTTACATGCAGGAAGGCAGGGCATAGCAGAAGTATAGCTGGGGATAGTGAGGCATGAGGGAGAAGATAAGCATGAACATTGGGGCTTAGGGATGTCTCTGGAGCAACACGGTGTTGATATGTATTAACTCCTTTAACAGAGCTTTCTGCAAGAGAGAAGGGGTGGCCCAGAGTCAAGCCCAAGAGTGACCACTAATCATGGGGAGATGGCACCCCTTTCTGTTCTGTCCTCCCTCTCTGGAGCAGCTTCTCTGATGCTTTCTTTTTTTTGTTTTGTTTTGTTTTGTTTTGTTTTGTTTTTGGGCCACACCCGGTGACGCTCAGGGGTTACTCCTGGCTATGCGCTCAGAAGTCGCTCCTGGTTGGGGGACCATATGGGACACCGGGGGATCGAACCACGGTCTGTCCTAGGCTAGCGCAGGCAAGGCAGGCACCTTACCTCTAGCGCCACCGCCCGGCCCCTTCTCTGATGCTTTCACCTCAAGAATAATCCCTAGAAAAGTTGCTCTATGGGGTGCTGTTTGCCAAATGGTTTGGATACAGCATCACAGGGGAATCCAACAGAGGGGAGATCTGGTCGTCAGTATTATTTGGAGCAACCTATGCACATGCATGCACTTGCACACTTTCCCCGGTCAGAATTTGACTATCTCCCCCAGATAATTTTCATCTTTGGGAGTCTTCCTGTCTTCTGGGGGTCTGGAGCCATTACATGCTTTGGTCCAAGACTGTGAGGACCCGGATGCTGATCTTTCTGTCTCTCTCCCTCTCCCCCCAAGTATTGGCGCTAAATACCTTTATGCCCTCTTCTTCATTTCCTGATCTGATCTCTGCAGATTGGTGGCAAACAATTCTAAGTCCTTAGAAAGAGCTGTGTTCTTCTGCACAGAATACATTAAAATTGGCATATGCTCATTGACAGGGTATGTTCAGATACTTGTGATTATAATTTCAGCTTAGATACTTAAAATTCCGAAGCTCTGACATCTTTGCCCTCAGTTCTTCCTGTGAAAAATGCTGGCATCTATGTTACTTCTCTGATCATTTGGCCTGCCAACCCTCACCAACGATTCCTTGTGATGATTTTTGTCCCGGTTAAGTAACCCCGTCATTGGTATCTGGTTTAGGCACCGAACTCATTGTTCGGTAGCGTGGATCTGACGAGAAGCTGAATTATGGGATATAACATATACCCATTTCCACTCCAAGTCTTCAAGTAATTTATGAAATTGATGATGCCCTGGTATAGGGAAAGCCAAATTCTTGAGCATCTACCTTGAAGCTTTTCCTTTCAAAAACGATCTATGTTTTATGACCCATTCTCGGAGGACACTGCAGCCATATGAGGTGGCATTTCTTTTTTCTGTTGTTAAATATAGTGCAAATGGCAGACCATGAATAAAGCCGCCAGCTCGGGAAATCCCAAGGTATCGAAGCTAGATCCCTGGCAATTCAGCTTTATTAGCCTGTTTGGGCTATAAAAAGTGGGTGATTTGAGCCGGAATCCGTAGAGAGCAAATAGAAAAGGGGTTCGTGGTTGATTGTCTAACCCTGAGATGCGCCTGAAGGCAGCAACTGGCAGAGCAGAACAAATGTCTTGTGAAACTCATTTCCCCAGAGCAGCCCCACCACCACCCCCTGCATCTGTCCGGCTATGTCTCCCTTGGCCTCCCATGCTGAGCATGTGTCCATGCAGAGAGAAGTGCATGGGGAAGGACAGAGACCCTGGCTGGATGCCTTGTTCCACTCCTCTCTCCACACAGTCAGTGTTGCAGAGGTGCTTCCCCACAGGCTCCTCCTCCACCCAGATCAATCCCTATCTTGTTGGGTTCACAGCCCCCCTCCAGGACATGCAGCCTGATATTCAGGTGGACAGAAGTCCTGATAGGCAGAGGTCTAGTGGACAGAGGCCTGATAAAGATTCAGGTGGATAGAGGTCCAGTGGACAGAGATCTGGGTAGACAGAAATCCAGACAGATATCTGGATGGACAAAGGTCCAGATGGGCAGAGGTCCGGGTGGACAGAGATCTGGGTGGATAGACACCTGGGTGGGCAGAGGTCTAGCTGGCTAATCTGCTGGGTATGTGCCAAACTCATGTGTTGCCCCTTCCCATTTCAGATGATGTCGTGCCCTACTTCAAGACGGAGCCAGGGCCCCCGCAGACGCACCTGGAAGGGAACCGGCTGGTGCTGACGTGCCTGGCAGAGGGCAGTTGGCCCCTGGAGTTCCAGTGGGCATTCAATGGCAGCGCACTCACCACCTACTCCAGCGAATATAGGTAAATGGGATATTATAGAGCATCGGGGGGGGGGGGGAGGTAGGAGGACTGCAGGCAGAAGGCATGGCCCTGTTCTCAGACCCCACTCTGCTCATCTCTGGGCTCTCCAGGCCATGGTTCTCCTTGGGCTGAGTCTCATCCCCCATGATGAGTCTTCTAGCCCCCCTCCCTGCCCCCGGCCTCTCCATGACTTATTTCTTTCTTTCTTCCATGATCTCATTAGGCCTGAATTAACGGTATGTGCATTTGTACTCAAGACCGTCTCAGCTTTTGGGGTTGTTAATTTCTATCCAATTATGTTTATCCTAATAGTAAATAACTTTCCATTTAATGAAAAGCAAATTGAAAAAAAAATTCTCTCCCATCTGATTAAAGAAGTAACTTTCTTCCTAGTATTTTTTTTTTATTCTTCTCAAACTAACCATACAGTTAGGGTTGTTTGAATGTGCTCTTTAGCATGACAATTGCTAAAAATGAACAAATAACCCAGAAGACAAAAATGTGAATAACTAGAAAATCTTTTGGCCAAAGGAAAGGGACATTTTAAAGGAACATTTACATATTTTTTTTATTTTAAGGAAGCATGACAGGTCACCAAAAAATATCTTTCTGGCATAAAAATGTATATAATCAGATAAATTCTGAGTGGTAAACTGATTTAATTTGATATTTAAAGAGCTGAGAGAAATGCTATAAAAACTCTATTAGAAAGTTCATTTATAACATGGATAATGTGGGATCTAGAGTAGGCTCAGTGGGTTGAGCAGACACTAAGCACACAGAGGCTGGGGTGCACCAAGGCACCTCGAGGTCTCCTGACAAGTGTGGCTCAAAACAAGTGAAGGACTGACAAAGTCATGGCCACTCCCACCTGGCCTGCAGCCTTAGTTCTGTCTCCCTTTGGTGTCAAGAAAATGTCTGTGAAGAGTGGGGGCCAGAGAGATAGCATGGAGGTAGGGTGTTTGCCTCACGTGTAGAAGGACGGTGGTTCGAATCCCAGCATCCCATATGGTCCCCTGAGCCTACCAGGAGCAATTTCTGAGCGTAGAGCCAGGAGTAACCCCTGAGTGCTGCCAGGTGTGACTCAAAAATCAAAAAAAAAAAAATGTCCACAAAGAGCAAATTATCCAGATAAGCTTTCCCTCCCCCCCAAAAAAGGGACAGAGACAGAAGAGAATAAAAATATTTGCCCCATAGGCAGGCAGGGGGAAGGTGGGAGGAAAACTGGGGACACTGGTGGCAAGAAATGTGTCCTAGTGAAGGGTATTGGTCATCGTATGATGAAAGCTCAATCAGGAACAACATTGTTTCTGTGTATCTCATGGTGATTCAATTAAAGAATCTTTTTAAATGAATGAATGAATCCATTAAACAAACATAAAACCTCTGGAAAACAGCCTTTGCTTGGCCGTTGTGACAGAAGACAGACACAGCGACACTTGCAAGATGCCCAGCTATACCCAGGTCCCATGTTCATGTGACAAACACACCCTGTGTTCAGGCATTAGGATCAGGTTCAGGAAAAGTTGGTCTAATGATTCTCTACTGCCAATGAAAAATATTTTTCAATTAGATTTAGAGTACAGGTATGAGGATGAGTTGTTGATGTGGGAGAGGCACAATATTAGTTGTTCTAATAGGAAATCTTTTGGGTACTCTAAACTCAAGAACCTCTCATCACTATCAATAACATCTCTTGTATATCTGCATATCTGTAGTATATCTACAGTCAAAATCGCACCTATATACCTTTGTCTGTATATCTGTATCTACCGTATTTTCCGACATATAAGATGACTTTTGAAACAAAGAAAGTCAACTGAAAATCCGGGGGTCGTCTTATACGCCGACTGTATCCAGAAAAATGTTTCAATATGCCACTAAACGAAAATTGTCTGAATATTGCCACAAAACGAATTTTCGAACTCTATCCTGCACCAATCACTGCAAGGCTGCTCGGACTGCCTCTCTAACTCAGCCAATCCAAGCAGGCTTTTTATGCATGCAAATTAGACAATGTTCTGGACCCGAATCTACACTGTCAAAAGTCTGCTCAGATTGGCCAGAGTCAGAGAGGAAGTCTATTACAGCATAACCTTTGAACCTTTGCTTGTTGTGATTGACTCACTGTGGTACATACAGTTGCAGCACAGGAACATTCTGTCTTATACAGTGAATATAGGCCTAAACCTATGTTTTAACTGTAAAATTAGGGGGTCGTCCTATGCGCTGGAAAATACGGTATGTCATATCCGTATATTGTTATACATATATGTCTATGCCTATATCATACCTATCTATATATCTCATGTACTTTTATCATATTATATATCAATATATCATCTTTATATCAATACCTATATCATATCTCTTTCTATATGCCTATATTACAGCTGTATATACCTGTATCTACCGATATGTACTGTATCCTATCTGTATATCTTGAATACTATATCACAGCTGCATCTATACCTTATCATTTCTCTGTATCTATAATCCTATGTCTCAGCTATATTTGTACCTGTATCATATCTGTGTACCTATAATTTCCTGAGTGACCTCTCTCTGAGGTCCCATTTCTATCACTAGATAACAATAGAAATTGCATAGATATTTTTATTCCAGTAAAATGTAGGAATGGTTCAGAAAGAGTTACTTCTCCTATATCTTATAAAAAGACAAAAATAATTCACTCTACCAATAAAAATTATTAAATACCTGGGAATAACCTTTATGAAAAATGAGTTGAATGCACAAGAAAAGCAGGAAATCTTACTGAGAAATATCAAAGACAGTTTCATCTCAGGAGCCTAAGCACTATAAAACTGCCAGGTTTTTTGAAATTATTGTACAAGTTTTAACCTAATTTTAATAAAAATTCTAATGGGAATTTTTTTAGGGTAACTTGACTGATGGAATGGTTTCTAAACTCATCTATGTATATATAAACAGAAAAGAATGCCAACAAATTTCCAAAGCATTAGTTGAATAATAGGGAGGAATTTTTCGTCCCAGGAGTTAAGGCCTATTAAAATGTCACAATAATTAAATAACATGTTAGCAGTCTAAAAATAAACAGCAAAATTCCAGAAGAGAGTATTTTAACGAAGCCAGGGTGTACATAAAAATACATATAATCCAATGAACATGAGAAGCCATGGTAAGAAAATCCATTATTTGGAAGCAATATTAAAAATAGGTTTACAATTTTAGACCAAGCACAGAACATAAATCTCAGCACATTGAAGCCTTAAGTTAAAATATTAAACTCTAAAAATGCAAAAGGAATATTTAATGACATGCAAATGTCTAGGGACCAAGTCTAAAAAGCATTGGAAGGCTTCACCAGGAAGAGATCCCCACATAAAATTTTACAGCATCTGTGTGCTCGAATCATCATTAGACAAATCAAAATAATCGTGACAAATCAAAATAATCAGAAAAATATTTGCTATGACTCAGACAGGTTTAATTATCTCTAATAACCAAGTTTTCAGAAAAGAGAGCTGGAAACAGATTTGCACAAAACAATCTCTTTGGGAATGCAAAATGGGGAAAGGAAAATTGGGAGACAGGAAGCCAAGAAACTCCAGGAACCACAGAAAAATAGGCGAGAGTGGAAGAGGTGTCCAGGCTCGATCCCACTGGACACTTCTCTGGAACTTCTGAAGCATGGTCTGGAGTGAGCAAGAAGAACCAAATCTTCATCTGCCAGCACCTGGCCCAGTGCTGCTCTTGCCAGACCCATATGCCCCATTTCCAGTCAACTCATAGAGAACCTGGCAACTAAGAAACAAAGAGAATAGAAGCCAGGATCTCTCCCAGGTTTTCTGAGGTCCCCATCTTCCTGCCTGTGGGTGAGGTTGGGCTTTTTCTCTTCACCACACAAAGGACCTCACAGGCACTTTGTCCAGCACCTCCCACTTCTCTGCCCAAAACTCATTTCTGTTAGGGGTGAAACATCACAGATATCATCATCAAAACCAGGAGACTGTGGTCCCATTTCACAGAATTCCTCAAATTCTGCCTGAGGATCCAAGTTTGGACAAGGCTGTTCCCAGTGCCGGAGTTGGGGTGAAGATTCTGCACACTCAGTACCCCAACATTTGTCTCATTTCCCAGACCCAAAGGACAGTTTCTGTAGCTGCCCCCAGACATCCCCTATAGGAAGTTTAGTGCCTCTTTTGATTTCCTATATATGGAAATAAATAAAATACAGACTCAATGTCTGTGCAAGCCAACCGTTCCCACTGGCTAACTTACATTTTAGCTACAGTTGGTCCCAGCAAGTGATAACTTTTTTTTCTCTCAAAAGAACTTGGGGGGGGGGGGAGGCTGGAAAGATAGTATAGTGGGAGGGCGTTTGTCATGCATGGGGCCAACCTGAGTTCAATCCTCAGCATCCCATGTGGTCTCTCAAGCACCACCAGGAGTTATTCGTGAGCATAGAGCCAGGAGTAACCTCTGAGCACCGCTGGGTATAGCCCAAAGGCAAAAACCTACAACAAAAAAAGAACTTGGGACAAGACCCTCAGGTGTTCCAGTGCCTCAGTGCATCAGTGGAGGACACACAGCTTGAATTTTTTCTCTGACTCTTCAGGTTCACTCTGGATTTACATTGCAGTATTTTACTGGCACAAACAACCTGCTATGGACTCATTCTGCCTTTGATTATTTTTTTTTAAAAATCATAGAAAATATATAAAAATTAAATGAGAGGCATGATTCTTTATCAGATCCTGAAGACCTGAGGTTCTTCCAACAAAGAGAGAAATGACTTACAGTTGTTGTTATTTTTTTTCTTAACCCTCTTTTCAATATAAGCATATGAATGGGCTCGAAGCCAAGACATGAAACTTTATTATAGAATTTGGTTGTTTATTTTCATGCAAACTAGGTATTTTCAACAGCCTAAAAAATGAAAGTTGAAGTGAATAGTCTTATCTGGAGAGACCTGAAATGGATGTGCACTCCATTAAAAGTCAAATCTGGCATCGGAATTTTAATGGACGTGAAAATGCTTTCTTATGCCTTGTGTTCTCTGACCTTCAGGGAAGAAATACAAGTATTGAGAGAGGCACGGCTGGGGCCAGAACACTCCGCATGCCAGGATTTCTGGGTTCCTTTGACTGGTATGTTGGGGGCTCTGGGCAGGACAGCTAGCCACCGGACCCCTGGGCTGACCACTTAGTCCAGGCGAGCATGACTTCCCCCACACCAGGCGGGTCTTCAGGGCCACGCCTGGTTAATCCGGCCCTGGGGGGAGGGGGTGAGAAATTCCTCCCTAGGCATCCAAAATCTGCAGAGGCACGGCTGGGGCCAGAACACTCCGCATGCCAGGATTTCTGGGTTCCTTTGACTGGTATGTTGGGGGCTCTGGGCAGGACAGCTAGCCACCGGACCCCTGGGCTGACCACTTAGTCCAGGCGAGCATGACTTCCCCCACACCAGGCGGGTCTTCAGGGCCACGCCTGGTTAATCCGGCCCTGGGGGGAGGGGGTGAGAAATTCCTCCCTAGGCATCCAAAATCTGCAGAGGCACGGCTGGGGCCAGAACACTCCGCATGCCAGGATTTCTGGGTTCCTTTGACTGGTATGTTGGGGGCTCTGGGCAGGACAGCTAGCCACCGGACCCCTGGGCTGACCACTTAGTCCAGGCGAGCATGACTTCCCCCACACCAGGCGGGTCTTCAGGGCCACGCCTGGTTAATCCGGCCCTGGGGGGAGGGGGTGAGAAATTCCTCCCTAGGCATCCAAAATCTGCAGAGGCACGGCTGGGGCCAGAACACTCCGCATGCCAGGATTTCTGGGTTCCTTTGACTGGTATGTTGGGGGCTCTGGGCAGGACAGCTAGCCACCGGACCCCTGGGCTGACCACTTAGTCCAGGCGAGCATGACTTCCCCCACACCAGGCGGGTCTTCAGGGCCACGCCTGGTTAATCCGGCCCTGGGGGGAGGGGGTGAGAAATTCCTCCCTAGGCATCCAAAATCTGCAGAGGCACGGCTGGGGCCAGAACACTCCGCATGCCAGGATTTCTGGGTTCCTTTGACTGGTATGTTGGGGGCTCTGGGCAGGACAGCTAGCCACCGGACCCCTGGGCTGACCACTTAGTCCAGGCGAGCATGACTTCCCCCACACCAGGCGGGTCTTCAGGGCCACGCCTGGTTAATCCGGCCCTGGGGGGAGGGGGTGAGAAATTCCTCCCTAGGCATCCAAAATCTGCAGAGGCACGGCTGGGGCCAGAACACTCCGCATGCCAGGATTTCTGGGTTCCTTTGACTGGTATGTTGGGGGCTCTGGGCAGGACAGCTAGCCACCGGACCCCTGGGCTGACCACTTAGTCCAGGCGAGCATGACTTCCCCCACACCAGGCGGGTCTTCAGGGCCACGCCTGGTTAATCCGGCCCTGGGGGGAGGGGGTGAGAAATTCCTCCCTAGGCATCCAAAATCTGCAGAGGCACGGCTGGGGCCAGAACACTCCGCATGCCAGGATTTCTGGGTTCCTTTGACTGGTATGTTGGGGGCTCTGGGCAGGACAGCTAGCCACCGGACCCCTGGGCTGACCACTTAGTCCAGGCGAGCATGACTTCCCCCACACCAGGCGGGTCTTCAGGGCCACGCCTGGTTAATCCGGCCCTGGGGGGAGGGGGTGAGAAATTCCTCCCTAGGCATCCAAAATCTGCAGAGGCACGGCTGGGGCCAGAACACTCCGCATGCCAGGATTTCTGGGTTCCTTTGACTGGTATGTTGGGGGCTCTGGGCAGGACAGCTAGCCACCGGACCCCTGGGCTGACCACTTAGTCCAGGCGAGCATGACTTCCCCCACACCAGGCGGGTCTTCAGGGCCACGCCTGGTTAATCCGGCCCTGGGGGGAGGGGGTGAGAAATTCCTCCCTAGGCATCCAAAATCGGCAGAGGCACGGCTGGGGCCAGAACACTCCGCATGCCAGGATTTCTGGGTTCCTTTGACTGGTATGTTGGGGGCTCTGGGCAGGACAGCTAGCCACCGGACCCCTGGGCTGACCACTTAGTCCAGGCGAGCATGACTTCCCCCACACCAGGCGGGTCTTCAGGGCCACGCCTGGTTAATCCGGCCCTGGGGGGAGGGGGTGAGAAATTCCTCCCTAGGCATCCAAAATCTGCAGAGGCACGGCTGGGGCCAGAACACTCCGCATGCCAGGATTTCTGGGTTCCTTTGACTGGTATGTTGGGGGCTCTGGGCAGGACAGCTAGCCACCGGACCCCTGGGCTGACCACTTAGTCCAGGCGAGCATGACTTCCCCCACACCAGGCGGGTCTTCAGGGCCACGCCTGGTTAATCCGGCCCTGGGGGGAGGGGGTGAGAAATTCCTCCCTAGGCATCCAAAATCTGCAGAGGCACGGCTGGGGCCAGAACACTCCGCATGCCAGGATTTCTGGGTTCCTTTGACTGGTATGTTGGGGGCTCTGGGCAGGACAGCTAGCCACCGGACCCCTGGGCTGACCACTTAGTCCAGGCGAGCATGACTTCCCCCACACCAGGCGGGTCTTCAGGGCCACGCCTGGTTAATCCGGCCCTGGGGGGAGGGGGTGAGAAATTCCTCCCTAGGCATCCAAATTCTGCAGAGGCACGGCTGGGGCCAGAACACTCCGCATGCCAGGATTTCTGGGTTCCTTTGACTGGTATGTTGGGGGCTCTGGGCAGGACAGCTAGCCACCGGACCCCTGGGCTGACCACTTAGTCCAGGCGAGCATGACTTCCCCCACACCAGGCGGGTCTTCAGGGCCACGCCTGGTTAATCCGGCCCTGGGGGGAGGGGGTGAGAAATTCCTCCCTAGGCATCCAAAATCTGCAGAACCGCGCGGGGGCTTACGCCCCCGCGCGTCCTTCGTGTATTCAGAATATTCCTTATTCTTAAGTTATGTTTTGCGTATACAGAATGTTCATTTTGTATTCTGCCCTTTACCACACCCCTACAAATTTCTTTTTTACTCCTTAACTCTCTAACCCCCTCTGAAATAATACTAACCTACATTACTCTCTTTAATTCAGTAGTGTACAATCCTAATCACAGTCCAAAGCTGTGCATTTTGTGTGACAACCCCAAACCATTTCAAGATACATAAAATGGACACATATTCTTTAGAATATGTTGTATTTTTTCTCTGACAGCTATGATTCTTACTAAATGTTGTCTTATACAGTGACGATTCTAACTACTTTTTATCTTCTCTTTTTGAGCTGTTTAATAAGGAATTTTGGTGGAAGAGTCCCCCAGTTTAATGCTTATGATTGAACCATGTCATGGGAATCATTGGAATTGTTCTTATGGCCCCCATATGCGCCAATAACACCACGTGGCATTGCTTCTTATTTGCATAGGCACATCAAAATGGGAAAATACTATACATACAAATAAGATCCTACCTAATAGATTTTGGAACACACAAATCTTGTAGTGCAAAGGGACCTTACCCCCTGAACATTGACATAACGACCTGGCACAGACCTCAGAAGAAAGAGCATAATCCATCCTCCCCTGAACCAGGGAAGCCATCTACGAAACATCCAGGCTGGTCTATAACATCACCTGGAAGTAATCCTTTACCACGGAAGACCTACACTGCTCAGACTTCGACCTGCTCAAGAGAGACTTCCCTTAACAATGAGAAGACTTAACAACAACAACGACCTGCTTACAGGACAGGGCTCCCTGCATTGCCCTATGATTGTGAGGTGAAAGGAGAGGATGTTCCACATCCTGACTTCAATGTAAGATATGCAGATTCCAGGAACTTTAATACAGAATCACACAGAGACTGTGTGAAAAATAAAAGTGTGTTGGCATTACAGACAATGTATTGGATTGGACGATCTAGCTTGCCTGGAGCCTAGACTTGGTCTTGTGCCAGGAAACTTCAGGGGTCTGGTCTCTTTGTACTTAGGCCAAGGTTATTTCTTTCCATGTCCCTCATATTTTGGTGGGCCTATGCAAACAACAATTGCCACTCTAACACCATTTTTACTGTGCTCCTTTGACTCTAATCCTTAAAAAGAACTCACTTAAAATTTGAGGGTAACTTAAGCCAATATGCATGTATATGGAAATGTAAGAAAATACTATGCCTGTAATGTTTAAGGGGTTACATAAGTTTTATTGCTTTAAATTACCTTGTGTACAGTTAAGAAATATTATAATGTGTTACAATCTGGGGACTTGAGGGACAAAGTAATTGTACATGAATTCTGTCTTATTTGTCTTAATTTTCTTTGGCTGAAATTTCAAAGTTAAGATATCAGCAAGGGGACTTTTGAGAATTATGTTATGGGTGATTGTCCTTCCACGGTAACTCTTTCTTTGCACCCTTGTTCTCATAATTAAAAATAAAAATTAAAAAAAAAAAAAAAAAAAAAAAAAAGACGAATCAATGCACAGGGAAAAAGAAAAAAGGCAAAGATAAAAAAAAAAAAAAAAAAAAAAAAAAAAAAAAAAAAAGAAATACAAGTATTGTCCTCTGTACTGAATATATGGATTTCTCATTCTGAGTAGCCCAGAGCCCATGGATACCTGTGTAGTCACTGAGCCCGTAGCTGTGAATCTATGTAGCTAGACCTGGCCATATCTAACTGTTGTTGGAAAAAATGGCTGACAATAACTATTCTGAGATTTAGTATTTTGAAAATTAGTTGTGTTAGGCATTTTCTTAGGATTTCATGTTTCCTGTTCAGAAAAACATTTTGGGCCTAGTTGTGCCAGGAAGTTATGATTTCCTAAAGAAAAGATGGTCCCACCAGGCTTCAACCAGCTTTGTAGCTGAGGCCCTCCGAGAGTCTCTGAGACCTGCTGAGTATTTGCACTCAAGCTCGGGTGATATTGGTGGAGGTTTTGAGGGTCAGGGACAAGCCACAGGCTCTAGTCCTTCTTGCTGAGATGAAAGATGAGGCACTTATTGGGCAGACAGTGGGTAACCTGCTGCTTGCCAGGCACACTGGAGAGGGGGAAAGCCCCACACCCAGAAAAGGCCCCCCTGTGTCACAGCTCCCTGGAGGTAGCTCTAGCCCTGGCTTGCAACTCTGGCACAGGAAGTATTCAGAGCCCAGTTCAGTGCCTCAGCATCACACATCAGTACCTTCACCAGAATCCAGATGCTGAGCAGTCCCCAGGCCCAGGGCAGTGGCACAGATCCTGAGCATGAGCTGCCCTGTGCTCAGTGTCTGCCATTTCTAGAATAATCCAGGACTATTTAAGCAACTCCTCATGATATCAGTTCCCAGTTGAGGTTTATTCCAAAGCAGAAATGGGCCCTTACCTTGGTTCTCTTGTGATTTACACACTGGCTTCTTTAAACTGTTCTTGGCACCTGAAAAATGCACCTGCCAGGACAGCATTCCAGTGGGCCCATAGAATTCAACCCTGCTGCCATGCATGGGGGCATCCTGGCTGTGTTTGTTTTAGATGAGAGCAACGCATGTTCTGTATTTTTGTGACATATGGCGCAAAGATTGTATCATGCTTTCTTCTTAAGAGCCAAGAAACTTTCTCTGCTTAAAAAAAAATGTGTGTTTATAAACAATAGGCCTGCAATGAATATCCCCATCTGTTAGGTGAGCATAATTTGTACAGGCATGCCTGTGATGGGTGGCGGACTTTGCAACTTTTTTGTTTGTTTTTTTCCCTGGTGAGACATTAGACTAAAGCTATGGTAGGAAACAGCATATGTCTAATATTCAGATTTTGTATCTTTCTCCCTGTTATTTGAAACTATGTTATTTTTGTGCCTTTGTACAGAGGGTTACTGTAGACATTCATAAAAATTTAAAATCTATTTAGCTACTGCAAAAAAAGAGAAATGGAATGAATAACAATTATATAAATATGAATCCTGTTGCAACAACGAAACTGTTCTGTAGATTCAGACTCCAATAACTTGTTACTTCTTCGCAAATACCTTTCCTTGACTTTGTTTTAACCTAATCTCCAAATTCCTCCTTACTATAATCACCGTATATATTAATCAAAACTACTCATCCTTCTGTCTTGATTTGAAATTTAAATAAATGGCATTGACTCCTTGTGTTCAGGTCGATATGATTCGGATGACCTTCACTAATTAATTTTTTGTTTGTGGTGAACCCTTCCTCGGGATAGAATAAAATTTTGAAGATTAATATTCAGCCATATTTTTTCCACAAAAGGTTTTTATTAATCTTGCCATAGATCTCCAGACAGTACAGAGCAAAAACACACTTTGATTAATATTTGCTTAATACAGAATTATCTGTATTGTCCAAATGTTTTATTCACTTAAAAGTTGTGCCTCTGAGCTTCTTCCTAGGGTTGACTAATCAGACACGTTTGAATACAAAATGAGTGATTAGTTGTATGTAAGTGATTTCAAGGTGTGCTTCGGCACAGACAAATCAAACCCACCTCTCAGCACTTTCATATGGTTTTAAAACTTGATTATATGTTGTAGGAGGAACAAATCGTAGAAATTTCATTTCTAAATTGTAGATAATAACTATGATCTGAACATTCTTACACACACACACACACACACACACACACACACACACACACACACACACCATCCCATATAATGATATTATGGCATTTTCCCTTTATCAGAAAACCAACTATACCATTAGAGTAGAGTTCAGGCTCTATTTATTCCTAAGGGAAAACCTTGTTTAGATCTCAAACATTCAAAGTTATCAAACTAAGGGTAAACCTAAAGCAGAGATTTATGGACATTGAGTTTTATAACTATACGTATCCCCTATAAAAATTTTTACTGAGGTGTTTAAGAAAGGTGTTGATTCGATTACTTGGAGTCACTGAAATAGAAAAATACAAATGAATTTGCGTTTCAATCACTCAGGAAGGTTCTTTTGGTCCAGTCAGGCTATGTGTGAGAAAGAAGAGAGAGGTGGCTGGCTTGTACTAGAAGTGGAGAGAGGGTACGGGTTTCTTTGCCTTGTATCTCACCTTATGTTGTCATTTAAATTTCTGTGTAATGACCTGGCATATCCAACTGCTGCTGGTTCTAGAAAGAATTTTATGAAATCCTGAGAGAATTATATAAGTGTGTTATTAAAAGGTCTAGTCTAAAGATTAGAGAGCTAAAATGGTGAGCACTGGTTTCACATGTAGTCGGCTCAGATTTACTCCCCAGGATACTTTCCGGTCCCCCTAAGCACAGCCAGCAGGAGTGATCCCCAAGTTCAGAGCCTAGAGTAAGCCCCAACCACTGCCAGTGTAGCCCAAAAACTGAAAAAGAAAAGGGATGAGGGTCCTTGTTCAGGGTAAATTTTCAGCTGTTTGATTTCTCATTTATTTGGCAAGACCTAAGTGAGGTCTA